>NC_092046.1:119040642-119362148 GCF_003086295.3 Arachis hypogaea | reverse complement strand
AAAACAACAAGCACAGGAGGATCCCATCAAGAAGAGAGCACAGGAATTCCTCCCAGAGATCCCTCAATCTGAATACTGGGAGTATCTTGAGACGTCTGTTACCAAGATACGGGAAGCTATGGAGCAAATAATAAAAGAACAGAAGGAACACAGTCAAATGCTGACCTATATGTTTAAAGAACAAGAGGAGCAGGGCGTGACTTAAGGGAATGAAGCGCCAAAAGTCTTCTCTTGTAGGACCAAGCACCCCAAGGATCAGAGGAACCCCCGTTCCCCCAGAATAAAGGTTGTTAATTTCCAATTTCTGCCTTAACTCTGTGACAGTGTCCTTATAGAAGTTTACCTTAGGAGTCATATAGTAGTAATTAGTATCTATTTTGATTTTATCTCCAATTAAGCTATAGTTTATTTTTCTCATCATCAGCAAACATGAATAAAGTAGTAGATCTTTTGAATAAGAGGCAATAAAATTTCGAGTTTTAATAAGAGAAATTCTAATTAGTTAAATGTGGTGGCAATGCTTTCTGTCTTCTGAATGAATGCTTGAACATGCATATGTCTTTTGAATTTGTTGTTTAAGACTGTTAAATATGTTGGCTCTTGAAAGAATGATGAACATGAGACATGTTATTGATAATCTGAAAAATCATAAAAATGATTCTTGAAGCAAGAAAAAGCAGCAAAGAACAAAGCTTGCAAAAAAAAAGAGAGAGAGAGAAAAAGCAAGCAGAAAAAGCCAATAACCCTTAAAACCAAAAGGCAAGGGCAAATAAAAGGATCCCAAGGCTTTGAGCATCAGTGGATAGGAGGGCCTAAAGGATAAAATCCTGGTCTAAGCGGCTAAACCAAGCTGTCCCTAACCATGTGCTTGTGGCGTGAAGGTGTCAAGTGAAAATTGAGACTGAGCGGTTAAAGTCAAGGTCCAAAGCAAAAAGAAGAGTGTGCTTAAGAACTCTGGACACCTCTAATTGGGGACTTTAGCAAAGCTGAGTCACAATCTGAAAAGGTTCACCCAGTTATGTGTCTGTGGCATTTATGTATCCAGTGTAATACTGGAAAACAAAGTGCTTAGGGCCACGGCCAAGACTCATAAAGAAGCTGTGTTCAAGAATCATCACACTGAACTAAGAGAATCAATAACACTATCTGAATTCTGAGTTCCTATAGATGCCAATCACTCTGAGCTTCAATGGATAAAGTGAGATGCCAAAACTGTTCAGAAGCAAAAGCTACTAGTCCCGCTCATCTAATTAGAATCTGAGCTTCAATCAAAAACTCTGAGATATTATTGCTTCTCAACCTATTAGTCTTCTATTTTATTTGTCTAGTTGCTTGAGGACAAGCAACAGTTTAAGTTTGGTGTTGTGATGAGCGGATATTTTATACGCTTTTTGGGGTTAATTTCATATAGTTTTGGTATGTTCTAGTTAGTTTTTAGTCTATTTTCATTAGTTTTAGGAAAAATTATATTTCTGGACTTTACTATGAGTTGTGTGTTTTTCTGTAATTTCAGGTATTTTCTGGCTGAAATTGAAGGAGCTGAGCAAAAATCTGATTCAGGCTGAAAAAGACTGCTGATGCTGTTGGATTCTACCTCCCTGCACTCAAAGTGGATTTCTGGAGCTACAGAACTCGAAATGGCATCTTCCAATTGCGTTGGAAAGTAGATAATATTCATACTTTCACAAGGATAGATGACGTAAACTGGCGTTCAACGCCAGTTCTCTGCCCAATTCTGGCGTCCAGCGCCAGAAAAGGATCAAAAGCTGGAGTTGAACACCCAAACTAGTACAAAAACTGGCGTTCAACTCCACAAATGGCCTCTGCACGTGACTTACTTAAATCTCAGCCCAGCACACACCAAGTGGGCCCCAGAAGTGGATCTCTGCATCATCCATCATAGTCCACTTATTTTTTGTAAACCTAGGCTACTAGTTTAGTATTTAAACAACTTTTAGAGACTTATTTTGCACCTCATGAATTTTAGATCTAAACTTTGTATTCTCTGATGGCATGAGTCTCTAAACCCATTGTTGGGGGTGAGGAGCTCTGCTGTGTCTCGATGAATTAATGCAAGTATTTTGTTTTCTATTCAAACACGCTTGTTCCTATCTAAGATGTTCATTCGCGCTTAACTGTGATGGAGGTGATGATCTGTGACACTCATCACCTTCCTCAATCATGAACGTGTGCCTGACAACCACCTCCGTTCTATATACGATTGAATGAGTATCTCTTAGATTCTTAATCAGAATCTCCGTGGTATAAGCTAGAACTGATGGCGGCATTCATGAGAATCCGGAAAGTCTAAACCTTGTCTGTGGTATTCCAAGTAGGATTCAAGGATTGAATGACTGTGACGAGCTTCAAACTCCTGAAGGCTGGGCGTTAGTGACAGACGCAAAAAGATAGTAAATCTTATTCCAACCGGATCGAGAACCAACCGGTGATTAGCCGTGCTGTGACAGAGCGCGTGAGCGTAGTTTTCACTGGAAGGATGGAAGGTAGCCATTGACAACGGTGATCCACCAACACACAGCTTGCCATAGGAGGACGTGCGTGCGTGAACAAGAAGACAGAGGAAAGCAGAGATTCAGAAGACAAAGCATCTCCAAAACTCCAACATATTCTCCATTACTGCACAACAAGTAACCTTTAATTTATGCTCTCTTGGTTATTCGCAATTCAACTGATAAACATAATTGCCTTCCTGACTAAGATTTACAAGACAACCATAGATTGCTTCAAACCAACAATCTCCGTGGGATTCGACCCTTACTCACGTGAGGTATACTTGGACGACCCAGTACACTTGCTGGTCAGTAGTACGCGTTGTGAAAAGTGTGATCCATAATCGTGCACCACGATGCTTGACTGTAGACAGTTTGGAATACGTTAGCTTGTTTTGACGGCGCTTTAGCTTAGCGTTGGTATTTTGGGTTTAGACTCTAACTTTTGGTTAGACCCACATAAAGATTAGTATTTGTTAGACTTTCTAGGCTAGTTCAGGTGCTAGACTAGGGATTCTTCTATGGGCCAGGCCCTAGAATGTCAAGTGTATATATATGTATTAACTGACTTCTTTTTATGACATATCTATATATATGTACATGATATATATTATTATGGATACCTTGCTTATTCCTATATTTTATTTTTGGTACTATTATTAATGTATGCTGATTTAGTTTTCCATATCCTTTGTATAAAAAGAAAGTTTTTCCAAAAAATCGATTACGCACTAACTAGATTATAAGCTTACTATTAAATAATAATTATATCTAGAAAGCAAGTTGGTAACACTTAATTTTGGTATGATCATGACGTATTGGAAATTGAAACATTGCAACCTTCACGTTTTCATTTTAATATCTTTTGCATCTTCAAATACCCTTTGATTTTTAGGATTGTGTTAAATTTTCACCATCATTCTCTATGGAGAGAGAGTTATCCATTACAGAATCCATAACTCAAACCTTAAATAACATAACAACATCTAAATTAGTAAGTAGATCAATAATTTAACAAATTACAAAATAACAACAACAGCAACACGAACTAAATCAATAGCAATAACTAAATAATAGAGAACAGAATAACAAAATAATAGTGATCAAAATCGATAATCAGTAACTAAATAATAGAGAACAGGTAGTAATCACTAAAGAAACAAATTAGTAAATCAGACATCTCCAAAGTTCAAACAAATCATCAAACATCCCAAAGCTCAAACAGATTCATCAAATTGCTTACCAGAGGAGAGAGAGAGATACTTTGCCCTTCGCAGCTATGAGGGAGAGAGACCCAACCACCCACGGAAGCTGGTGCAAGGGAGAGCCGAGTCATCGTCACCGCCGGTGATTCTGGTACTTTCTGGGATCTGGCAACTTTGATCTGAGAAGGAGAGAGAGAGAGAGAGAGAGAGAGAGAGAGGCAGGGACGAGTGTGGTCAAATAGGAGAGAGAGACGTCGAGTGTGGTCATCGCCGCTACGATGCAGCGACGCTGCCTATGTTGCGACAGTGCGACCTACGAGAGAGAAAGGAGGGAGGATTCGCCGGCGTGAAGAGAGCAAGAGGAGGGAGGCTATGCCGCAGTACCGGGGAGGGAGGTTGTGGCCTGTGCCACTATGGTATGTTTGAAGAATGAAGACTGAAAGTTGAAAATGAAATCTTAAACCCTAATTTCATGTTTATATGAATGACAAAAAGTCCGAAATGCTTTTTAAAAAGAGAATGATGACCCGACCCGCCTCGCCGAAGCCCTTGGATTTGGTAGTGCGACTTTTCAAAAATTGGTGGGTTCAAAATCTCGCCCCGACAAACTTTTTTGGCAGCTTTGGCAATTTGCCTCGTGGGTTCGGCCCATTTTGCCACCGTAAATGTTCCTATATCGAAGGAATAAAAATTAAGATATGAAATTACTATAAATGATCTTATTATTTGAGTATTATGTTTTTATTAAAAAAAATCCTCTTTTATTGGTGTTGTGACTATTTTAGAAATTAAAATCTATTCTTAAGGATATGCATAATAAAACAAATATATCATAATTTATTCTTAAATATTAAAAATAATTCTAACATTACAAACAAATTTTTAATAATACTAGAATATAATATTTTCAAATTAAACATAATATTTTAAAATATAATTTTTTAAAACATATTTTTGAACTTTAAAACAAATAAATGCTTAAGTATATAAATTGTTGTGAAAATATGATGAAGCAAATAAATAGGAGTAGAGGTTTATATATGATAATATGGAAGAATTATATCTTGATGATATCCTCACAATATAATACTTGGTAACTTATGAGAATAGATTTTTATTACACAAGAATTCAACACAAGAGCTAGCATAATGTTGTAAACTTGATGTGTCTTGAAACCTTCCTTTTAGGATCTATTTATAAATGAAAGTTTTGAATTAAATAATAGTAGGGTATTATTTACCTAATACGCTTAGTAATTAGTGAAAATACACTATGGAATCACATGCTCCATTAATTGATAATGTTCTATACTCCATTATGTATGATAATGCTCTATACTCCATTATATATGATAATGCTCCATTATGACATCCACAAAAATATCATTTTATAACTTCCCCTTTGGATATCATCAGGGATATGCCTAATTAAAAACCTTATCAAGAAAAATATTGTGGGATAAATCCTAACTAAGAGAAAAAGAGTATAATATCCTTTGTAATGAAAACTGTCTCATTAAAAATTGGATAAGGAAAAGGAGTACAATCTCCCCTCTTGGTAACATCATATAAGATCTTGAAAGTGACACATTCTGATTTTATTTACTAGATTTTCAAATAAGGATGCCAGAAGTGAGTTGGTAAATAAGTCTGCTAAATTATCACTTCAACGAATTTGTTGAATGTCAATTGTTTCTTGATTTTGAAGGTTGTGTGTGAAAAAGAATTTGGAAAAAGATGCTTCATTCGGTCACTTTTGATGTATCCACTTTTGATTTAGCAATACATACTGCATTATCTTCATACAATATTGTAGGAGCTATCTTCTTGTCAGATAACTCACATTATGATTTAATCCTATTAAACTCTTGAACTAAAAGCATTCACAACTTGCCTTATGTATTGCAAGTGTTTTAACACGATTGGAAGATGTTGCATCTATAACTTATTTTGTATATCTCCATGATATAGCTATATCACCAAATATAAATAAGTATCCTATTTGGGATCTACCATTATGGACATTAGATAGATAATCTGCATCTGCATAGCCAACTAATTGTGACTTGGATCGAAAGGATAAAATAATCTCATATCAGTGGTTCTACGAAGATATTAAAACACATTTTTATTCTATTCCATTGTTTCTAATTAGAGAGGAATTGTATCTCGCTAATAAGTTTACAGCAAATGCTATATCGGGACTTATATTATTAACAAGATACATTAGTGCTCCTATGGTACTAAGATATAGTACTTTAGAACCAAGTGTTTCTTCATTTTCATCTTTTAGTCGGAATAGATCCTTATTCACATTTAATGATCTGACGATCATTGGGATTCTTACTGGAAGTAATTCATTCATATGAAATCATTTTAGGAATTTTTTTTGTGTAAGTCTTTTGATGATTGAATATCCGTTTGTTACATATTCAATTTGAAGGCCGAGACAAAATTTGATTTTTCCAAGATCTTTCATCTCAAAATCTTCTTTCAAAGCATTTGTGATCATTGATTTTTTCACGAGAATCAATGATATTTAAATCATCAATATACATAGCAATTTTAATGAATCCAGACTTAATTTTTTTTATATAAATACATGGGAAAATTTCATCATTTTTGAACCGTTATTACATAAAATACTTTGTAAGACGGTTGTACTACATCCATTCAGATTGCTTTAAACCATATAAAGATCTTTGCAATCTAACCAAGTATAATCCTCGAGAATTCTCTTTAGATGATTCAAATATCTTTAATCCTTCAGGGGCTCTCATATATATATCATGATCTAATGCCCTATATAGATAGGCTGTGACCATATCCATTAGATGCATATTTAGCTTATGATATGTAGATAAGCTAATCAAATATCTCAAGGTAATTGCATCGACAACAAGAGACTAGGTCTACTCATAGTCTATATAAGGTCTTTCTGAAAAATCTTGTGCTACAAGTCGAGCTTTGTAGCTTAAAATTTTATTATTCTTATTTCTTTTTCTCATAAATACCCATTTATATCCAAGAGGTTTCACACCTTCGGGTGTTCGGACTACATGTTCAAAGACTTCACGTTTTGCAAGTCTAATTCATTTTTATGGCTTCTTTCTATTTTTGCCAATCATCCCTTTGTCGACATTCTTCGATGCTTTTTGGTTCAGGATCCTTATTTGCATGTATAATATTTAGCGCTACATTATATACAAATATATTGTCGACCATTATTTCTCTTTAGTTTCTTTTTTCTCCAGTAAAGACATAGTTTATTGAAATCTCATCATTTGCCAATTTTCAGGTACCTAAACATCTTTCGATGTGTCAATTATGTAACAAATTTTTACAACTACATGTGTTCCAACTATATCTTTGTTCTCCTCAACAAGAAGATTATTAGCCACTTTACCACAATTTGCCCCCTTTTCCTTTACAATAATTTTTATCTTTAGAATCGACTGGTCTACCACACTTTTGGCATGTGTTTGCACTATTAATCATTTGTCCAACAAGAACATCGAATTGGATCATTTTTAACTGGTATATAAGATTTTGTTATCCTTTTTGTATTGGAAAATACATTGGGCAATTTATTTGTAATTTTCTACAAATGTATAATCTTTTGAACTTCTAATTCATATTGCCTTGATCGAGGATCCAAATGTATTAATAATGATGCATTCCAATTTAGCTCTTTTTCAGCTGTTTATTCTCTCCTCCTGATGTTGAAAATATTGTCTCATTAAAGTTACAATATGCAAATCGAGCTTTAAATACATTTCCGTTTGTATCTCTAGATACCTCACATTAGAAAGAGAATCATATCCAATATATATATTCCTAATTTTTGTTGGAGTCCCATTTTGATGCGATTAGGTGGAGCAATTGGAATACATATCACACATCTAAATTTTCTCAAATGGGATATGTTTAGTTATTTGCCAAAAGCCAATTGTAAATGAGAGAATTTGTGGTAACTTGTTAGTCTTAAACGAATAAGTGCTGCAGTATGTTAAATAGCATCTCCTAAGCAGAAATTGAAAAATTCGTTCTCATAAGTAAGGGTCTAGAAAGTAACTGGAGGCGTTTAATAAGTGATTCTGCTAACCCATTTTCTGTATAAACATGAGTTACTAGATGTTGAACACTTATACCAATGGCTATGCAATAAGCATCAAAGTCTTGGGAAGTAAATTCACCAGCATGATCAAGATGGATTATTTTGATTGAATTTTCTAGAATTTTGTGCTTTTAATTTTATAGTTTGCACAAGTAGTCTTGCAAACACCAAGTTGCGAGATGATAATAAGCACACATGGGACCATCTTGATAATAAGCACACATGGGATCATCTTGAAAATGCGTATATTAGGACCATAAAATATCTAAAAAATTCACATGGTAGATGAATTGGTTCACATATATCTTCTTGAATCCGCTAAAGAAATTTAGGGGATTCAAATCCATTAAAATTCAATATTTGCTGCTGATGGCCTTATAATTAGTTTTCCTGATAATATGCAGCACAAAATAACTTATTAGATTGAAGAATTTTATGGATCTTTAGTGAATGTCCTTGTGAGTTTTCAATGATCCTTCACATCATTGTTGTTCCAGGGTGACCTGATCGGTCATGTCAGATGGTGAATTCATTTGGGAAGTTTACTATAACATATAATTCAATTGCAATAATATGAGTTTAATATATATTATAAGAAAGCACAGATAATTTTTCCAATATGACTTTCTTATTTGAATCACAAATCGCGATATAGAGGAACTCATTGTTATCCTTATTTATTATCTCAATATGATATTCATTCTTACGGATATATTTAAAGCTCAACAAATTCCTTTGAGATTTTGTAGATAATAACACATTATCTACAATGAGTTTTATTTCTCTAGGAAACAAAATAACAGCTCTTCCAAATCCATCAATCATTTTACTTATACCAATAATGGTAGCAACACTTGTCCCTTTATGTACAAGGTCGGCAAAATTAATTTTGCTTTTGAGAATAATATATGTACTTGCACTATCCGCAAAACAAATGTCTTCTCCTTGTACCTTCATCATTTTCTTCACAAGAAAGAATAAACAACATGTCAATATATAATTCAACATATGATTTATCTTTAAAATTAATTTTCTTTTGAAATTCATAACTCAATTATTTTGTTAATGCACATATATATAACTATTTTATTTATTATACACATATTATAATAGCACAAATTTATTTATTGATTCTTTGAAACTTACATAGAAGGACAAATTTAAAAGTAAATACATTCAAATATAAATAAGTAAAACATACATTAAAATATCAAAAATTAAGCACATAACAAAGAAAGAAATTATTACACCTTTTTATTATTGACTAGATGACCAATATTTTCTTCAGCATCTTCAAAAAAATCAGACACATCATAATGAGTTGGGGTAAGAGTATCTTTTGAGATAAAATTAGTTTCTATATTTTTTTTATTTCCTTTTAAAGATACTTGGTAAAGTTCAACTAACTGCTTTGGCGTATCATAAGTACATGTACCTTTCTTACCACAATGATAACATCTGTTTTTTATATTCTTAATGTTCCCATTTTTCTTTTTTATGTTATCCCACTTTTTGTAGGATCTTTTATTATTTAATAATCTTTTCTTCTTTTTTTTGTCATATTTGTTAACGAAATAGGAACCTTTATCATTTTTGGGATTACAATGTGTCACATTTACTTCGGGGAATGGAGTAGAGCTAGAGGGGCGAGTGACGAGAGGACTTTTGTGTGGTTTAGAATTTCACAAATGAATTCTCGTTGCAATATAGTTTCTAAACCAACATTAATCCTTTCATACAAAAATTTTGTTTGTCACTAAAATAAACACCTAAAATCTATAAACCGAAGTATTGAACCTCGGGTCGTTCTCCCTAGAAATTGCAATAAAGTGTCCTTGTTCTTGGTTATGAAGTATGTTTGGGGTTTTTGAGATTTTTGACAAGGAATGTAAATGGCAAGGAAATTAAACTAACAACTAACAAAGTTCTTGGCAAGATATGAGAACTAGAAGTCCTATCCTAGTTATCCTCCTCAATTGTGACCACAAATTGTCCATTACTACCACTTAGTTAACCTCTAACCATGGAGGAAAGTCAAGTGGATGAATCAACTTGATTCCACAAGTCCTAGCCAACTCCCAAGGAAAAGACTAGCTTTAGTGGTATCCAAATCAATTAGCAACTTCTAATTATCAATCAACAAAGGATTTAGATAACTCAAGCGTCACTAATTACTCCACCTAAGCCAAGAGGAGAAAATTCTTTACTAAAATCCAACCAAGCATTTCATCAAACACTTGGAAGGCACTAAGGAAAAGCATAGTAAATGGATAACAGCAATAAAATCTAACAACAATTATTGTAAGAAATCAATAACAACAATAAAAAGAAACACAACTATCATGAATTACTTCAAATTGAATTGAAAGAAAATAGAATGAACAAAAGTAGATCTATAAACAAAATAGAAGAAATTATAACAAACAACAGAAGAATGATGAATGTAACAACAAAGAATTAAAGAGTAGAAGTAGAGAAAGCATGAATTAAAACCTAGATCTAAGAACTAAACCTAATCCTATCCTAGAGAGAAGGGAGAGCTTCTCTCTCTCTAAAAACTAAAATAAAAACCTAGCCTAATGTGTGTGTATGAATCTATGATGCCTTCCTCTTTATTCCTTGGTCTTTTTAGTCTTTTCCCACCAAAGACTCATGTAACAGCCCAGACCACCCGCTAGCACGATATTGTCCGCTTTGGCACACAAGGCCTCACGGTTTTGCCTTTGACGATAGGGATGATAGCCTAAGCCCCCCACACTCACTCGTCAAAACGCGTCATGCTAGGGAGAGGTATCCACACCCTTATAAGGCATGCTTCGTTCCCCTCTCCAACCGATGTGGGCCTTACAATCCACCCCCCTAAGGGAGCCCAGCGCCCTCGCTGGCACATCGATCCGGGTTCTGGCTCTGATACCATCTGTAACAGCCCAGACCACCCGCTAGCACGATATTGTCCGCTTTGGCACACAAGGCCTCACGGTTTTGCCTTTGACGATAGGGATGATAGCCTAAGCCCCCCACACTCACTCGTCAAAACGCGTCATGCTAGGGAGAGGTATCCACACCCTTATAAGGCATGCTTCGTTCCCCTCTCCAACCGATGTGGGCCTTACAACTCAGCTCCAAATGGGGCTAGAAACCCTCCAAAATCGCCAGGCACGTGTTCCTCTTAAAAAATCACGTACGGCCTTCGGCGCGTACGCGCCCCTGGGTATTTCGCAATCCGCGCGGATGCGTACAGTGCGTGCGCTCGCCCATGGGCTTTTTCAAATCTTTGACTTTTCATGATTTCTCCACTTTGTATGCTTTTCATTCACTCCTTTGATCCCTTCTTGGCCTTTTTTCAACCTGAAATCACTAGCAAACATATCAAGGCATTTAGTGGGAATCAAGGGTGAATCAAAATAATCAAATTAAAGGTCTAAAAAGCATATTTTCACATCTAAGCACAAGTACAGAGACAATCACAAAATCATGCTATTTCATTGAATAAATGTGAGAAAAAGTTATCAAAATGCTCTAAATTCAACACAAGATAAATCCTACAAAGGGAGTTTATCAACCTCCCCACACTTAAACCAAGCATGTCCTCATGCTTAACCAAGGATGAAGCAAGGGTATGACATTTATTCAATGCAACTAGACTATCTAAATGCAACTATCTAAATGAATGCAACTAACTATATGAATGCTAATGCTTGGTCAAAACAAATCAAATTCCAATAGAACGCTCATAAGCATAGGGCTAAAGCAATAGGAATTAAATCCAACCCTCAATTGCATTAAATTATCAAAAGAATTTACAAACTTGCATGAATGTAGGTGATAGTGATGAATACATGTAATTGAGCAATCGAACCCTCACCGGATGTGTGTCCGCTTTATTTCACTCAAGTGTTTAGGGGTTGATTCACTCAATTCTCCCCTAATCATGCTTTCCAAGATTTGTTTTTCTTCTAACAATCGACATTTATTTCATGCATGCATACAAGTATCATGAGGTCTTTTCATTGGTTGTAATGGGGCTAGGGTCAAGGTAGGATGCATATATGGTTAAGTGAGCTTGAAATTTGAATCTTTGATAAGTTTAGACTTCCCACCTAGCCTATGACATCCTATACAATTCAAAAGCTAACTTAACTACCCATTTTTCACTTTTTCACATACTCATGCATTTTCTTTTTTATTATAACACATATGCATTGATCTTTTTTTAGCTCCACTTTGGGGCACTTTGTCCCCTTTTTATTTCTTCCTTTTTTTTAAGCTACATACAAGAGCATCAATGCATAAGGTTTATATATTTAATCAATACGTGAGTATGCACCCAATTTCCAAATATAAATACAAAACACTCTTTTATCCCAACCAATGTTCCCAATCTCCCTAAACTTAAATATAAAACACTCTCACTAGCCTAAGCTAATCAAAGATCCAAACAAGGGACTTTATTGTTTTCCGCTTTAGGCTTGTAATGTGCTAAAATAAAGAACAATTGGGTTAAGCATAGGCTCAAAATTGGTTAACAATGGAGAGTAAAAGGTAGGCTATTTGGGTAGGTGAGCTAATGAAATAATGGCCTCAATCATATAAATGCATGTATACAAGGAATAATTGGACATATAAAATTAAATAAATCAAGGATCACAATCATAGAAAGAGAATAATACACACAAGAAGGAAAATGAGTGGTTATAAGAAGTAACTACACCAATAGGCTCAAAACTCACAATCTTGTGTTCGTAGCTCAAAACATGATCCACAAAAGTATGAATTCAAGCAAGTTCCACAAAAAATTTTCCAATCAATTGGGGTGGTGCCCTCTAGATAAATTCTTTTGAAAATTCTATCATTTTGACTAAGCTTATTCTAAATGCAATATTGTGATTAAGAGATTATAAAACTTCTTAGTTTACCCTCTTTTCTAATCAAAATAATTCCTTTTATGCCAAAAAGGGTTTAACTAAGTTTCCAACAATTCAAAATAATTTTCAAATCATAATCACAAGGCTAAAATGCAATATGTACAATGAAAGTGTGCAACAAAATAAAAGTGTGCAACAACCAAAATAAAAGTATCCATACTAGCAAATATATACAATAATCCCAAAATAGTGCAAAATAGAGCAAAATAAGAGGTACTAAGTGATAATGTCCGAAAGATGTTCACCAAATCCACCGACGGCGACGGCGGTGACCTTCCCATACTTAAGATGAGGCATCGTCCTCGATGCTACTGATCAGGCTCATGGTGAGGGTCAACGGTTGCATCTGTCTCCTGCTGTATCTCAGACTGGGGCACTGGCTCCTCAATATGCTGTTGGGTCTCCAGAGTATCCTGCGTCTGCGGAAGTGCCTCCTGTCGAACCAGCTCCTCAATATACCCCTCCTCATAATCTGGCTCATCAGAAGTGGGGGAGTCGGGGAGAGGGGGTAGCTCAATGCCCTGTGATACAAACACCTGGTCTATGCGGTCGAGACGTCGCATGATACGACGCTCGCTGTGCTCCATGAAGCGAAACAGGTGTTGTACTAGCAGGTAAGTCGGCTCGGGTGCTGGTGGTGGTAAAGGTGCTGCTGCTGGTGTGGAAGAAGAAGATGGTCCTGCTGCTGCTGTGGACGATGAAGGTATAGCTGCCTCGACTACTGCTCTAGCTCGAGAGCGGCACCTGGAAGGGGGCTTCTCATGCACCCACGTACCCCACGAAATACTAACCTCTTTCTCGTCCTCGTCTGGGGGGTGGTGGAATCGCATCATCATCCCTCCATGGTGCGCCAGCTAGCTCAATCATCCTAGTGACCATGGTAGGAAATGGTAGAAGGCCACGGATGTGTGCTCGCCACATGCCTCTCCTGATCAGCCGGGGGAAATATACCTCCTTCCCCTCCATGACACAGCCAATCAGGAGAAGCATATCCATCGAAATCTCAGAGAAGTGTGTAGTGGGCAGGACATAGTGGGCGAATATCTGCTGCCAAGTCTGGGCCGCCCTAGATAGATAGGTGAATAACATCCCCTTGGTCCTGGTGTTGCTAGAATCCATCACCCAAAGGGCGTCCGGTGTGGCAATAACACTCTTCAGTGCCTCATAGTCAAAAGTCATAGTATTAATTGCAGTCTCTGCCTACTAGTATGCACACGCATCACCAGTCCGAGGTAGACAGTGCAAAATACCCTCAATAGCTGCCTCAATGATCGAGATCTGCCCACCCCGTAAGTGCACTAAATCCAGAGTCTCTCGAAAGAAGTTACAATAAAACTCCTTGACCCATGAAGTGTTAATCCGTCCCAAATCTCTATCAATAAAGCCGAGGCCCAATCCCTTAATATGGGCCTCAATGGGATCCTTCAGGTCGTCGGGTAGGACCAAGTTCTTCTCAATATTCAGGTTCATCTTCCGGTAGGTGGGAAAACGGAGCTCACAGTAGAGATTTGGAAATATGTATGTATCAGTGGGTGGTAGCAGCTGATTCTCTTTATCCAATTTATTAAGTGTGTTCTTGCCATAGTTGGCATAAGGGAAGAGGATAAGGGCTTGAGATTTCTTCCTCTTTTTGGAGGTAGTAGCCTTTTCTTTTCCTCTATCGGTCATCCTGAAAGACAAATATGATATATAAGCACTTAGCCAAGTAGAGAGATAGCAAGCAAGATATGACATATTCATGAAGTGAGTTAAAAGAATGAAAACTTGGAATGCAAGTAACCACAAGCCAAAGGAGATAAAATTACAAACTAAGAAATCCAACATTAATCACATCATGCTTGCTCATTAAGTTCAATGAGCATCAAACCCAAAGGAAAAGTTAATGTGTTAGTTTAAGCAAAAAGAAAGAAAGGTTAGCAAGGTAAAACAAGTTAGAAGTTAGAAAATCTGGTTCACAAGTTAGGGGTAGGATGGTCATTGTCTCAATCAAGTGAAATTCACAAAGCAAGGAAACAAAGCATGCTCACAATCATGAGGAAAGTGCAGTCATTGATGATGAAATATGAGATTGTAAAAGAAACAATGAATTAAAAGCAAGTCATCAATCAATGTCTTGGTCACTAGGTTTGCAATAATTGGTGCAGCAAAAGTTGAAATGCACTTTGTGTAACATAAACCAAGATATAAACAAATTTGAGTGAAAAAGAGTTACACAAGTTGAATTCACCAATTGTTGCAAAGTATGAACCATATTCAACAAAATCGCAAGTTAAATCAAATGATGAGTGAAGCACAAGTTAAAGGCATTTGATTATCTTGAAAAGGGTAAGCATGGAATGGTTCAAAGCAAGTCACGGGAAATATATGAGACACGGAAAGACCAACCTAAGGGCACCTAAGAATTGAACTTGGTGTAACCTGGTGAATATTTAATTCCAAAAGCAACAAGTTCAATTGTAGGTGACATGTTTAAAAGCAAAGCAATTTCTAGAAAATTGGGCAGCATTCCGGCAGTAATTTGGACGTTCCCGGATAGCAAATAGCAGCAGAAATTAGTCATATGAGTTTACATAGCAACAGGTAAGCAATCAAAGAATGCACATGGGTTGGACAATAACAATCAAGTAAGGCAGCAGTGAAGTAGAACACAAAAACATAGCAGCATGTAACATTCAAACAGATAAATACAAATGGAGTAATTATCAGGCCTAGAATCCTCTAACCACAACCTAACTACCTAACCGCAGTTATATCTATCTATCCTAACATGCAAAATATTCAACTAACTAACTGAAATCATTTAACAAAATTAATAAAAGCAGTAAAGAAAACAGAGTAGTGGTTTAGGCTCTGGAGAACCTGGAAGCAGTGGTGCAGAGCAAAAATGGAGTGGCACTAGAGAAAGGAAATGGTTGGTGGAGCGTTGGCCAGGAGTAGTGGCGGCACAGAGAGCTCGCGGCGGCGCTGGTGATAAGTGGAAGAGATAGAGAGGAAACAGAGCAGGAGCGAAAGGCGGAACAAGGGTGTAGAGCAGAAGCAAGAATGGAAATAGAGGAATGGGAGGGGTAGGCGCTATCAGCAGCGACGGCTCACGGCTGGGAGTTCGCCGGCGGTGGTTAGGGAGCCGAGAGAGTGAGAAAGTGAGAAAGTGAGAGTGAGAGAATGAGGGTGAGAGTGGGAGTAGGGGAAAGAGAAGAGGAAAAGGGGAAACGGAGAGGGTGATGGAGACGGCGGGGTGTCGCCAGAGGTGTGGTGGTGGTCGGGTGCAGGGGCGGTTATGGAGGAATAAGGAGAAGAGAGGACGTCAGGGGTGGGCGACGAGGAGTGCGCAAATGCGCTGGGCGTACTCACGTAGTTAGGGTTATAAATTTTTGAATCCGCACGCTCGCGCACCGTGCGCGTCCGCGCAGATGGATGAAAATGGAGATAAACACGGGGGCGCCTTGTGCGCGCTTGCGTGGGTGGCGAAATGGATAAAGGGCGTGGACGCGTGCAGTGCGCGTCCGCGTGAATGGGAGTTGGGCTAAACACTTAATGCCAGCCCAGAGCTGGCACAAGTCTCGGGTCCTTGGCCTGAAAATGATTTTTGGTGAATCGGCGCGCACGCGGCATGTACGCGGGCACGCGCATATACAAGATAAGGACATCGACGCGTAAGCGCGCACGCGTACGTGCAGTTGTGCAATTGGCCCAGCTTTTGCGCAAGATTGGCCCAACTCTCTGGAAAGAGTATGGGCCTTCATATACGTAGGGACGCGCACACGCACAGCGTGCGTACGCGTCCTTGAACACCCCTTTTCTTTTCAGAAAAGGCAAAAACAGCTTAAAACCCTCCTAACACTATCTTCAGCTCAAAATTAACTCAAAACACAAAATAACAAAAATCTTTTTTTTTTTGGGTTTTTTGGGAATCTTCCAAATTAAACAAGGGTTACTTGTCCCACAAGCAACCTTCAACCAATTTATTGAACTAAGTATATGGAAAGAAAACTACCTACAATGGTAACTCAAATCACTTATTAATCAAAAATGCAAAAGGTTGGAAAGAGTTTACCATGATGGAGTGTCTCCCACCTAGCACTTTTAGTTTAAGTCCTTAAGTTGGACATTTGGGGGAAGCTATTGTCAAGGTGGCTTATGCTTGTGCTCATCCTTGAATCTCCGAGGATCTTTGCTTCTCGAATGGTTGACAGAATTTCCAACCATCTTTACCAAGTTTGGATGGAGTTCCACCCAAGATATGAGCTCCCTTAGTTGGTCTTCATGCTTTGATCCGGGATCCCATATCTTATTTTCACACCTGTCTTCTTGTTGATCTTCATGAATTTTCAGCTCGGGTGGTTGACAAGTGGAACAAGCAAAATTCTCTCTAGCATACCAAGCCCTCTTCCTAGACCCACGTAAAGCAGCATTCATCCAATCATAGTCCCTATACCTTGAAGCTTTAACCTTGATGAGCCTAATTCCAAACTTCCAACCACTACACAACTCCTTCTTACCTTTAGTTCCACAAATAACTCAAGTTGTCCATTCGTTTCAATCAAGCCATATTCAAGTGAGAGAGTAAAGGTTAAAGGTAAGATTTTTACCCACTTGAATAGTGTGTTGGATGGTGGTTTAGGGGGGAAGGCCTCCCCACACTTAGACAATGCAAGGTCGACTTCCTTATGCTCTCCTATGAATATTTCCACCTCTTGACAACTTCTTTCATCCTCTTCATGCTTGTTGACTTCGTCCAATTCCTTTTCATCATCAATCAAATCAAACTTGGGAGGTTGTGTGAAATCTACCTTCATATCCACTTCACCTTTGTTGGAAGAATCTTCAATGAGATTACCAACATCATTTGGCGTTGAGTTGTCTTCAATAGCTTCATTTTCATGTCCCACGGGAAAGGATTCAATGTTTGATAAAAAAAATCATTGATGATTGAATCCATCTCTTGATCAATCTTTTTATATTCTTCAATCTTGATATGCTCCAGATGTTGTTGAGAGTTCCATGGTGGTACCGCATCTCCTAGATCTTTAACCGCTTCTTCCTTTTCTTCAATAACCATAGATTTCTCCAATAGCTCCAACACAAAGTTTGACTCTTCCTTCTTTTTCACCGGATTTTCCAATTTCTCTTTCATACTTTTCTCTTCTTTTGATTTCTCACATGTAGCCACGGAAGCACCTTGAGTATTCAAACATTGGTGGGCTAAAGTATGCACTACCTTAGTCAAATTAGTCACAAACTCTAGGGTGTTCCTTTGCATATCCGCTTGGCCTTGAAGTAGCAGGATGAGAGAGTCATCTATTGGGGCTTGGGGTGGATAGGAAGGCTCATTATTTTGGAAAAATGGTTCATAGTGAGAGGGTAGTTCTTCATAGTGAGGGTATGGAGATGGTGTGCATGGAGGTGGTTCTTGGTAATAATCACAATGGAGTTGTGGTGGTTCTAAAGGTTCTTGCTCATAATGGTCACAAGGGTTTGGCATGAATGGTTGCTCATATGGTGGATAAGGGTCATATGAAGGTGCTTGGCAAAAATGGGCTTGTGAGCATGGTTGATAGTCATGTTGAGGATAAGGTTCATAAGCATATGGTGGTGGTGCTTGATTATCACAAAAAGAGTCACCATAGCCATTAAATTGGCATGCATTAGGATGGTGGTTATACCTATAAGTGTCCAGATGTTGTTGCCAATAGGAGTGATAAAGAGGGTGAGAACCAAACTCATAGCCAAAAGGGTGAGAATTCATAAGGGAAAAGCAAAATGAAACTAACAAAAACTAGTAAACAAGCAAAAGACAAATCTATTCACACTATTGACATATATACAATAACCAATAACACAACACCATTGCACCTCCCCGGCAACGGCGCCATTTTGACGAGAGGACTTTTGTGTGGTTTAGAATTTCACAAATGAATTCTCGTTGCAATATAGTTTCTAAACCAACATTAATCCTTTCATACAAAAATTTTGTTTGTCACTAAAACAAACCCCTAAAATCTATAAACCGAAGTATTGAACCTCGGTCGTTCTCCCTAGGAATTGCAATAAAGTGTCCTTGTTATTGGTTATGAAGTATGTTTGGGGTTTTTGAGATTTTTGACAAGGAATGTAAATGGCAAGGAAATTAAACTAACAACTAACAAAGCTCTTGGCAAGATATGAGAACTAGAAGTCCTATCCTAGTTATCCTCCTCAATTGTGACCACAAATTGTCCATTGCTACCACTTAGTTAACCTCTAACCATGGAGGAAAGTCAAATGGATGAATCAACTTGATTCCACAAGTCCTAGCCAACTCCCAAGGGAAAGACTAGCTTTAGTGGTATCCAAATCAATTAGCAACTTCTAATTATCAATCAGTAAAGGATTTAGATAACTCAAGCTTTACTAATTACTCCACCTAAGCCAAGAGGAGATAATTCTTTACTAAAATTCAACCAAACATTTCATCAAATACTTGGAAGGCACTAAAGAAAAGCATAGTAAATGGATAACAGTAATAAAATCTAACAATAATTATTGTAAGAAATCAATAACAACAATCAAAAGAAACACAACTATCATCAATTACTTCAAATTGAATTGAAAGAAAATATAATGAACAAAAGTATATCTTTAAACAAAATAGAAGAAATTATAACAAACAATAGAAGAATGATGAATGTAACAACAAAGAATTAAATAGTAGAAGTAGAGAAAGCATGAATTAAAACCTAGATCTAAGAACTAAACCTAATCCTAATCCTAATCCTATCCTAGAGAGAAGGGAGAGCTTCTCTCTCTAAAAACTAAAACTAAAACCTAGCCTAATGTGTGTGCATGAATCTATGATGCCTTCCCCTTCATTCCTTGGTCTTTTTAGTCTTTTCCCGCCAAAGACTCAACTCCAAATGGGGCTAGAAACCCTCCAAAATCGCCAGGCACGTGTTCCTCTTAAAAAATCACGTGCGGCCTTCGGCGCCTACGCGCGCTGGGGCATTTCGCAATCCGCGCGAATGCGTACAGTGCGCGCGCACGCTCATGGGCTTTTTCAAATCTTTGACTTTTCATTATTTCTCCACTTTGTATGCTTTCCTTTCACTCTTTTGATCCATTCTTGGCCCTTTTTCAACCTGAAATCACTAGCAAACACATCAAGGCATCTAGTGGGAATCAAAGATGAATCAAAATAATCAAATTAAAGGTCTAAAAAGCATATTTTCACATCTAAGCACAAGTACGGAGGCAATTACAAAATCATGCTATTTCATTGAATAAATGTGAGAAAAGGTTATCAAAATGCTCTAAATTCAACATAAGATAAACCCTACAAAGGGATTTATCAGCGAGCTTGATATTTTTCATGAGCAATTTGTCATTCTATTCTACCACGAGAAGGCATGCAATTAATTCAAAATATTTTGTAAATTATTTCTCTCAATATTGCTGCTGCACGAGCATATTCGAAGCATGAAAGGTTGAACATATTTTCATATATCTTTATCAGTAACATTTTCTCCCACATAATTTTAATTTTAAAGTTATTTTGAACATTGCAGAATTATATTCAGAGATGAATTTAAAATGCTGTAATTGGAAATATAACCATTCATATCGAGCATTTGGTAGAATCACTGCTTTTAGGTGATAATACCTTTCCTCTAGGCTCTTCCATAATTCTGCTGGATCTTTTATATTAAGATATTCTTTATTCAATCATTCATCAAGATGATCATGAAGAAAATTATTGTCGTATTCCGATTCTTTAGTATTGAATTATTGTTTGCCTTAATGGCATTACTAAAACCCATTAAGTCAAGATGAATTTCATCATCTACAATCCATGATAAATAATTTTTTCAGAAATACAAAGTGGTACAAATTCCAAACGAGAAGGATTTTACATAATTAAAATTTCTTACCTTAAGAGTTTCGTACTGATAACGTGTTGTGAAAATATGATGAAAGCACATAAATAGGGGTAGGGATTTATACATGAGAATATGAAAGAATTGTATCTTGATGATATCCTCACAATGTAACACTTGGTGATTTATGAGAATAGATTTTCTATTACATAAAAATTCAATACAAGAACTCGAAAAATATAAACTTGCAGACTTAATGTGTATTAAAACCTTTTCTTTAGAATTTATTTATAGATGAATATTTTGAATTAAATAATAGTATGATATTATTTACGTAATCTACTTACTAATTAGTAGAAACACATTATGAAAATCCATATTCCATTATATATGATAATACTCCATTTATGACATCACAATAATATCATTTATAACATAAATAATATTATTGTATCTGCAAAAACACTACAAAAAGCACCACAAAATCGACAGCTTTTTGCGGTGTCGATAATTTTTAGCGGCAAATCGACGACCTTTCAACAAATACGAGACTGTCAGAGACTAATTGCTAGAATCGATGGCTAATTCTTCTATTTTTCAAACATGCGTCGATTTTATGTTAATAATACCATCAATCTTTTCCATTGATAATTTCGAACGATCAAAATCCTTCTTCAAATTGAGATAAATGGTTATGATTTAGCTCATAAAAAATCAACGGATCATTTGTTTATTTCATAAATTATTAAAATTGACATTCTCTTCGTCTATTTTTACCAGCAATTGCTTTGGCACGAATTGCCTCCTCCCTGAATTTCATGAAAAGAGAAGCACCTTTCTAATATCATAACCACTTCATAACCACGCTCCATAATTTCAGAGCCACCCTCCCAGCCTCCCTAACCCTAAACAACCCGCTGCGCTGCCTCGTCGTCATCATCGCCTCGACGTGGTTGCTCTCATCTTCCCCTTCAACTTACCTGACGAGCAGATACATATCAGTAAAGAATTTTTCAATAAAATTGCGTTGCAAGTATAGTTGTAAACTGACAAATAATCCTCAGTCAATGTTTAATTTGTTTGTCACAATGCAAACCAATAAAAATAACTGAAGTATTTACACCTCTGGTCGTCTCTTAAAGAAATTGCAGAGAAGTGTACTTATTATTGATTATGAGGTAATATTTTTGGGGTTTTAAAATAAGGGACAAGAAATGTAAACAACAAGAAAGTAAACTAACAACTAAGAAAAGTCCTAGCAAGGGTTGAGAATTGGAATTTCTATCCTCATTATCATCGTCAACTGTGATGGTAATTGCCTTTTGCTCTCACTTAGTTAACCTCTAATAGTTGAAGAAAAGTCAAGTGAGCAAAATCAACTTAAGTTCACAAGTCCTAATCAAAGATTAGATTTAGTGAAACTCAAGCCAACTAGCAACTTTCAATCACTAATCAACAAGAGACTTTGACAATTCAAGAGTCTCCAAATTATTCAATCCAAGCCAAGAACACAAAATTCTATTTTAAAATCCAACCAAGCATTTTATCAAACACTTGGAAGGCTCAAAATAAAGACATAGAAAATTAACAAGAAATAGTAAAATCTAAGACTAATAATTGCAAGAAAACAATAACCACAAATTAAAGAAAACAACAATAAATATAAAATACCTCAAAGTGTATTAAAAGAAAATTGGAATCAACAAGGAGTCATGAACAATAAAGCAACAAGGTAAATAAAATAACATATAAAACTAAGAAAGCAAAGAGGAGGTAATAACAAGAAATTAAAAGAGAAACTTGAATAAAGATAAGAAGTAGAACCTAAACCTAGATGAAATTGAAAATAAAAGGAAAAATCCTAAAACTTAGAGAGAGTAGAGAGCCTTTCTCTCCAGAATTTTACATCTAAAAACTAAAGTGTGTGAATGAATTGTATTCGAATCTCCTATCCTAGCTCTACTCCCCAGCCTCTAATATTCATTTTCGGGCTTAAAACTGGGCCAAAAGCAGCCCAGAAATCGCTCCTAGCGTATCCCTTTACTGAGGCACGTGACACTCGTCACGTGTATACATCAGTCTTGCGTACGCGTCATTTGAACTCTACACTGGCCACACGTACGCGTCAGTCATGCGTACGCGTCATTTGGACTTTGGCTTGGTCACGCGTACGCGTCAGCCACGCGTACGCGTCGAAGCCATCTTTTCAACTCTTAAATTTCTTGTGTTCCTTCCACTTTAACATGATTCCTCTTCATCCTCTAAGCCATTCTTGCCCTATAAACTCTGAAAACACTCAATAATATATCACAGCATCGAATGGTAATAAGAGAGCATTAAAAATTAGTAATTTAAAGGCCTAGGGAGCATGTTTTCAATCATAGCACAAAATTCAGAAGGAGACTTAAAAACATGCAAACTATATAGATAAGTGTGAGTAAAGTTGATAGAATCCACTCGATTTGATCCAAAATAAGTCATAAAATAGTGGTGCATCAAATCTTCCCACAGTTAAACGTTACATGTCCTCATGCTAAGCTCAAGGGAACCAAAAGAGTGAAGGGAAAATGGTAGGACTTATGCAATACAACCTATCTATATGAATGCAACTACATGCTAAATGCTTCTACCAACTTAGTTAAAAGTGAATCAACCTCCAAGAATATATGAATAAGTAGGGCTAGATCATGTGATGATTAAAGAATTGCACTAATTCAAATCATAAATGAAGTATAAATAGACTTGCAAAAGAAAGCTCATGAAAGCCGGGAACAAAGAATTGAGCATCGAACCCTCATCGGAAGTGTATACACTCTAATCACTCTAGTGTTTGAGGGTCGATTCTCTCGGTCCTCTACTAATCCTTCTTTCTAAGGCTTGCTCTTCTTCTACCAATCAACAAAAATTTAATGCATGAATATACATATCAAGAGGTCTTTTTAAGGGTTGTAATGGGGTTAGGGTTAAGGTAGGAATGTATTTGGTTAAGTGGACTAAAATCCGAATCCTTGATTAACCTAAACTTCCCACCTAACCTAAGACAGTCCATGTAATTACAATGCAAAACCTAACTACCCATTGACTATCTTTCCACAAATTCATGCATCCCCAAATTTGAGTACAATACATGTGCATTGCTACCACCATTTACTTTGGGGGCATTTTGTCCCCTTTTTATTGTTTTTTTTTCTCTTTTTTTTGTATTTTTTTATTTTTCTTTCTTTTTTTTTATTTTTTTTTATATATATGGTGGTTAATATACATATACGAGAGATCAATGCATATGATTAAGTTATTGAATGCACGAACATGTGCTCAACTATCTTTTTCACATTTTCACAAAAAAATACAATACCCAATTCCCAAACTAGATGTTCCCAACCCAATTTTTCCACACTTAATTCATGTACACTCTCACTAGTCTAAGCTAACCAAGGATTCAAATTAAGGACATTCATTATTTTCCGCTTAGACTTAATGATGTGCTAAAATAAAGAACAAATGGAATAAAATAGGCTCAACATTGGGTTGCAATGGATGATGAAAGGATAAGGCCATATGGGTATGTGAGCTATAGTGAAACAAAGGCCTCAATCACATAAATGCATTCATACATCAAACAATGGAAATGTAGAACCAAGCAAGACAAAGATCACAATCTTAGAGAGAACAACACACCGAAACAAAATATTGGTTGATAAGATGCAACCAATCAGTAGGCTCAAAATCTCATTGGGTTTGTGTGTTCTAGCTCTAAAACCATATTCAAAAATAAATTTCTTCAACTAAGTTCAAAAATTTTAATTCAAATTAGTGAAATGCCCTAAAATAGTTTCTTGGAATGGAAATCATCACTTCAACCAAGTAGTGGTAAAATATGTACAAATTCTAACTAACATGCAATCTATCATGCAATGCAACAACTAACTAACAAAGAAGATTAAGAATTGGTGTTGGAAAGAAAGTAGTTACCCACGGAAGTTAGTCCTCGACCTCCCCACACTTAAAGATTGCACCGTCCTCGGTGCATGCAAAGATGAGCAAGGTGGATTAGGGTGGCTACAACTGATGAGCTCCTTCAAAAGATTGTGCGGAGGGACTTGTTTGTTGCCCCATTTAGAAGCTTTTCCTTTTCCTTCTTGGTGGCCAGCCTAAAAGGAGAGAAAAAGGAGGAAGAAGTGGGGTTCTCAACTACATGGTAGCTACAACATCTAAGTGAGAAAGCAATATAAGCGAATGGCATATCAACTAACACTTGATGCAAGAGTAAAGTCAAAGCATACTTAAATGAAAAGAATACTCAGAAGCATCAAGTTAAAACAAGAATTGAAACAGACAAGATTAGTGATAAGCATGAGAGCATTTGGTTTCATCCTAACTCAATGATAATGAAGCACAAAAACAATGAATAATGAGTTAGGAAGGTCTAAAGCACTAATCTTGTGTGTGGGAGAAAATTTGCAAATAATAAGTAAGAAAAAATGGGTTATGAAGGATAATCTGAGTTCATATCAATGCTCAAAGAATGCAAAAGTCATAAAATATTAATCATTGATTTAAAAGTTTCATCACCCAACAATATCAAACAAGTCAAGAAGCACCAAAATAATCCAAGAAATTCTCAACAATTGAGTAGAAAAAATCTAACACCAATGATAAAATAGCAAAATATGAAAGATAATAAGAACAAGCAACAAAAACAAAATTACAATGTAATGAATAAAAGTATGCAAATGCGATAGACAAAAGAAAATGAAAAATGACAAAAATGAGAAGTGAAACTTTAAAAAGAGGGAGAAGAAAAAGTAAGAAGGGAAGAGAAATGAGAAATGATGAGAAATTGAGAAGAGAAGAGAAGAATGGAAGAAAAGAAATGGAGGAAGGAAAGAAAGAAGAAGAAGAAGAAAGAAAAAAAAAAAGAATTAAAGAAGAAGGAGAGAGAAGAGAAATAGGGTAGCACGCCCCTTTTATTTGAAGTCGGATGCGATGCGTACGCTTCAGTCACGCGTACGCGTGGGAGGCCGAATAGGTAAGGTGACGCGTAAGTGTCGGTCACGCATGCGCGTGGCGTCGTTTCGTGCTCGACGCACGATTCCTGCATGGTTCCATCACAACTCTCTGGATTTTGTACCATGCAGTAGCAGCAGCATAGCGACGCGTACGCGTCACTCACGCACACGCGTGGGCTACAAAAACAACGAATGACGCATACGCGTCAGGCACGCGTACGCGTGGGCAGGGTTATGTGCCTTGCATCCAACGCGCATGGTTTCAGCACAACTCTCTGGTTTTTGTCCCAGGGAGCGGCAGGATCAAGTATGACGCGTGCGCGTCGGCCATGCGCATGTGTGAGATGCATTTTTTTTGGAAAGTATCAGAACAAAGGTAAATAGGCATATTTGAAAAGTAACACACAAACCTAATGAAACAAAGATAAGCAAATAAATAAATAAATAAAACTGTAGAAAAAGAAGACCATACCATGGTGGCTTGTCTCCCACCTAGAACTTTTATTTATTGTCCTTAAGTTGGACATTGGGTGAGCTCCTTGTCATGGTGGCTTGTGCTTGTACTCATCCTTGAACTCTCACCAAGGCTTGGACTTCCAATAAGCTCCAAAGTTCAAAATTAATAGCTCCAATCTTCGATGAAGTTCCACACTATCTAGGGGCTCCCAAAATTAATTCTCATGTATGCCGGGGTCCCAAACTTTGTTTCTACACCCGTCTTCAAAGTGATTCTTGTAATTCCATTCGGGTGGTAAGCAAGCCGAATTCTCAATGAAGTACCAAACTCATCTCTTAGATCCATTCAATGTAGCACTCGACCAACCCTTGCGTCTAGCTCTTGAAATCTCAACCTTGATGAGTCTTGATTTACAACGCCAATCACAAAACATCCTTCTCTTATGCTTCATTCCACAAAACTTCCTAACTTAGCCATCCGTTTCAAGAATACCATATTCAAGTGGGACAATAAAGTTAAGAGAAACACATTTTACCTGCTCAGATGAAAGAGTAGATGGTGACCTAGGTAGAGAAGTCTCCAATGATCTTAACAAAGCAAATTCCACTCCCGTCCATTCTTTTCGAAGGATTTCCACCCCTTGACATAATGCTTCAATTTCAATCATTTTCTCACGAAGTTCCCCTAACTCTTCTCTATAACACCCTAACTTTTAGCACCTTATGATCGTACCAAAAGTAAGGCGTTACTAACCTAATTTCTTTTATTATCTATTTAATATTGAGCCTTTACACGTAAATCTATCGATGGTTTTACTAAAACTATAACTTTCCCAACAAGTACAAACAACACATATTCACATACTTAATATTAATAATATGTTGTAGTGTTATATACAAAAGCAATTACAGAACCTACCACTCTTAATAAAACTCTAACTAACAAGGCGAGAGAAAAATAAATTCTAGCAACTCAACTTGTAAACATATTCCTCTGTGCTCCCATAGCTTCGCAATAAGCCTTCGCACCTGTAGCTGAAAGGGGTGGAGATAGGGGGTAAGAACTAGGGAGTTCTTAGAAGGATCGGAGTTAGGAGTTAAGTTCATTTTATATATACTTGGTCAGCAATAACAGTCAACAAGGTACCATCTAATTCAACAATTAAAGAACACAGAATTCAAACAGTCACTTAGCACACTCACAATCATAGAAAATTATACTCACAAACAAATATGCACAAACAAGTATGATGCATGTCTATCCTTAGTGCAGGTGATAAGCTCATCTATCGGTTTCGACCCACTCTCGACGTAACTCAGCAACCTTTGTCTGAGTTTGGTTTCCAGTGTCATAACCGCTGTAAGCAACCTCTATCTTACATGTGCAACTCTCTTGAGCCGATGTATGCAAACATAACCTCTGTAAGCAACCTCTGTCTTACAGGTGAGGCTCTCTCTAGCCAATGTATGTAGTGATAACCTCTATAAGCAACCTCTGTCTTACAGGTTCGACCATCCCCTGGATTAGGATGATGTATCTCTGGAAAGCAAATCTCAGTGGACTCACCACTATATCTCTGCTCGTTTTCAGCAGGTAAACAATCATCTCTGTTTCTCTCTTTTCTTTTCTATTCTCTGCTCTCTCGTGGTAGAGGTTCTTTTAACTAATATATTTTTCTTTTTTTTCTTTTCTCGTCATTCTTTTATTTCCTTACTTCTAACATCAAAAACTATCTTCACACTCTTCCCTCATCTTTCTCTAAATGTTTTATGAAGAGGGGATCATGAGATCCTTAACTTAGATTTGTCTTTCTAAAACTTTTAGAAAAATTTGTCTGCTTACCACTCTCTATTTTATTTTTTTCATAATACATACAATAATATTCTAAAAAAATAATATCTTAATAAATAATAGCTTGTAATAATAATTTACTATAATGTAAATGAGTAATTTTAAACAAATATTTAAAATAATATTTCTAATACTCTTAAAACTTATTTTATAAAACCTTATTTTTAAATTTTTATTAATTACTTCCTAAATCACAAATTCTTTAATATTTTATTTTTGACTTCAATATTTTATAAAATTATATTTAAATCTTCACTTTATTTCATATTTATATAAATAACCCTGAACTTTTATAAACTCAATCTTTTCATAAAAATACAAGTATATTCTCTTCACCAAGAACCGAAACCTTCCTTATTTTCTCTTTAAAATATACATTTAGATCTTAATTCATTTTTGAGTTTTACGGTTACCGCTTTTTTACAGCTTTTAATTTAATTCTTCAGCCATTAAACCTCATCCATTTATTCAAAAACTAACACAATGACAGCCCCAAATCAGCCTCATTATCACAGTTTGGACAGCACAAACATGACCAAATCACAAGTTTAATCACATATAACAATATATCAACAAAATTCAATATAAAGTCAACAAACTCTATCAATAATCAATCACAACAACCATTCACTTATCCAGCACAATTTTAATTGGTAAGAATTTATCGAAACCTTACCTCCATAGGAAATCAAAATACTCGAGGCTACAGAAAATCTTTCTGACCAAGCTACCGAAGAAGAAAATGTCAGAAATCGTCTGTGCCTCCTAGAACTCCAGTTGGCCGAACTCAAGGGATAGGGGAGCTACATCACCATCAACTTCCACCGATCAAAAGTGACGCCAACGTGTAGAGGAAGAAGATACGAACACTTTTATCGGATTAGATTCTCGATTGGAGTTACGGATCTAAAAAAATCGAAGCCGAAAATTTTAGTGGGATTACGGTTTTCTTTTTTGCAAGCTTCGGCCTTCCCTTTCCTTATTTCTTTTCTTATGAGTTCGGTGATGAAAGGAACAAATATAGAATAAAGATGTTTTGATGATTGAATGAAATGGATTATATATATATAAAAGCCATGTTGTGCTGGTCTTTCTTTCTTTATTATGTATATATATAATGAATATATATTAGCATATATGTATACGAAGGCCAAGGAAAAGAGAAAAAAAAACTATCATAGTATGATGATGATGATGATGATGATGATGATGATGATGATGATGATGATGATGATGATGATGATGATGATGATGATTTTTTATTTTTTTTTTGAAATATCTTTTTATAATAAAAATTATTTAAAAAGTCTAATAGATTTTAAATTTAAAGTATCATAAAATTTAATTTAATTACTTTTAGAAAAATAATTTTCTTTCAATAAAATTCTCAATAAATATAATAAATTGTAAATCACTCATTATTTAATTTTCAAAAAGTCACGTTGTTATATTCTCCGTCATTCAGGTCATAAATCAGAGGTTGAGAGAAATCTACCTCAACATTGCTTTCAAATTCATCGAGAGAAGGTTCTTCAAACCCAAGAAGTTCACTTGCGGATGCCAGGAGGACTTGATTCATGATCATCATCACCAAGGGAACTTGCCTCTTGATCTATTCTGTCCAATTCTTCATAGGGAACATACCTTGGAGGTTGTGCACTATCCTTCTCAACATCAATTTCAAGCTTCTTGGAGGAATACTCTATAACTCTAGATTTCCATGGAGGTTCAGCATCTCCAAAGTCTTCAACCACTTCTTCCTCTTCAACAATTACGACTTCCTCCAATTGTTCCAATACAAAGTCACATTCCTCATTTTCCACCAGAGTTTCTAATCTCTCTCTCTCATGTTCCGTTTTTCATTAGATTCTCCACATGTAGCCATGGGAGTTCCTTGATTGTCCAAACATTGGGAAGCTAATCGACTTACTAACTCGGTCATGGCAGCCGCAAATTCTAGTGCCATCCCTTGCATCTCTCTTTGCCCTTGAAGAATAAGACCAAGGGTGTCATCCATTGGAGATTGGAGTGGATATGAGGGTTCATTTCTTGGGAGGAAGGGTTTATGATAGGAAGGTGGTTCATCTTGATAAGCATATGGAGATGGTGTATATTGAGGTGGTGGTTCTTGGGAGTAATTGGGTTGGAATTGGGGTAGTTCTATGTATGGTTCATATGGCTCATATGGTTGTTGGTATGGTGGATAAGGGTTAGGATCATATGGAGGTGTTTGGTGGTATGGGGCTTGTGAGTATGGTGGTTAGAGGCTTTGTTAAGGATAAGGCTCATAGGTATATGGTGGTTGTGGTTGATAGTCACAAGGAGGTCCACCATAACCATTGGGTTGGTATGTATCATGGTATGGTTCTTGCTCATAATACATTGGAGGAGGTTGTTGCCAAGAAGGTTGATCATAAGCATATGGCTCCTCCCACCTTTGATTCTCCCATCCTTGATGCAAGCCTTCATTATAGTTCTCATTTCCTACAACATAGTTGTAACCATACTCATAGCCAAAAGGGTGAGAATTCATTGTGAAAAGACAAAATAAAATCAAAAGCTAATAAAAAATAATGAGAACAAACTCCTAAAACTAGCAACAACTAACAAAGAAGCAAAAGGCAAACATATTCAGAATATATACAATAACGAATAATAAGGCACACAATTGCAATTTCCCGGCAACGACGCCAAAAACTTAACGAGTGGATAAATGTGGATAAAGAATTTCTCAATAAAATCGCATTGCAAGTATAGTTCTAAACTGACAAATAATCCTCGGTCAATGTTTAATTTGTTTGTCATAATGCAAACCAATAAAAATAATTGAAGTATTTAAATCTCGGGTCGTCTCTCAAAAGAATTGCAGGGAAGTGTACTTATTATTGATTATGAGGTAATATTTTTGGGGTTTTGAAATAAGGGTCAAGAAATGTAATCAACAAGAAAGTAAACTAACAACTAAGAAAAGTCCTAGCAAGGGTTGAGAATTGGAATTCCTATGGTAATTGCCTTTTGCTCTCACTTAGTTAACCTCTAACAGTTGAAAGAAAGTCAAGTGAGCAAAATCAACTTAAATTCACAAGTCCTAATCAAAGACTAGATTTAGTGAAGCTCAAGCCAACTAACAACTTTCAATCACCAATCAACAAGAGACTTTGACAATTCAAGAGTCTCCAAATTACTCAATCCAAGCCAAGAACACAAAAATCTATTTTAAAATCCAACCAAACATTTTATCAAACACTTGGAAGGCACAAAATAAAGACATAGAAAATTAACAAGAAACGGTAAAATCTAAAACTAACAATTGCAAGAAAATAAAAACCACAAATTAAAGAAAATGACAATAAACATAAAATACCTCAAAGTGCATTAAAAGAAAATTGGAATCAACAAGGAGTCATGAACAATAATGCAACAAGGTAAAGAAAATAACATATAAAACTAAGAAAGCAAAGAGGAGGTAATAACAAGACATTAAAAGAGGAACTTGAATCAAGATAAGAAGTAGAACCTAAACCTCGATAAAACTGAAAATAAAAGGAAAAACCTTAAAACCTAGAGAGAGGAGAGAACCTCTCTTTCTAGAACTCTACATCTAAAAACTAAAGTGTGTGAATGAATTGTATTCGAATCTCCTGTCCTAGCTCTACTCCCCAGCCTCTAATCTTTATTTTTGGGCTTGAAACTGGGCCAAAAGCAGCCCAGAAATCACTCCCAGCGTATTCCCTTTACTGAGGCATGTGACACTCGTCACGCGTACGCGTCAGCCACGCGTACACGTCGTTTGAACTCTGCACTGGCCACGCGTACGTGTCAGTCACGCGTACGCGTCGTTTGAACTCTGCACTAGCCACACGTATGCGTCAGTCACGCGTACGCGTCATTTGGACTATGGCTTGGTCACGCGGACGCGTCAGCCACGCGTACGCGTTGAAGCCAGCTTTTCAACTCTTAAATTTATTGTGTTCCTTCCACTTTAACATGCTTTCTCTTCATTCTCTAAGCTATTCTTGCCCTACAAACTCTGAAAACACTCAAAAAATATATCACGGTATCGAATGGTAATGAGAAAGGATTAAAAATTAGTAATTTAAAGGCCTAGGGAGCATGTTTTCAATCATAGCACAAAATTCGGAAGGAAACTTAAAAACATGCAAATTATATGGATAAGTATGAGTAAAGTTGATGGAATCCACTCGATTTGATCCAAAATAAGTCATATAATAGTGGTCAAGTCAAGATATAAAAAAACAACTGTAAAAGTTGTTGACCTGGTAAGTTGAACAAGCTTGGAATCATCTAGTATTATTCTAATGAAACTTCAATTTGTAAGATAGCTTTAACTTAGTTGTCTAGTGTATTTAATTTGCAACAGGATGACTATGCAACGGATGATGATTAGTATGATGAGAAGCTAAAGAAAGAGACTCTTGCATTTTTCATGGTAGCAACATAAGTATGCATGTTAAAATCAATGAAATGCATCTAGTGCTTTCTTAAAAGTGTATGATGTTCAGCTACTGTGTTTGGTTTGATTTGATGTATTGGACTTGATATGGCAGTTATCGAGATGGAGCGCCAACTAACAATGCTACAAGATTCTACAAATGGTTTATCGAGGTTGGTAGTCATTTAAATTTTTAAGAAAATCCTTGATTTATAATTTCTCTCTTATATATTCTCATGATCCATTCAATGATTCTAACTTCTAAGTTTTGGGTGCCTAAATTTTAGGGAAAAGAGGAGAGAGGAACCTGGCTTCAGCATCTTGGAGTTTTTGGCCTAGGTAACAGGCAATATGAACATTTTAACAAGGTACAACTCAGATGTTTTTATTTTTAGAGTAGTAGTGAGGGATACCTTGTTTGGCTAGGGATGAACAAGGTTATTGCCTCATTGTAATTCGTTAATTGAGTAGTCAGATAAGTGAATTCTTATTCAAACATGACGGTTGACACACAGCCTGCACTCACATCATGCCGTTGATAATCCCAGTTTATTTAAAATTTGAAATGTTGACTTTCATATTAAACTTTACATGTATAGAGATTTAATGATCTGAAGTTACAGGTTGAGCAAGTAATGACATGCATCTAATTTTTGACGTTAGACTCAAGTTAATGATGTAATGTAGTTCAGATTAGATATCTTTTCATACATGTTGTCTTGTTTGCTATAGGTGCAAAGTGTCTTGTTCCACATGGGCTAGGTGATGATGATCAATCTATAAAGAATGATTTTTCTGCTTGGTAACATACTCCAGTCCTAGTTCTGTTCATGTCTCAATTATATAGTTACTGAAATTAAGATTGATATGCACTATGTCATTCATTAAATTAAAGCTTATCAAATGACATTATTTACTTTTGCTTTATAGGAAAGAATCTCTATGGCCCGAGTTGGATCAATTGCTACGGGATGAGCATGATGTTAACACTGTTTCTACTCTTTACACAGCTGCTATTCCTGAACACCGACTAGTGTGATTCATGATCTTGCTATCACTTTAGCTTATGATAATAATAACCTGAATATGGCAAATGGGAGTGCTGTATTTGACATTCATCATCCATGCAGGTTCTTGGAGTTATGAATTCTAATTTTATGACCATTTTTCTAATTTTTTTATTTTGTTAACCATACCAAAACATATCTATTGGCTATTTCCTCAAAGGGTTAATGTTGCTGCTCAAAGGGAGCTTCAGAAACCTGCATTTGAATGCTCTTGCATACATTTGGAGTTTGATATATCAAGGACCGACATAAAGTAAGCTGCACTAGGTGTTTCTTGTCCTCATTATCTGGTCGTATGCTCATGATTAATCTGTTGTCATCTTCTACCTGATCTTTCTCAGTTATGAAACCGGAGATCATGTGGGTGTTTATGCTGAGAATTGTGGTGAAACTGTTGTAGCATTTGGGAAACTGATGAGCGGATAATTTATACGCTTTTTGACACTGTTTTTAGTATGTTTTTAGTAGGATCTAGTTACTTTTAGGGATGTTTTCATTAGTCTTTATGTTAAATTCACATTTCTGGACTTTACTATGAGTTTGTGTGTTTTTCTGTGATTTCAGGTATTTTCTGGCTGAAATTGAGGGACTTGAGCAAAAATCAGATTCAGAGGTTGAAGAAGGACTGCTGATGCTGTTGGATTCTGACCTCCCTGCACTCAAAGTAGATTTTCTGGAGCTACAGAACTCTAAATGGCGCGCTTTCAATTGAGTTGGAAAGTAGACATCCAGGGCTTTCCAGCAATATATAATAGTCCATACTTTGGCCAAGAATAGATGACGTAAACTGGCGTTCAACGCCAGCTCTCTGCCCAAATCTGGCGTCCAACGCCAGAAAAGGATCCAAAACCAGAGTTGAACGCCCAAACTGGCACAAAAGCTGGCGTTCAACTCCAAGGAGGACCTCTGCACGTGCAACACTTAAAGCCCAGCCCAAGCACACACCAAGTGGGCCCCGGAAGTGGATTTATTCATCAATTACTTACTCATGTAAACCCTAGTGACTAGTTTATTATAAATAGGACCTCTTACTATTGTATTAGACGTCTTTTTGACCATCTTTGGATTACCTTATGATCCTTTGATCACGCTTTAGGGGGCTGGCCATCTCGGCCATGCCTGGACCTTTCACTTATGTATTTTTAACGGTAGAGTTTCTACACTCCATAGATTAAGGTGTGGAGCTCTGCTGTTCCTCAAAGATTAATGCAAAGTACTACTGTTTTCTATTCAATTCTTCTTATTTCTATTCTAAGATATCCATTCGCACCCAAGAACGTGATGAAGGTGATGATTATGTGTGACGCTCATCATCCTTCTCCTTTATGAACGCGTGCCTGACAAACACTTCTGTTCTACATGAAATAAGCTAGAATGAATATCTCTTAGATCTCCTAACCAGAATCTTCGTGGTGTAAGCTAGAATGATGGCGGCATTCAAGAGAATCCGGAAGGTCTAAACCTTGTCTGTGATATTCTGAGTAGGATTCAATGATTGAATGACTGTGACGAGCTTCAAACTCGCGATTGTTGGGAATTAGTGACAGACGCAAAAGGAGGGTGAATCCTATTCCAGCATGATCGAGAACCGACAGATGAATAGCCGTGCCGTGACAGGGTGCGTGAGCATATTATTCACTGAGAGGAGGGGATGTAGCCACTGACAACGGTGATGCCCTTGCATACAGCCAGCCATGGAAAGGAGTAAGACTAATTGGATGAAGATAGCAGGAAAGCAGAGGTTCAGAGGAACGAAAAGCATCTCCATTCGCTTATCTGAAATTCCTACCTATGATTTACATAAGTACCTTTATCCCTATTCTATTATTTATTATTCGAAAACATCATTATCAATTTATATCTGCCTGACTGAGATTTACAAGGTGACCATAGCTTGCTTCATACCAACAATCTCCGTGGGATTCGACCCTTACTCACGTAAGGTATTACTTGGACGACCCAGTGCACTTGCTGGTTAGTTGTATCGAAGTTGTGAACCATGGTATTGGCACCATGTTCTTGGCGCCATTGCCAGGGAAAGAAAGAGCCATGAATTTTACATCATTAAAGTGTAATCACGGTTACGCGTACCAAATTGCTCACGTTGCCAGGGATTGTTCGAGCCTGGACATCACAATTTCGTGCACCAAGTTTTTGGCGCCGTTGCCGGGGATTGTTCGAGTTTGGACAACTGACGGTTCATCTTGTTGCTCAGATTAGGTAATTTTCTTTTTGTTTTGTTTTCAAAAATTTTTCAAAAACCTTTCAAAAATTTCTCACTTGTTTTCGAAAAAAAAAAATGTGTTTTCAAAAATTTTAAGAATGAATTCTAGTGTTTCATATAACATGTTTTAGCTTGACTGGCCATGAAGCCATGTCTAATTCCCAGGATTTTGATTGAGGACTATGAATTCATTACTTCCTTTTTCCCAAATGTTTTCAAAAAAATTATACAAAAATCCAAAAAAATTAGAAAATCATAAAAATCAAAAATATTTTTCTGTTTCTTGTTTGAGTCATGAGTCATGTCATAAGTTTGGTGTCAATTGCATGTGCATCTTGCATTTTTTTCGAAAATTCATGCATTCATAGTGTTCTTCATGATCTTCAAGTTGTTCTTGGTAAGTCTTCTTGTTTGATCTTGATGATTTTTTGTTTTGTGTCTTTTCATGTTTATCATATGCATTCTTGAATTCTTAGTGTGTAAGCATTAAAGAATTCTAAGTTTGGTGTCTTGCATGTTTTCTTTGCATTAAAAATTTTTCAAAAATATGTTCTTGATGTTCATCATGATCTTCATAGTGTTCTTGGTGTTCATCTTGACATTCATAGCATTCTTGCATGCATTCATTGTTTCGATCCAAAAATTTCATGCATTGCATAATTTTCATGTTTTCATCAAAATTTCAAAAATCAAAAAAAATATCTTTCTCTTTTTCTCTCATCAAATTCAAAAATTTGAGTTGATTTTTTCCAAAAATTTTTTAAAATCAAGTTGTTTCTTATGAGTCAAATCAAATTTTCAATTTGAAAATCTTATCTTTTTCAAAATCTTTTTCAAAAATCAAATCTTTTTCAAAATTCTTAGTTATTTTCAAAAATTCCAAAAATATTTTTCAAAAATATTTTTCTTATTTCTATATCAAAATTTTCGAAAATAACAATAACAATTAATGTTTTGATTCAAAAATTTCAAGTTTGTTACTTGCTTGTTAAGAAAGATTCAAACTTTAAGTTCTAGAATCATATCTTATGATTTCTTGTGAATCAAGTCATTAATTGTGATTTTAAAAATCAAATCTTTTTCAAAACTAATTTCAATTATATCTTTTCAAAAATATCTTCTTATCTTTTTCAAAAATTTGATTTCAAAATATCTTTTCTAACTTCCTAACTTCTTATCTTTTCAAAATTTGTTTCAACTAACTAACTAACTTTTTGTTTGTTTCTTAACTTTTTCAAAACTACCTAACTAACTCTCTCTCTCTCTAATTTTCGAAAATATCTTTCCTCTTTTTCAAAAATTTCTTTTTAATTAACTAATTATTTTTATTTTTATTTTTTATTTTAAAAAAATTTTCGAAAATTACTAACATTTTTCAAAAACTATTTTCGAAAATCACTAACTCTTTTTCAAAAATATTTTCGAAAATTCCCTATCTCCCATCTTATTCTATTTATTCATTCATATCCTAACATCTCATCTCACATCTCTAGCCTCCTCACAGTTGTGTTTCTTCCATTATATTACATTATTTGTCTCCCCCTCTTCTTCTACTCACACAGGGATCCCTATACTGTGGTATAAAGGATCTCTATTATTATTATTATTATTATTCTGTGCCTTCTTCTTTGTCATATGAGCAGGAGCAAGGATAAGAACATTCTTGTGGAAGCAGATCCAGAACCTGAAAGGACTCTGAAAAGAAAAAAAAAAATTAAGAGAAGCTAAATTACAACAATCCAGAAATAACCTTTCAGAAATTTTCGAACAGGAAGAGGAGATGGCAGCCGAAAATAATAATAATATAAGGAAGATGCTTGGTGACTTTACTGCACCTAATTCCAATTTACATGGAAGAAGCATCTCCATTCCTGCCATTGGAGCAAACAACTTTGAGCTGAAACCTCAGTTAGTTTCTCTGATGCAGCAGAACTGCAAGTTTCATGGACTTCCATCTGAAGATCCTTTTCAGTTCTTAACTGAGTTCTTGCAGATATGTGATACTGTTAAGACTAATGGAGTAAATCCTGAAGTCTACAGGCTCATGCTTTTCCCTTTTGCTGTAAGAGACAGAGCTAGATTATGGTTGGATTCTCAACCCAAAGACAGCCTGAACTCTTGGGATAAGCTGGTCACGGCTTTCTTAGCCAAGTACTTTCCTCCTCAAAAGCTGAGCAAGCTTAGAGCTGATGTTCAAACCTTCAGACAGAAAGAAGGTGAATCCCTCTATGAAGCTTGGGAAAGATACAAACAGTTGACCAAAAAGTGTCCTTCTGACATGCTTTCAGAATGGACCATCCTGGATATATTCTATGATGGTTTATCTGAGCTATCAAAGATGTCACTGGACACTTCTGCAGGTGGATCCATTCACCTAAAGAAAACGCCTGCAGAAGCTCAAGAACTCATTGACATGGTTGCTAATAACCAATTCATGTACACTTCTGAAAGGAATCCTGTGAGTAATGGGACGCCTATGAAGAAGGGAGTTCTTGAAGTTGATACTCTGAATGCCATATTGGCTCAGAATAAAATATTGACTCAGCAAGTCAATATGATCTCTCAGAGTCTGCATGGAATGCAAGCTGCATCCAATAGTACTCAAGAGGCTTCTTATGAAGAAGAAGCTTATGATCCTGAGAACCCTGCAATAGCAGAGGTGAATTATTTAGGTGAACCTTATGGAAACACCTATAACTCAACATGGAGAAATCATCCAAATTTCTCATGGAAGGATCAAAAGCCCCAACAAGGCTTTAATAATGGTGGAAGAAACAGGTTTAACAATAATAAACCTTTTCCATCATCAACTCAGCAACAGACAGAGAACTCTGAACAAAATGCTTCTAATTTAGCAAATCTAGTCTCTGATCTATCTAAAGCCACTGTAAGTTTCATGAATGAAACAAGGTCTTTCATTAGAAATCTGGAAGCACAAGTGGGCCAGCTGAGTAAAAGGATCACTGAAATCCCTCCTAGTACTCTCCCAAGCAATACAGAAGAGAATCCAAAAGGAGAGTGCAAGGCCATTGACATAAGCGCCATGGCCGAACCTGTGAGGAGAGGAGAGGACGTGAATCCCAAGGAGGAAGACCTCCTGGGACGTCCAGTGGTCAATAAGGAGCTTCCCTCTGAGGAACCAAAGGACTCTGGGGCCCATCTAGAGACCATAGAGATCCCATTGAACCTCCTTATGCCCTTCATGAGCTCTGATGAGTATTCCTCTTCTGAAGAGAATGAGGATGTTACTGAAGAGCAAACTGCCAAGTTTCTTGGTGCAATCATGAAGCTAAATCCCAAATTATTTGGCATTGATACTTGGGAAGTTGAACCTCCCTTGTTCATCAATGAACTAAGTGATCTGGATCAACTGACATTGCCTCAGAAGAGACAGGATCCTGGAAAGTTCATAATACCCTGTACCATAGGCACCATGATCTTTAAGGCTCTGTGTGACCTTGGTTCAGGAATAAACCTCATGTCCCTCTCTGTAATAGAGAAACTGGGAATCTATGGGGTGCAAGTTGCTAAAATCTCATTAGAGATGGCAGACAGCTCAAGAAAACAGGCTTATGGACAAGTAGAAGACGTGTTAGTAAAGGTAGAAGGCCTTTACATCCCTGCTGATTTCATAGTCCTGGATACTGGAAAGGAAGAGGATGAATCCCTCATCCTAGGAAGACCTTTCCTGGCCACAGCAAGAGCTGTGATTGATGTTGACAGAGGTGAAATATTCCTTCAATAGAATGAGAACTCCCTTGTGTTTAAAACTCAAGGATCTCCCTCTGCAACCATGGAGAGGAAGCAGAAAAAGCTTCTCTCCAAGCAGAGTCAACCAGAGCCCCCACAGTCAAACTCTAAGTTTGGTGTTGGGAGGCCACAACCAAACTCTAAGTTTGGTGTTGAACTCCCATATCCAAACTCTAAGTTTGGTGTTGGAGAGTCTCAACAAAGCTCTGCACATCTGTGAGGCTCCATGAGAGCCCACTGTCAAGCTATTGACATTAAAGAAGCGCTTGTTGGGAGGCAACCCAATGTTTATTTATCTAACTATATTTTTCTTAGTTATGTGTCTTTATAGGTTCATGATCATGAGGAGTCACAAAATAAATATAAAAATTGAAAACGGAATCAAAAACAGCAGAAGAAAAATCACACCCTGGAGGAGCATCTGTCTAGCGTTCAAACGCCAGAACAGAGCATGGTTCTGGCGTTGAACGCCCAAAATGGGCAGCATCCTGGCGCTGAACGCCCAGAACAAGCATGGTTCTGGCGTTCAACGCCAGAAAAGGCAGCAAATGGGCGTTGAACGCCCAAAATGGGCACCAACCTGGCGCTGAACGCCCAGAGTTGTGTGCAAAGGCATTTTGCATGCCTAAATTGGTGCAGGGATGTAAATGCCTTGACACCTCAAGATCTGTGTACCCCACAGGATCACCTCAGAATCTGTGGACCCCACAGGATCCCCACCTACCTCCACTCACTCTCTTCTCTCTTCTCAATCATCCTCTATTCCCAATAAACACTCTTCCCTATTAAACCTTTACTACTCACACCCATACACCCACTTACCTTCAAAAATTCAACATCTCTTCCCCACCCAATCCCACCCATATGGCCGAATACACACAGCCATCCATCTCCTCCATATCCTCTTCTTCTTCTATTCTTTCTTCTTTTGCTCGAGGGCGAGCAACATTCTAAGTTTGGTGTGGTAAAAGCATAACTTTTTTGTTTTTTTCCATAACCATTGATGGCACCTAAGGCCAGAGAAATCTCTAGAAAGAGGAAAGGGAAGACAAAAGCTTCCATCAAGGGTCTATAGCTCAGTGGTAGAACATTTGACTGCAAATCAAGAGATCCCTGAGATACCTCAGGGGATACATTTTCTTCCACACAATTATTGGAAGCAACTAAGGGTGGAACATCAAGAGCACTCCATCATCCTTCATGAAATCAGAGAAGATCTAAAAGCAATGAAGGAGGAGCAACAAAGACAAGGAAGAGACATAGAAGAGCTCAAGGACATCATTGGTTCCTCAAGAAGGAAACGCCACCATTACTAAGGTGGATTCATTCCTTGTTCTTATTTCTTCTGTTTTTCGTTTTCTATGTTATGTGCTTATCTGTGTTTGTGTCTTCATTACATGATCATTAGTAGTTAGTAACTATGTCTTAAAGTTATGAATGTCCTATGAATCCATCACCTCTCTTAAATGAAAAATGTTTTAAATCAAAAGAACAAGAAGTACATGAGTTTCGAATTTATCCTTGAACTTAGCTTAATTATGTTGATGTGGTGGCAATGCTTCTTGTTCTGAATGTATGCTTGAACAGTGCATATGTCTTTTGAAGTTGTTGTTCATGAATGTTAAATATGTTGGCTCTTGAAAGAATGATGACTAGGAGACATGTTATTTGATAATCTGAAAAATCATAAAAATGATTCTTGAAGCAAGAAAAAGCAGCAAAGAACAAAGCTTGCAGAAAAAAAAAATAGGCGAAAAAAAAAATAAGAAAAAGAAAAAGCAAGCAGAAAAAGCCAAAGCTCTTAAAACCAAGAGGCAAAAGCAAAAAGCCAATAACCCTTAAAACCAAAAGGCAAGGGCAAATAAAAAGGATCCCAAGGCTTTGAGCATCAGTGGATAGGAGGGCTTAAAGGAATAAAATCCTGGTCTAAGCGGCTAAACCAAGCTGTCCCTAACCATGTGCTTGTGGCGTGTAGGTGTCAAGTGAAAACTTGAGACTGAGCGGTTAAAGTCAAGGTCCAAAGCAAAAAAAGAGTGTGCTTAAGAACCCTGGATACCTCTAATTGGGGACTCTAGCAAAGCTAAGTCACAATCTGAAAAGGTTCACCCAATTATGTGTTTGTGGCATTTATGTATCCGGTGGTAATACTGGAAAACAAAGTGCTTAGGGCCACGGCCAAGACTCATAAAGAAGCTGTGTTCAAGAATCATTATACTGAACTAGGAGAATCAATAACACTATCTGAACTCTGAGTTCCTATAGATGCCAATCATTCTGAACCTCAATGGATAAAGTGAGATGCCAAAACTATTCAAGAGGCAAAAAGCTATAAGTCCCGCTCATTTGATTGAAGCTATGTTTCATTGATAGTTTGGAATTTATAGTATATTCTCTTCTTTTTATCCTATTTTGATTTTCAGTTGCTTGGGGACAAGCAACAATTTAAGTTTGGTGTTGTGATGAGCGGATAATTTATACGCTTTTTGACACTGTTTTTAGTATGTTTTTAGTAGGATCTAGTTACTTTTAGGGATGTTTTCATTAGTCTTTATGTTAAATTCACATTTCTGGACTTTACTATGAGTTTGTGTGTTTTTCTGTGATTTCAGGTATTTTCTGGCTGAAATTGAGGGACTTGAGCAAAAATCAGATTCAGAGGTTGAAGAAGGACTGCTGATGCTGTTGGATTCTGACCTCCCTGCACTCAAAGTGGATTTTCTGGAGCTACAGAACTCTAAATGGCGCGCTTTCAATTGAGTTGGAAAGTAGACATCCAGGGCTTTCCAGCAATATATAATAGTCCATACTTTGGCCAAGAATAGATGACGTAAACTGGCGTTCAACGCCAGCTCTCTGCCCAAATCTGGCGTCCAGCGCCAGAAAAGGATCCAAAACCAGAGTTGAACGCCCAAACTGGCACAAAAGCTGGCGTTCAACTCCAAGGAGGACCTCTGCACGTGCAACACTTAAAGCCCAGCCCAAGCACACACCAAGTGGGCCCCGGAAGTAGATTTATTCATCAATTACTTACTCATGTAAACCCTAGTGACTAGTTTATTATAAATAGGACCTCTTACTATTGTATTAGACGTCTTTTTGACCATCTTTGGATTACCTTATGATCCTTTGATCACGCTTTAGGGGGCTGGCCATCTCGGCCATGCCTGGACCTTTCACTTATGTATTTTTAACGGTAGAGTTTCTACACTCCATAGATTAAGGTGTGGAGCTCTGCTGTTCCTCAAAGATTAATGCAAAGTACTACTGTTTTCTATTCAATTCTTCTTATTTCTCTTCTAAGATATCCATTCGCACCCAAGAATGTGATGAAGGTGATGATTATGTGTGACGCTCATCATCCTTCTCCTTTATGAACGCGTGCCTGACAAACACTTCTGTTCTACATGAAATAAGCTAGAATGAATATCTCTTAGATCTCCTAACCAGAATCTTCGTGGCGTAAGCTAGAATGATGGCAGCATTCAAGAGAATCCGGAAGGTCTAAACCTTGTCTGTGGTATTCTGAGTAGGATTCAATGATTGAATGACTGTGACGAGCTTCAAACTCGCGATTGTTGGGCGTTAGTGACAGACGCAAAAGGAGGGTGAATCCTATTCCAGCATGATCGAGAACCGACAGATGAATAGCCGTGCCGTGACAGGGTGCGTGAGCATATTATTCACTGAGAGGAGGGGATGTAGCCACTGACAACGGTGATGCCCTTGCATACAGCCAGCCATGGAAAGGAGTAAGACTGATTGGATGAAGATAGCAGGAAAGCAGAGGTTCAGAGGAACGAAAAGCATCTCCATTCGCTTATCTGAAATTCCTACCTATGATTTACATAAGTACCTTTATCCCTATTCTATTATTTATTATTCGAAAACATCATTATCAATTTATATCTGTCTGACTGAGATTTACAAGGTGACCATAGCTTGCTTCATACCAACAATTTCCGTGGGATTCGACCCTTACTCACGTAAGGTATTACTTGGACGACCCAGTGCACTTGCTGGTTAGTTGTATCGAAGTTGTGAACCATGGTATTGGCACCATGTTCTTGGCGCCATTGCCAGGGAAAGAAAGAGCCATGAATTTTACATCATTAAAGTGTAATCACGGTTACGCGTACCAAATTGCTCACGTTGCCAGGGATTGTTCGAGCCTGGACATCACAATTTCGTGCACCAGAAACTGTTAGGCCAAAGTTTAGATTTGTTATTTTCTCTTCATGTTGACAGTGAGGAGGTTCTCTGCAACCTCCTTTCCCTGGTCCTTGCACACTACATGCTGCATTAGCACGTTATGCAGATCTCTTAAACCCCCCAAGAAAGGTTTCACGTGTTCTTATTTTCATGTGCCTCTCATTATCAAGTTATCTATTGTGCTCTTATATTTGTGTTTTCTGTAACACCCTAACTATCAAAATATCACGCTTTCGGCTGCGCCACTCTGATAGCTCAGGTATTATGATAACTCTTATAATATTTAATACTAAAATATGAGCCTGTTTAAAACTTAAATCGTATTACTGCTCAAGAGACTTTTTAATAGATAACATACATCTACACAAATATCAATACTTACAATATATATATATACATATTAATAATTTTACAATCATTAATTAATACACTTCCTATCCCTCTTACAGAAGGTATAAAGATAAAGGCGAGGAAAAACATAATATCTAGCTAAAACAATACAATACATCATATAAACAGAAAACAGAAGAAACTCTTTGTGACTTCTGATGAACCACTATTTTGTGGTGCATTTTATGCTGAATTGAGTGAAATTTTGTCCATTATTCTCACATTTATTCAATGAAATAGCATGGTTTTGTAATTCTCCCTTAATTTGTGCTTAAGTGTGAAAACATGCTTTTTAGGCCTTTAATTTGCTAGTTTTAATTCACCTTTGATTCCACTAGATGCCTTGATATGTTTGTTAGTGAATTCAGGTTGAAAAGGCTAGGAATGGATCAAAGGAGTGAAGAGAAAAGCATGCAAAGTGGAGAACTCATGGAAAATCAAGGATTTGGAGTGCATTCATCGAAACGCACGTGTGGAATGACTCGCACGCGTGAATATGAAGTCGCATGGTGATACGCGTCGCAGCTCGCACGTGACATCATTAAAGTGAAAACACTGGGGACGATTTCTGAGATTCCCAGGCCCAAATCCAACTGATTCCAGAGATTCCATGCAGAATTGAAGATGGGACAAGGGGGGAGCACTTGGATAAATTATGATGAGCCTTTAGTTAGTTTTCTAGAGAGAGAAGCTCCCTCTTCTCTCTAGAATTAGGTTAGGATTATGTTAATTCTTCTTAGATTTAGGTTTCATTTCATGTTTTCATTTTGTTTTCCTTTCAATTTCTTGTTGTGACATCCTTGCTCTCTTAGTTTTCTTGCCAATTTCCCCTTTGATGTTTCTTTTATGTTGATACACTATTGTTGGATTTGGATTTCCTTTTTATGCAATTCATGTTTTATATTCCCTTGTTGTTTGATTGAGTTGTTGTTAATTTTTTGTAATTGGGTAGTTGTAGATTTAATACTCTTGTTGTCAACTTACCATGCTTTCCTTTTAAACCTTCCAAGTGTTTGACAAAATGCTTGAAAGGATATTAGAGTAGATTTTTCTCCTCTTGGCTTGAGTTGAGTAATTGGAGACTCTTGAGTTATCAAACTCTTTTGTTGATTGATAATTGGAAGTTGCTAGTTGACTAGAATGCCACTAAAGCTAGTCTTTCCTTAGGATTTGACTAGGACTTGTGGACTCAAGTTGATTATATCCACTTGACTTTCCTTCATAGTTAGAGGTTGACTAAGTGTAGCAATGGAAAATTCTTTTCACAATTGATGATGATAACAAGGATAGGACTTCTAGTTCTCACCCCCTGTCAAGAGCTTTCTTAGTTATTAGTTTATTTCTTTTGCTATTTACATTTCTTGTCCCTTATTCAAAACCCCAAAATATTTGTCCCATAACCAATAACATGAACACTTCCCTGTAATTCCTTGAGAGACGACCCGAGGTTTAAATACTTCAGTTATTTTTATTGGGGTTTGCACTTGTGACAAACAAATTTTTGATTGAGGATTGTTTGTTGGTTTAGAAACTATACTTGCAACGAGACAATTATTTTTGTGAAATTCTATACAGACAAAAATTCATTCATCAACTTCCTCATCCATATCCTGAAAAGGAAATACCTGTAGGGGAGTGAGAACATCGTCCTCGAAAGGGTTCTCACTATAAGGTTGCAGAATTACTATAATAGGATACGTGAAAATAAAACCGTTACAGTGATTAATAACCGTCTTATGCATCTTTTCAAAACCAAAGATTTAATATCAAAATTCCAAAATTCTTTCTGGAAGAGAAAACTATTAATTCTTCAAAAAAAATCCGAAAGCCTTTCTAAAAGGTTTATCTATGCTGAACCAGATTAGTTTTTCATACTTTTCTAAACCAAAAACACAAACCAAACACGGCCTTCGGCCCATCTCATAATTAGTCACGGCCCTAGGCCCAAATAATTCAATCCACAACCAATCCATCACAATCCAACAGGGTTCCAGTCGCAAACACAAGTAGGAAACCTCAAGCACAATCAAGCAGTTACATCAAGTAGAACAAGTAACAGTTAAACATAATTAATCACATAGGCAAACCAAGTATAATATGCACACCTAAACAATGTCACATAGATGCATATGATGAATGCCTATCCTAGTGGCTGATGAGTCTCACCTGTCGGTTATAAAGCCAACCCAACAAGTCCTGTTAGCTAACCATTGGACTGTTCGTCTGTCGTGCATCCCCAACTCGAGTTATTCACAATCATAATCATAATCACACAACACCCACACTAGTGTTTATCCACGGGGTCGAGCTCGTCTGGAACTTTCACACTGTCTTGCCACACTTACGACATAGAGTCACCAGAGTATCGAGTCTCAACCTGGAGCACGTGGTGGCTAGCCACTGCTTTTACCTAGGAAAACTCGCAACTCAGATAATTGGAAGTGCAACAATCACTTTATCAACTCAATAATCATTCATTATCATATACAGCCACTCTGGCTCATAACATATTCTACAATCAGCCATAATTCATTATCATATATAGCCATTCCAGCTCATAACATATTCCATAATTAGCCATAATTCGCTATCATATACAGCCATTCCGGCTCATAACATAATAGCACTTCCACCATCCAACATCATAAAACTCATAAAATCATCATTCAAGACATAAATCACTTTTCTCAAATCACTTTTCTATGAAATCAAATTTAATTCATCCCATTCTTAACTTCAAAAATCCACATTTCTCAAATCACCTCTAGCTTATAAAGCCATCTTTCTCAAAAGAAGTTTCCTCTTTCAACACAAGCCACATTTTCACAACATCCTTCTAAAATTTCCAAATGATTCAGCAACTAGGCCAAATTAAAAAATCTCTTTTGAAAGATCCAAAAAAAATCAGTCATTCTAAAACAGAATTTGGTAATAGAGATTTCTCAGCAGAGTCTCAAGACTTTAGGGAAGGACAACCTATCTCAATTTCTTAAAAATTTTTTGAAACTCTTAAAATCATATATTCTTGGTTTAAGTAAATAGAAACAAAATTTTTTATAAAACCAAATCATATAAATTCACAAGTCCCAACCCAATCCAAAACCAATTCACTTGAAACGGAGCCAATCCATTTCAATCAAAACCACATTCCGGTTCCTTCTTAGAACCAATTTTCTGACTTCTTCCAAAATGTCACAAATGCAATTATCCAATCAAAAGTCCAATTTCCTTTAAAATCACTAAAAGCTCCTCTGAGCGAAATCCTTAAGTCTAACTAAAAGCATAAGCCCTTTTTATATTTAAAATCAATATTAGAACATAATACTTTCTTCAGTGATTCAAAATGGTAAAGTAATTCCTTTCTAAATAAATCGAACTCAAGACATATAGTTTTTCTTAAATAAATTAAACTCGAAAACATAACTATTTCCTTAATAAATCAAATAATTCAATTTCTCAAATCCAAGCCTTTCTAAATAACTTTTCAAACAAACTAAGATCTTTATAGAAATTTTGGCAGCACCTCCCCCAAAACTGGTATTTTGCTTTCCTTTTCGGGTCCCAACTAAACCATTCCACAATCCTTTTCAATGGTCCAAAATCCAAAATCAGTTCAATAGCAAGCTAAATCCAACAGTCACCTCATTTTCATATCTCAAGGAAACCTTTTCAAGATCAAATCATTATCAACCAATTAAACTCATTTCTGAAACTTTCAAGAAACAGTTCAACAACAATCCATTTATCAAAATCAAACAATAATCCAATCAAACATATAATCATATTCATCCAAGCCAGCCAGGCAATACATAAGACTTATACAATCACCAAAAAGTATATAATTCTCACATCCGTATCCATTTATAACAATTCCAAAATAAAAAAATGGCTTTTTAGAAAAACCCTACCTCAAAGTCGAACCCTTTAAAGTTAACACATCAAGAGTCCTCTTGCTATCCTAACTCGCGGCAACAACCTCAATGATTCACAGGCAATATCAACAGCGATAATCAAAGTTCACAGCAACGACGACTTATGTGACGTAAATTGGGATTAATGCAAAATGGATATTAAATAAAATTAGAACATAATTGTTAATAGAGCATCGCAGTAACAAGGAACGAAACTAATTAGTCTCACCACGAGAAACGAAGCGAGACGACATTGCAGCAGCTTTCATTTTAATCAAACAATTTCTGAAATTCAATCCTGAGATATTATCATCGCAAAATTCTCAATAATTGATAATAGAATACTAACACCGAGAGTTCGAAATAAAATATACTTATGATAACAGCAGAACGGACGAGCCGCCATCCCAAACTGACCCGGCAGCAGCTCCGGTAGCGGCCAGAAGCTCCGATGGATCAACTATAATAACCACACAGCATCAAAACTTTCTCAAAATCCAAAAGGACAGAAACCACAATTAAAACCCTTACAGGTAGAGCGTTCTTCGGTGGTAGAGGCAGCTTCGTCCCCTCTCATCCATAATCAACCACGACGGAGATGGAAGCTGGCAGTGACAGCGGTAGTTCCGACGAAGGCGACGCCGGCGATGCGAACAGCGGCTGGGCGCAGTGGTTGGACCCCAGCTCAGCCTCAGATCTCTCTCTCTCTCCTCTGCTTCCGAGCTCTCTCTCTCTGGCTCTGCCATAAGTGACGGTGATGACTCCACGACGGGAACGACGATGGCGCGGGTATAGCAGCGACAGCGTCGAGCTTCACTCCTGCGGGTTTCTTCTCTCTTCGCGCTCTCTCTCCTTGGCTTCTCCTATGGATGACGGTGGCGTGGTGAAGACGACGGCGGCGATGCGGCGTGGACGCAGTGGCGACAAAGGCGCGGCAGCTCCAAGCTCGCGACTACCCTCACTCGCGAGCCAACTCTCTTCCCAGTGACTCTATTCCTGACGGCGACGTGGCGTGGTGTGGCGCGATGGAGGGTGGCTGTGGCAAGGCGGCGGTCCTGAGTAATGCAATGGTGGTGGGCGAGCTCCCTATGCTAGCGCGGTCTTCTTCCTCTCCTTCTCCCCTTCTCCGCGGCCCCTTCCCCTTTCCCCATTTTGCTTTCTTTTTCTTTCTTTCTTCTTTCTTTTTTTCTGGTGTCTCTACGTGTGTGTGTTGCTGATGGGGGGTTAGGGTTACGGCTGAGGGTTAGAGGTGTGTGTGAGTGTAGGTGTTAGGGTTTGGGGGTGGTGTGTGGTAGTTTAGGTATTTTCATGTAAAAGTAGAGTTAGTAGTGTAATTTCATATAATAATTAGAAAGATAAAATAATAATTAAAAAACCAAATTAAATAAAAAAATCTCTATCTTCAAAATACCTTCCAATTACAATTTATTAAATTATTTCCATTCAAATACTAATTTAGTAAAACTTAGAGATAAGTAAATTAACTCTCTTTTATTTATAAAATAAAGTTAAAAATCTAGATATTAAAATTAAGATATATAAAATATTTATTATTTTTCAATTTTAAGAACTCTAAATTAAAAATAAGAATTACTTTACTTGTATACGAAAATCTCTAAAAATATAATTTTAATTAAATATAATAGATCATAAATAATTTATCAATAACTTTCGAAAATCTGGGATCTTACATTCTACCCCACTTATAAAAATTTTCGCCCTCGAAAATTCAAGTAATACATAGAATAATACTTAGTCTTAGTATTCTACTTTTAAATGCTTTTTAGAGTTGTAAGAAATCTTAGCATATATATACATATAAATGTTCAAATACCACATAACCATGAGATTTAAATATAAAGCTAGGGTATATTGTAAGGCAGAAGATACAAGAAGGCTTGGTGTTAAAGGCCATATAGTTTCAAGGTTCTACAAAAAGTCAGAGAAACACAATAGGATGCAAGCTTCTTAAGATAGGCATTCACAAAAGTAAGGCGGTAGTTAAAGTGGCCAAAGGTTACAAGGCAGGTTGGTATTTAAGGCAACGGATACAATGTTTGGTTACAGGTAACGTACCCACTTCAAAACTTCAACTTCCAACTCCATCCAGACGCATTTCCACCATTACCAACAATACCATATCAAACAACTCATCCGAGAGTTCTCGACGTCTCCACTCCCTTTGTACGCCCACTACCGGTCTCAAGTCCAACATGCGCAAAACTCTTTTGCGTGAAACTAAAACTCCACAGCTTCATGTGATACTGCGCACTTTAAAACTTCACCTTTCCACCTTCACAAACAACATACTAAAGAAACTTTTTGCATGCTACGCCTAGAGGGCATACGTGACTCTAAAGCAATCCTCGAGTTTATTCAGAAAGATACAAGAACAGAGAAAAGAAGGACAAGTAATAAGATAGCTCCGCAAGAGTTTTGAAAGGACTGATGAAACTACAAGTAAACAAGGATGTACTAGCGATGAAGAGTGCTGGAAAAAAATTATTTTAACAACCTCAAGAATAACACCCGAATCAAAGAAGTCCGATAGGAACGATAAAAGAAAAGGTAGTACTGTAGTTTGAACAAAATCAAGCTGAGTTAAAGAAGTATAAGATTTACAAAAGGAGAATGCCTAAGACCAAAAACAGAGCTTACAAGACTCAAGAGTAGGATTAAAATACTTTCGAATGCATTGCTCATGAAGAGTGAAAGACTTTTCAAAAACTATTTCACGTTTCCAAAGAAAAGGTGTGCAACAAACACCTTGTAAAAGAATAACAAAAGTATAAATGTGGCATTACTTTAATACAATTTCATGTTGAAGTAGGTTATGTAGAGTTTTAGAACAAAATGAACACGGTATGGCTAAGAGCTAAAATATTTCCCCAAATATTTTAGAAAGATAATTAGGTGCACAACTTAACCAAAAGTAATTCATAAAACTCGGAAGAAAATCAAATGCTTGTTTAAAAATTCTCAAAGTTCATATTCAAACAAGCGTGTATATAAATTATAGCAAGGACGAAAGAGGAAGTTAAACTCTATTTAGAAAAGAAAATCCGAGGTAAAAATTTGCTTATAAGTTGGTAAAGGAAATAAGTAGTGCGTTACAAACAGACAGGTTTCTATTAAATAAGGAAGCTTTTCAAAACTTCATTTAAAATAGCGCATGCCAACTTTAAAACAACTCTGTCAAAAATCGAACAATGGTTTCAATTACAATCAAGCAACAAAAAAGTTTGACTTATAATATCCTTAAAGAGAAATCAAAATGTCTTTAAAAAAGTTCAAAACAAAACTCAGAGAGTATACTTGAAATCACCACCCCACAAGAACACAAGAAGATTAGGATGTACTAAAAGGGAATCAACTCATCAATAGCAATTCTCGAGAAAGAATCTTTGACTAAGAACTCTGGCAAAAATAATGAGAGGATAAATGATGCACGAAATTGAAACAAATCAAGCTGACTCATATAAGGATGAGATTCACACGAGAAAGGAAGCTGAGGTTGATGGTAGTGCTCACAAGAGGTAGACGAATGATTAAAAACAAAATCAAGTATGACATTCATAGAAATGAAAAGCTTAAGAAAGAACGAGTCCGTTCATAAGAAGAAAGATATGAGTCCAACACTTTTAAAGGAACAACAATGGCATAAACAATGTAGTATGCTAAACCAAACTCAAATAAAAAATAAATTAGGTGAAGTTTATCAAACAAAAATCAACCGGAATAAAAGCGAAAAATCTTTTCTTTCCAGAATTTTGAAAATACCTAAATACATAATCAAATAAAGATATGCATTGGAACTGTAGTAAAATTATTAGAAAGTCGAATTGTATTTAAAGTAAGTGTAGTTTCGTAAACCAGTAGAAGTACAGGCAAGGTATTAGAAATAAATAGTTGTTAGACTGTATAAGGAATTTTCAAAGTTTTATATAGATAAGTGTATATTGAATCAACAGCAATTTTATAAAAATTTTAAAATTGGTTGTAATTAGTGTCAAATGAGAGAAAAACTGAATCACAATCTCTTCAAGAATGGACTCGGAATAAGGACTTAAAAGGCACATCACATCAAGACAAGTTCAAAACTATACCAAAGAATACGTGAATCAAGAAGAAGAATTTAAACAGAGAAAGATAGATACAACAAGGATTTCAAACAAGCATATGCAATTAGGATCAAACAAGAATGCATATGAATAGAGGAATACGGTTGAAAAATTGAACTATCTTTCAAAAGGATTAGCAAGCAAGAACTTCAAGTTAGGCTATGAAAGAACAAGTCGACTCGAACAGAATTCAAGACACATAACTGAATAACCTCGAGAAATAGTTTCTAACATTCCCAAGACCTACTAATCACGTTACCTATTACTCGTATATCATCTATGACAACCCATTAGTGCTCCCATATACATAATTCACTAGTTTTAAGCCGGCCAAACTTAATACCAAGAAGTATGCAATGCAAGACTAACAGTGTTAATCAATAGACCGTCATGTGCATAAAGCTCTAATTCTCGTCATTCGACAAGACTATTGCATGACAGACACTCAGAGTATGCAATTAAAGCATAGTCAGTTCATTCCTCAAGCTCTACAGGAAAGACTGCTCTAATACCATAATGTAACACCCTAACTATCAAAATATCACGCTTCCGGCTGCGCCACTCTGATAGCTCGGGTATTATGATGACTCTTATAATATTTAATACTAAAATATGAGCCTGTTTAAAACTTAAATCGTATTACCGCTCAAGAGACTTTTTAATAGATAACATACATCCATACAAATATCAATACTTACAAAGGATATATATATATATATATATATATATATATATATATATATATATATATATATATATATATATATATCAATAATTTTATAATCATTAATTAATACACTTCCTATCCCTCTTACAGAAGGTATAAAGATAAAGGTGAGGGAAAACATAATATCTAAAATAATACAATACATCATATAAACATAAAATGGAAGAAACTCTTCGTGACTTTCACGTCCATATCCTGAAAAGGAAACACCTGTAGGGGAGTGACAACATCATCCTCGAAAGGGTTCTCACTATAGGGTTGCAAAATTACTATAATAGGATACGTGAAAATAAAACCGTTATAGTGATTAATAACCGCCTTATTCATCTTTTCAAAACCAAAGATTTAATATCAAAATTCCAAAATTCTTTCTCGAAGAGGAAACTGTTAATTCTTCAAAAGAAATCCGAAAGCCTTTCTAAAAGGTTTATCTATGCTGAACCAGATTAGTTTTTCATACTTTTCTAAACCAGAAACACAAACCAAACACGGCCTTCGGCCTATCTCATAATCAGTCACGACCCTAGGCCCAAACAATTCAATCCACAACCAATCCATCACAATCCAACAGCGTTTCAGTCACAAACATAAGTAGGAAAGATCAAGCACAAACAAGCAGTTACATCAAGTAGAACAATTAACAGTTAAACACAATTAATCACATAGGCAAACCAAGTATAATGTGCACACCAAAACAATGTCACATAGATGCATATGATGAATGCTTGTCCTAGTGGCTGATGTGTCTCATCTGTCGATTATAAAGCCAACCCGACAAGTCTTGGTAGCTAACCATTAGACTGTCCCTCTATCGTGCATCCCCAACTCGAGTTATTCACAATCATAATCATAATCACACAACACCCACACTGGTGTTTATCCACGGGGGCGAGCTCGTCCGAAACTTTCATAGTGTCCGGCCATACTTACGACATAGTGTCAGCAGAGTATCGAGTCTCAACCTGGAGCACGTGCTAGCTAGCCACTACTTTTACCCAGGGAAACTCGTAACTCAGGTAATTAGAAGTACAACAATCACTTTATCAACTCAATAATGATTCATTATCGTATACAGCCATTCCGACTTATAACATATTCCACAATCAGTCATAATTCATTATCATATACAGCCATTCTGGCTCATAGCATATTCCACAATCATCCATAATTCGTTATCATATACAGCCATTCCGGCTCATAACATAATAGCACTTCCACCATCCAACATCATAAAACTCATAAAATCATCATCCATGACATAAATCACTTTTCTCAAATCACTTTTCTTTGAAATCAAATTTAATTCATCCTAGTCTTAACTTCAAAAATCCACATTTCTCAAATCACCTCTAGCTTATAAGCCATTGGTGCACGAAATTGTGATCTCAGGCAACGGCGCCAGAAACTCTGTACGCACGTCTTAATAAATCGTTTTTCATTCACAACTTCGATACAACTAACCAGCAAGTGCACTGGGTCGTCCAAGTAATAAACCTTACGTGAGTAAGGGTCGATCCCACGGAGATTGTTGGTATGAAGCAAGCTATGGTCACCTTGTAAATCTCAGTCAAGCGGATATAAAATAGTTATGGAGTTTTCGAACATAAATAATAAATAGATAGAAAATAAGGATAGAAACACTTATGTAATTCATTGGTGAGAATTTCAGATAAGCGTATAGAGATGCTTTCATTCCTCTGAATCTCTGCTTTCCCGCTGTCTTCATCCAATCAGTCTTACTCCTTTCTACGGCTGGCTTTATGTAAGGACATCACCGTTGTCAATGGCAACTTTTAATCCTCTCTAAAAAATGGTCCGATGCGCTATCACTGCATGGCTAATCGTCTGGAGGCATCACCCTTGCCAATGGCTGCATCCTATCCTCTTGTGAAAATGGTCCAAATGCTCTGTCACAGCACGGTTAATCATCTGAGGTTCTCGATCATACTGGAATAGGATTCACCCTCCTTTTGCGTCTGTCACTACGCCCAGCACTCGCGAGTTTGAAGTTTGTCACAGTCATTCAATCCCAGAGTCCTACTCGGAATACCACAGACAAGGTTTAGACTTTCCAGACTCTCATGAATGCCGCCATCAATCTAGCTTATTGACAAACCCCAATTTGAGGGTTTATCTTGTGCTGATTTCAGGGATTTTATCAATGATTCCACACACTTTCTATATGAAAATACAAGATTTTGCATTCCTCTCTTAGTTTCGCCTCACGAATGAAAACATGCTTATTTCGCACTAAAATAGATACATTTCTAATCTTCTCTTGATGCCATTTGATGCCGTGATTTGTGTGTTAAGTGGTTTCAGGATATGGAGTAGGAATGGACCGAAAGAGAGAAAGAAGACGGGTACAAAGAAAGGAAGCATGAGGATTAAGCCTTGGGAATTTCTGCATGGGCGCGTGCGCGCACCTTGCGCGTCCGCGCGGATACGGCTACGTGGAGCCGAAGCCAAGAGCCGGCTTGAGAAGCGGCTAAGCCAGGATCTTCATGGGCGCGCACGCGTACATCACGCCTCCGCGCACATTACAAGACGTCTCAACGGCGCGTGCGCGTGCCTTGCGCGTGGGCGCCGATTTGCGGATATGATTTTTTAAGAAGTCACGTGACTTAGGCGTGGAGGCAGTTAAGGATTCCACTCTTGGAGAAACACCTTGGCGGGAAAAGCTTAAGAAGACCAAAGGAACAAGGGTTGAAGACACTTTGAGTTCAATTCTTCTAGACCTAGATATTTTTCCTTTTTTTGGAGAGAAGAGAGGGTTAGTTACACTTTTTTGGGAGAAGAAGAGGGAGATTCCAAGCTTCATTAGGGTTCATCCTCTTCTAATTTCTGAATTTTCAATGACCTTTTGGTGAGATCCATTACAATTCTCACTCCACTTTGTTCATGTCATAGATTTCCTTCTCCAAGTTCAAGTAGTAGATACAATTGACCAATTCTCATAGATCTAGAATTCAACTTTGTAATTTTGGATTTCATCTCTATTTTGGATTTTCATTGCTACTCTTTGAGACTTGTTGTTAGATCTTTGTGTTGTAATACTTTCAATTTGATAATTTCTTCTCATTTTACTATGACTTTCCTTCTTGCTCATCACATGTTTGATAAAATGACAACACTAGTTATGGAGTAGAATTTTCACACTTGGCATAGGGTTTGGTTTTTGGAAGAAGTTGAATAGTTGTATCAATAGTTGATTTGGAATTAGGGATTGCTAGTTAGCTTGGAGTGCACTAAAGCTAGATTCCCATGAGGTGAAGCTAGGACTTGTGACTCAAGTTGATTACTTTCATTTGACTTTCCTCTATACCTAGGGGATAACTAAATGAAGTAAGGCCTAATTGTTGTCAACATTGAATGAACTATAAGGATAGAATTTCTAATGCCAACCCTAAGCCAAGTCCTTTGATAATTGATTGTTCATTTCTCATTACTTGCTAAACTCTTCAAAGAACTCCAACAAAGGCTTACTAAATCAATAAGATGCACACTTTGGTAATTCCAAGGGAGGACGACTCGGGAGACTAGTACTCTCGGATATAGATTGTAGAATTGTTTGATGAAGGATTTTGCGTCGGTTTAGACTATACTACGATTGATCATTTGATGATTTCTGTACCGACAAAAACCAATTCATCAAAATGGCGCCGTTGCCGGGGAATTTTGCTTAGTGTGCCATGTTATTGTTTTGGATTAAGTGTGTATATATGTACATAAGTTGCACTTCATTGTAAGTTGCTCAATTGACTAACTCCTCATCGTTACAATGAATTCCATTTTCCCTTCATTGCATGACGCGCTCACAACCAAATCCGAGCTTAGCCCCTTTTGATCCGGAAATAGAACGAACTTTGTTTCATATTAGACAAGCTCGGAGGCGGCTAAGATTTGGAAAGGGTGAAGAGGTTGTCACCACCTCAACCACCTTACTGGAAGTGAACATTAAACCGCCACTCAAAGAAGGCATTAATCATACTCCCATCAATCTCACTAACAACTCTTCTTTTGTTTTAGGTACTAATACCATGGACGCCCCAAGGAGAGTTACTATCAAGGAAGCGGGTGCACCGGATTATGTCCTTCAACCCCTTCATGTAACTCACCCCAATTTGAATGCGAACTTTGAATTGAAGACCGCTTTGATCAATCTCCTACCCAAGTTTCACGGGCTTCCCGCACAAGACCCTATTCGACATCTCAAGGACTTCCACCGCATATGCTCGACTACTAGACGGGAAGGGTCCGATGAAGTAGCCATATGGTTGTTTGCTTTCCCTTTCTCTCTTGAGGACAAGGCCAAAGAATGGTTCTACACTCTCTCTAGTGAAGTTACCTCCGATTGGGACCTACTTAGAAGGGGATTCTTGGACAAATTCTTGCCCCCGGAAAAGATGGATAGGCTAAGGAAAGAAATGTCTTGTATTGTGCAAGGTGAGACGGAACCACTCTATGAGTATTGGGAACGGTTTCGCAAACTACTAGATGCATGGCCTAATCACATGCTCGACACTCAAGTATTGCTTGGATACATATGTCAAGGGATGCGGGAGCAAGATAGAACCCTCTTGGACACTTCTAGCAATGGTTCTTTGTCGAAATACAAAACCGCGGAGGAGGCATGGCAACTTATTATTGACTTAGCCGAATCCAATCAACATATGAGGCGAAGAGTCAACCGTCCAAGGACCGTGAACGAGGTATCAACTAGTAGTGAAGCCACCGCTCTAACTCAATCCTTGAATGAGATGACATCCGTTTTGAGGCAACTCCAATTGAACCAACAACAACCACAACAACCTCAATCATATCAACAACACCCTCCACCACCTCAACAACACAACCAACAATTGGTTCCTCAAAGAGTATGTGGCATTTGCTCTTGCTACTCTCACTACACGGATGAGTGCCCAAGCCTTCAAGAAGACAACACCTTGGCGGCTACCCATAATTTCTATGACCGCCCGAATCAAGGGTACTACCAAGGAGGTAATCCTAACCAAGGGCACCCTTATCAAGGAGGAGGTTACAACCAAGGAAGTGGACACAATAATCAAAATTGGAAAGACAATCATCAACAAGGGAATAAGGACAACAACAACAATGGAGGAGGTCAAAGATGGAATAACAACTCGCAAAATTTCTCACAAAACCGACCATACAACTCACAAAATCAACCATACAACCAACAAAACCCACAAAGAAACTACCAACCATATCAACCACCACATCAAAGACCACCACCCAACCAATCACAAGCTCCTCAACTCACATATGCAACCACTCCCTCCAACCAAGACGAAACACTCCGGACCATTATCCAAGGCCAAAAGGACTTACAAAACACACTTGCTTCCGGCCTCACCGGCCTCACCTCTACACTACAAGCTCTTCTTGCACGCATGGACACACCATCGACCCCCATTCCTCAACCCCCAATCCAAAGTATCATTCCCTCTCAACCTCAACCAAACCCAAAGGGGGGCATCAATGCCATCACCCTTAGATCCGGTACACAACTAAAAGAGAAGGAAGCAAAGGACCCAAGTCCTATCACAACCGCCCAAGGGGAAGAGAGAATAGATGTAGAAGAGGTAGTGGAAGAGGAGACACCACAAGCCATAGTTGAAGATGAAGCCCAACCAACAAGGGAGACAACTAAGGCCAAAAGAACCTTGGAAGAAGAAATTGCTCAACCACTTCCATTTCCAACACTTGCAAAGAAGGCTAAAAAGCGCATAGAACTCGACCCCAAAATGGTAGAAATGTTCAAGAAAGTTGAGGTAACCATCCCCCTCTTTGATGCCATCCATCAAGTTCCTAGATATGCTAAATTCCTCAAAGATTTATGCATAAACAAGGATAGAATTCTTGAATTGGAAACCATCCCATTGGGGAGTTCTATTTCCGCTTTGATGGGAACATTACCGGAGAAGTGTGATGACCCGGGCCCTTGTATGGTCACTTGCACCGTCAATGGAGTTCAATTTAGAGATTGTATGTGTGACCTCGGAGCATGTGTTAGCATCATGCCGCTCTCCGTTTATCGGGTATTGAACTTGCCTCCACTAAAAAGGTCGACGGCAAGATTTGTCCTAGCGGATAAAAGCATAATAACCATAGCGGGTGTTGCGGAAGATGTATTGGTGGATATAAAGGGGTTGGTGTTTCCAATTGACTTCTATGTCCTCGAAATGCCGTCAAGCGAAACCGAGAGAGCATCCTCTATTCTACTTGGAAGGCCCTTCTTGAGAACTTCTAGATTTAAGCTTGATGCTTACTCGGGGAACTACTCATTTGAAATAGATGGAAGAATTGTAAGCTTTAGCCTAGAGGAAGCAATGAAGCATCCACCGGAGAACCACTCTCTATTTCGGTGTGACCCAATCGATAACATAGTAGCCGAAGTGCATCTTGCAAGATTGGATGAGAAGTGCATGGTCAAAGAAGCAAATGAAGAGTCGAGCGAACTAAACACCACACACCATACAAACCATCCGGAAACTCAAACTTCAAGGAATGACAAGAAGATGGAATTGAAACCACTACCACCTCACTTAAGGTATTCATACCTTGATGAAGCCCAAAAGCTACCCGTGATAATTGCACAAGAGTTAACTCCTCGACAAGAAGAAAAATTGCTGAATGTATTGAGGAAAAACAAAAGGGCAATTGGGTGGAGTTTGGCGGATCTAGTGGGAATAAGCCCCCAAGTATGCGAGCACCGCATATTTCTTGAAGAGGGAGCAAGACCGGTCCGACAACCTCAAAGAAGACTCAACCCAACTATTCTTGAGGTGGTAAAGAAAGAAGTCACTAAGCTACTTGAGGCGGACATCATCTATCCTATCTCGGATAGTGAATGGGTAAGCCCGGTCCAAGTAGTGCCAAAGAAGTCCGGAGTGACAACAATCAAAAACGAAAGTGGTGAACTTATAGCAACAAGAGTGCAGAATTATTGGAGAGTATGCATAGACTACCGGAGATTGAATGCGGCCACAAGAAAAGACCATTTTCCACTACCATTTATCGATCAAATGCTTGATCGTTTAGCCGGTAAATCATACTACTGTTTTCTTGATGGCTACTCCGGATACTTCCAAATTCATATTGCTCTAGAAGACCAAGAAAAAACTACATTTACCTGCCCCTTTAGAACGTATGCTTACAAGCGTATGCCATTCGGCCTATGCAATGCACCGGCAACGTTTCAAAGATGCATGATGAGCCTATTTGCGGACTTTCTAGAGCAATCGATGGAAGTTTTCATGGATGATTTTAGTGTGTATGGTGACTCATTTGAGCATTGCTTAGGTAACCTTGAAAAAGTCCTAGAAAGGTGCACCAAAACAAACCTTGTCTTAAATTTTGAAAAATGTCATTTCATGGTCAAACAAGGCATTGTTTTGGGACACATAGTATCAAAGGAAGGCATCTCCGTAGATCCGGCAAAGATAAATGTCATATCCAGTTTACCTTACCCCTCCTCCGAGAGGGAAGTCCGTTCTTTTCTTGGACATGCAGGATTCTACCGGAGATTCATCAAGGACTTTAGCAAGGTGGCCTTACCTCTCTCTCGATTACTACAAAAAGACACCGAATTTGAGATGAGCAAGGAATGTATGGAAGCATATGACAAACTCAAGGTAGCATTGACACAAGCCCCTATTGTGCGAGGACCCAATTGGACTCAACCCTTTGAAATCATGTGTGATGCCTCGAATTATGCGATAGGAGCCGCGTTAGCACAACGCGAGGGTAAGATTCCCTATGTCATAGCTTATGCTTCCAAAACATTAGACGGAGCCCAATCCAACTACACTACTACCGAAAAGGAACTTCTAGCTATTGTTTTTGCTTTGGACAAGTTCCGGGCCTATCTTCTTGGTTCCAAGGTAGTAGTGTACTCGGATCATGTGGCACTAAAGTATTTGTTGGCAAAAAAGGAATCAAAACCGAGATTAATTCGTTGGGTGCTCTTATTACAAGAATTTGACTTGGAAATCAAAGATAGGAGCGGTGCCCAAAACCTAGTGGCGGACCATTTAAGCCGCCTTGAACATACAAAAGGCGACACCACTCCTATCAATGATTCCTTTCCTTTAGATGCTTTGCATGCAATCTCGGAAGTGATTCCTTGGTATGCCCCAATAGCAAACTATTTGGTCTCACGCACTTTCCCTCCCGATCTCAACAAACACAAAAGGGATAAGCTGAAAAGCGAATCCAAATACTATATTTGGGATGATCCCTATTTGTGGAGGTGTGGAGCGGACCAAATAGTGCGACGGTGCATACCTCAAACCGAATTCCAAGCAATCTTGGACGCTTGCCATGCTTCCGAAGGAGGTGGTCACTATGGGCCCCAAAGAACGGCAAGAAAAATCCTTGATTACGGATTTTGGTGGCCAACTCTTCTCAAAGATGCTTCTCTCTATTGTAAATCTTGTCCCCAATGTAGTAGGTTTGGAGATATTTCCAAGAAGGACGAAATTCCCCAACAAAATATGCTTTTTTGCGAAATCTTTGACGTATGGGGAATCGACTTCATGGGACCATTTCCAAATTCCAATGGCTTTCTCTACATCTTGTTAGCCGTCGATTATGTGTCAAAATGGGTTGAGGCAATCCCCACCCGAACGGATGACGCTAATGTTGTGTATTCTTTTGTGAGGAACAATATCATTTGTCGCTTTGGCGCCCCAAGAGCAATCATAAGTGACCAAGGATCCCACTTTTGCAACAAAAGAATAGACGGCCTCATGAGAAGATATGGCATCATCCACAAAGTCACCACGGCTTACCACCCTCAAACAAACGGCCAAGCCGAAGTCTCTAACCGGGAAATCAAGCATGTGCTAGAAAGGATTGTAAAGCCGAATAGGAAGGATTGGAGCATCAAACTCTCCGATGCACTATGGGCCTATCGAACGACTTACAAGACACCCATTGGCATGAGCCCCTTCCGGCTTGTATACGGTAAAGCATGTCACTTACCGGTGGAGATCGAACATAAAGCTTATTGGGCCGTAAAGGAGTGTAATATGAGCTTGGGTGGGGCCGGAGTAGAGAGAAAGCTCCAATTTGCGGAATTGGAATGTTTGAGATTGGAAGCTTACGACAACTCTAGACTTTATAAGGAAAAGTTGAAAGCCATCCATGACAAGAACATTAGGAGAAGAGAATTCCAACCCGGTGACCTAGTCCTTCTCTACAATTCAAGGTTGAGATTACTACCCGGAAAGCTTAGATCAAGGTGGGATGGGCCCTACCAAGTGGAGAAAGTAGAACCTTATGGAGTCTACCACTTGCGCCACCCATCAAGCCCGGACATCTTCAAGGTAAACGGGCACCGTCTCAAATTGTATCATGGTGAGAAAGAAGGAATGCCAAGGAATTTGAAGTGTTCCTCTTGAGGGATGCAACTCTTGAATAAACACTATAAGCTGCTGAAAGTCCAACTTAAGGACATTAAACAAAAGTGCTAGGTGGGAGACACCCCACCATGGTAAGATCTTCCTTTGAGACTTGTACATAGACACTTGACTTCATGTTTGTTAGCTAGATTTTAATGACAACTCCCCTTCATTTGTTGACTTCATTTGCTATAGTGCTTAAGTGGCTGTATGGAAAGGGGGGTTTGAAATGTTGAAAAGGGTGTAACCACTTGCAAATTTAGCAAATACCCACCTCTCTGCGCGTGCGCGCACATGGCGCGTCCGCGCACATGAGCGAAATCCGCCAATCGACGCGCAAGCGCATGGCGCGCGTCCGCGCCGATTGCTTTGCTGCCCCCCTAGTACATTCTACAGAGAGTTAAGCCTCTCCCAAGCCTACACTAAGCCACCAGCCTAAAACCTTTGCCGCGTGCGCGCACCTGGCGCGCACGCGCCCTTTCACTCTGCACTCCTCTCTGGGCCATTTCAGAGAGTTGAGCCCCCTCCAGGCCCCTCTCATGCCTAGGGTGCAACCACGAGGACGCGCGCGCGCGCTGTGCGCGCGCGCGCCAAAACGCGCTGAAGCCATCTCTGGTACTTTTTCCAGAGAGTTAGGCCACCCCTATGCCTCTCCTGTGCCCCCAGCCCAAGCGCATGGGCGCGCACGCGACCTGTACGCGCGCGCGCCCCTAGCCCACCTCGCTCCCTGCGCGAGCACGCAGCGCGCGCGTACGCGCCGGTGATCGACGCCTTAAAAGTAAAAGGGACACACTCACCCCTTCATTCTCATTCCACCTCTCTTCTTTCTCCATACCTTCCTACCTCTCACAAGGTATTATACTAGGCCCCCTCTTAGTTCATTAATCTCTCATTTAATTGCACCATCTTTTAGGTAGCTTTCTTCTTCTTTTTCTTCTCTCTTTCCTCTTTCTTTAGTTCCTCCCTTGGGATGTCTTTGCCCCCTCTTCTCTCTCAACCCAATTCTTCATGAGCATACTAACTTGCATGCATAGATGAATGGTGTTACTTACTTTTCTTGCACTCAAATATGCATTACATTCATTAATAATGGATTGTGGAAAGTTACATTGCTCCCACTTTCACATAATCAAACACTACTTCAAGGATGCACACCAAGTGTTTGATGAAAGGCACACTTGAATTTTGGACTTCTTATGACTACCTTGCCTCTCAACCAATCACTTTTGAGTGCATCCCCACTTTCCACAAACCATTCATCCCCATTGTCTTCCATTTATGGTCCCCAAGGGTGTGTGCTTCTCATGCTTCTTCCTTGCATGCCTAAACTACCCTTGCACCACATGAAAATTATTTGCCTTGCTATTCACACATTATCCTAGTTACATGTTGCAGCTGTCATGTAACTAAGATACCCATATTCTATGGCATACCTTTTCATTACATAGAGCTCATGTGCCTCCATTTCGTTGGGTTTGATATTTTCCTTTCTTGCTTCTACAGGATGGTCATCAAAAAGAACAACGGGAAAGGCCCCAAGAACCCGGCTTCCAATAAAGCACGCCAAGAACTAACGGCAAATCCCCTCCTGAAGAAGTCTAAGGGCCCCGTTGACGTTCTAGAGAAAGACAACCCCCCTAAGGATTCAAACAAGTTCCCCAACCGTTACTGCGAACTTGTTTACTCCAGAATGATTGAAAGGAATTACCATCCGGAACCCCTCCTAGTCTTACCGGCTCACCTCAGTCCAGTTGTGATGCCACATATTGATCGGAGGCATTGGAGATTCCTCTTGAGGCAACCAACAGAGGCAAATCTCTCTTGGGTGGTGGAATTCTACTCCAACTTCCACTCACCTCATCTCACATCAATATTTGTGCACCGAAAACAAGTGTCGGTCACCGTGGAAACCATCCGTGAGGTCCTTGGAATTGCACCGTCAACGGATGCATATGATGCCTACCAAGAGGTCTTGGCTACATGCGCCGACCGCGCATTCGATTGGAGCGCAATCCTCCGCGTCATTGCTTTACCCGACGCATGTTAGATTCGGGGGACCATAAAGCGAAGACCCAAGGGTTTGGATGTCCGCCACCTCACTCAAGAAGCCACGGTATTGGCCCAAATTCTAGCTCACTACGTGCTCCCAAGCACACATGGGTCATCCATCACCGCCGAGCTTGCCTTATTGATTTGGTGCATTTTGACCGAGAAACCGGTCGATGTTCCGCGTGCCATCCGCCAATCCATGGGGCGTATTCATGCCAAGGGAAATCTGCCATTCCCCGCTTTAGTAACGGCATTAGTTGCGAAAGCCGGCGTCAACCGGGAGACTAAAGATAGGCGAACCTCAATACCGGTCGATGGCGATATCATTCCGACCAAGAGATGCCTCAAGCCTCTGGAAGTCATCAAGGACAGTGAACTGCCCACATCAACTGACCACGCTACCACTTCATCTACATCACAAAAATCGGCCGCCCAACGCCTTGAAGACCTTCACAACAAATTAGACCGTTATGAGAGGCGCAACCAACGCCGCTATGCTCATGTGAAGAGGCTTCTAAGCATCATCACCCCACCTATGGAGGAACCCGATATCTCCACCTCCACCGCAACTTCAAGCGGTGATAGCCATGACATTGGAGATGTGGCACACTCGGAGCTCAATCAACCGCTGCGCCTAACCTTTAGCACGGAGGACCGTGCTAAGTTTTAAGTGTGGGGAGGTCGGCCCACCGATCTCCGTAGGTAACATCCGAATAAATCTGAATAAATTAGGATAGGTTGCATGATTAGGTCTTAGTTGGCACCATTTGCATGATAAGCCTGCTTGGTTGGAACAATGAAATTCTCTTTTAGGAAACTAACACGGTGGGGCAACCATGATGGCATTGCAAATTTTAAATGCTTTGATGCCAAAGTTGCATGAAGAATTATATTTTGGAACATGGTTTTGAGCTAAGAACACAAGCTTGTGAGATTTGAGCCTAATGGTGTGGTTACATCTTATAACCACTTATTTTTCCTTCTTGTGTGCATCATTCTCCTTCTATGATTGTGATCCTTGACTTGTCTGATTCTTTATGTCCATTATTTGGTGTATTCATGCATTTATATGATTGAGGCCATCATTTCATTAGCTCACTCACCCAAATGGCCTTACCTTCGATCTCCCTTTGTTAGCCAAACTTGAGCCTACGATTAACCCACTCTGTTCTTAATTTAACACATTACAAGCCCTAAAGCGGAAAACAATAAAAGTCCTTATTTAGATCTTTGATTGGCTTAGGCTAACGTGTGTGATATCATTCAAGTGTGGGAACCTTGGGACTTTGGGTGAATAGAAGGTTATTTTGTATTATTATTGAAAATCTTGAGAATTGGGTACATACTCATGAATTGATCAAATGTAAAACCTTGTGCATTGACGCTCTTGAATATAGAAAAAAAATGATGGAAAAAACAAAAGAACAAAAGAAAAGAAAAACAATATGGAAAAGAAAAAAAAAACAAGAGAAAAAAAAAAGAGAGAAGAGAAGAAAATAATAAATAGGGGACAAAATGCCCCAAAGTGAAGCTCAAGAGGAATCAATGCATAGGTACTGTGAAACGAAAAGAAAATGCATGAGTATGAGGAAAAGTGAGGAATGGATAGTTAGGTTAGTACTTAATGGTATAGGTCATTATATAGGTTAGGAGGGAAAGCTTGAGTTAGTCAAAGATTCAAATCCTAAGTCCACTAGCCATATATGATCCTACCTTGACCCTAACCCCATTACAACCTAAGGAAAAGACCTCATGATAATTGTATGCGTGCATTGAATAATTGTTTATTGTTAGATGCAAAACAATTCTTGGAAAGCATGATTAGGGGAGAATTGAGAGAATAAACCCCAAACACCGAGTGATTAGAGTGCAAACACTTCCGACGAGGGTTCGATGCTCAAACCTTTGATTCCCGGCTCTCGCGAGCATTCCTCATGCAAGGTTGCACATATTGCATTCGATGCTTAGAAAGTGGCAAGTCCTATGCTTTGACCATCATTGCACCCCATGTGCTCGCATATGTCCTAAGAAGGCTAATTTGCTCCCAACCAAGTGGATAGTGACACTAGTCATAGTTGCATGCATATAAGTAGGTTGCACTTCATGAGTCTTATACTTTTGCAATCCCTCGGTCTTCTGTGTTTCTTTGTATTTCTCCAAGCATGAGGACATGCTAGAATCTAAGTGTGGGGAGGTTGACAAACCCCAATTTGAGGGTTTATCTTGTGCTGATTTCAGGGATTTTATCAATGATTCCACACACTTTCTATATGAAAATACAAGATTTTGCATTCCTCTCTTAGTTTCACCTCACGAATGAAAACATGCTTATTTCGCACTAAAATAGATACATTTCTAATCTTCTCCTGATGTCATTCGATGCCGTGATTTGTGTGTTAAGTGGTTTCAGGATATGGAGTAGGAATGGACCGAAAGAGAGAAAGAAGACGGGTACAAAGAAAGGAAGCATGAGGATTAAGCCTTGGGAATTTCTGCATGGGCGCGTGCGCGCACCTTGCGCGTCCGCGCGGATACGGCTACGTGGAGCCGAAGCCAAGAGCCGGCTTGAAAAGCGGCTAAGCCAGGATCTTCATGGGCGCGCACGCGTACATCACGCCTCCGCGCACATTACAAGACGTCTCAACGGCGCGTGCGCGCCGATTTGCGGATATGATTTTTTAAGAAGTCACGTGACTTAGGCGTGGAGGCAGTTAAGGATTCCACTCTTGGAGAAACACCTTGGCGGGAAAAGCTTAAGAAGACCAAAGGAACAAGGGTTGAAGACACTTTGAGTTCAATTCTTCTAGACCTAGATATTTTTCCTTTTTTTGGAGAGAAGAGAGGGTTAGTTACACTTTTTTGGGAGAAGAAGAGGGAGATTCCAAGCTTCATTAGGGTTCATCCTCTTCTAATTTCTGAATTTTCAATGACCTTTTGGTGAGATCCATTACAATTCTCACTCCACTTTGTTCATGTCATAGATTTCCTTCTCCAATTTCAAGTAGTAGATACAATTGACCAATTCTCATAGATCTAGAATTCAACTTTGTAATTTTGGATTTCATCTCTATTTTGGATTTTCATTGCTACTTTTTGAGACTTGTTGTTAGATCTTTGTGTTGTAATACTTTCAATTTGATAATTTCTTCTCATTTTACTATGACTTTCCTTCTTGCTCATCACATGTTTGATAAAATGACAACACTAGTTATGGAGTAGAATTTTCACACTTGGCATAGGGTTTGGTTTTTGGAAGAAGTTGAATAGTTGTATCAATAGTTGATTTGGAATTAGGGATTGCTAGTTAGCTTGGAGTGCACTAAAGCTAGATTCCCATGAGGTGAAGCTAGGACTTGTGACTCAAGTTGATTACTTTCATTTGACTTTCCTCTATACCTAGGGGATAACTAAATGAAGTAAGGCCTAATTGTTGTCAACATTGAATGAACTATAAGGATAGAATTTCTAATGCCAACCCTAAGCCAAGTCCTTTGATAATTGATTGTTCATTTCTCATTACTTGCTAAACTCTTCAAAGAACTCCAACAAAGGCTTACTAAATCAATAAGATGCACACTTTGGTAATTCCAAGGGAGGACGACTCGGGAGACTAGTACTCTCGGATATAGATTGTAGAATTGTTTGATGAAGGATTTTGCGTCGGTTTAGACTATACTACGATTGATCATTTGATGATTTCTGTACCGACAAAAACCAATTCATCACTTATACCACGAAGATTCTGATTAAGAGATCCAAGAGATACTCATTCAATCTAAGGTAGAACGGAAGTGGTTGTCAGGCACGCGTTCATAGGGAATGATGATGATTGTCACGTTCATCACATTCAGGTTGAAGTGCGAATGAATATCTTAGAAGTGGAATAAGTTGAATTGAATAGAAAAACAGTAGTACTTTGCATTAATCTTTGAGGAACAGCAGAGCTCCACACCTTAATCTATGGAGTGCAGAAACTCTACCGTATGAAAATACATGAGTGATAATGGTCCAGGCATGGACGAATGGCCAGCCCCCATGAAAGTCTAAGATAGCATAAAACTGATCAAAGATGTCTAATACAATAGTAAAAAGTCCTATTTATACTAAACTAGTTACTAGGGTTTACAAAAGTAAGTAATTGATGCATAAATCCACTTCTGGGGCCCACTTGGTGTGTGCTTGGGCTGAGCTTGAATGTTACACGTGTAGAGGTCAATCTTGGAGTTGAACGCCAGTTTGGAACGTATTTCAGGCGTTCAACTCTGGCTTGTGACGTGTTTCTGGCGTTTAACTCCAGACAGCAGCGTAGAACTGGCGTTCAACACCCTTTTACGTCGTCTAAACTCGGCCAAAGTATGGATTATTATATATTTCTGGAAAGCCCTGGATGTCTACTTTCCAACGCAATTGGAAGCGTGCCATTTTAAGTTCTGTAGCTCCATAAAATCCACTTTGAGTGCAGAGAGGTCAGAATCCAACAACATCAGCAGTCCTTCTTCAACCTCTGAATCTGATTTTTGCTCAAGTCCCTCAATTTCAGCCAGAAAATACCTGAAATCACAGAAAAACACACAAACTCATAGTAAAGTCCAGAAATATGAATTTAACATAAAAACTAATGAAAACATCCCTAAAAGTAACTAGATTCTACTAAAAACATACTAAAAACAATGCCAAAAAGCGTATAAATTATCCGCTCATCAGCCATCTTTCTCAAAAGAAGTTTCCTCTTTCAACACAATCCACATTTCCACAACATCCTTCTAAAATTTCCAAACGATTCAGCAACTAGGCCAAATTAAAAATCTCTTTTGAAAGATCCAAAAAAAATCAGTCATTCTAAAACAGAATTTGGTAATAGAGATTTCTCAGCAGAGTCTCAAGACTTTAGGGAAGGACAACCTATCTCAATTTCTTAAAAATTTTTTGAAACTCTTAAAATCATATATTCTTGGTTTAAGTAAATAGAAATAGAATTTTTTATAAAACCGAATCATATAAATTCACAAGTCCCAACCCAATCCAAAACCAATTCACTTGAAACAGAGCCAATCCATTTCAATCAAAACCACTTTCAAGTTCCTTCTTAGAACCAATTTTCTGACTTCTTCTAAAATGTCACAAATGCAATTATCCAATCAAAAGTCAAATTTCCTTTAAAATCACTAAAAGCTCCTCTGAGCAAAATCCTTAAGTCTAACTAAAAGCATAAGCCCTTTTTATATTTAAAATCAATATTAGAACATAATACTTTCTTCAGTGATTCAAAATGGTAAAGTAATTCCTTTCTAAATAAATCGAACTCAAGACATATAGTTTTTCTTAAATAAATTAAACTCGAAAACATAACTATTTCCTTAATAAATCAAATAATACAATTTCTCAAATCCAAGCCTTTCTAAATAACTTTTCAAACAAACTAAGATCTTTATAGAAATTTTGGCAGCACCTCCCCCAAAACTTGGACTTTGCTTCCCTTTTCGGGTCCCAACTAAACCATTCCACAATCCTTTTCAACGGTCTAAAACCCAATCAGTTCAAAAGCAAGCTAAATCTAACAGTCACCTCATTTTCATATCTCAAAGAAACTGTTTCAAGATCAAATCATTATCAACCGATTAAACTCATTTCCGAAACTTTAAAGAAACAGTTCAGCAACAATCCATTTATCAAGATCAAACAATAATTGTAAAATTCGGTTAATTAATGACGAATTAATCCATAAAGTAGAATTTATTCTAGAAAATTTTAAATGTGATTTTTATGGCTTAACATGATAGAGAAAATCAAAACGAGAATTTTGATACCAACTTTAAAGAAATCCGCCCAAGATTGGACCGAATGTGCCAAACCGGGCCAACCAGACCCATATTGGGCCCTTGGCCCAACCAAGCTCAACCTAAAACCCTAAAACAACATTCTCTCTCCCCTCTAAGACCCTAAAACACGCTGAAATGGTATGAGAAAGGGGAATAACACTCTTCCAAAGTTCTAACTCTCACTTGATCTTCCAACCACCATAACTTTTGATCCGGAGCTCCGATTGCTGCACCGTTTGTGGCCATGCATTCACCGCGTTGAGCTCTAAAAAACCCACTACTTTTTTCTTGAGGTAAGCCACGTTCTCTCCTCTGAAATTTCAGAATTTATTTCGAAAAATTGGGTGAAAAGTGTTGAGATTTTGGACTCTTTGATGTTATAGGATCCAACTAGCTTGAAGGAGAGGCTTAATATTGTCTCCTTGATCCTTGGGTGGGATAAGATTCTCAACCCTAGTGGAATTTGTTAGTTTATGATATTTTGGTATTGAGTTGTTGTGTTTGGATGTGATAATTGTGGCTTAGGTAGTGTGTATGTGAATATTGAAGCTTGATTGAGGTCTTGGAGAGCTTGGAATAAACTCTTGTATGCTAAAAATCTATTCTTGGAGGTGTTGAAGCTTTGAGAGCTTGTGAAAAAGTGGTTTGGAGGTGTTACGGGTTAAGCGAAAAAGTGGCTAAGGTATTGTCTCAGTTTCCTGTATCTAAAATGTAATGTGGTATGAAAACTTAGGCTAGAGGCCCTAAGATAGGACTTGAATGGTTGATGTTATTGAATGGTTGAGATAAATTGTGTGGTTATATATGTGATTAATGAATATTGATGTTTTGATGGGGTGATACATGAGAGATATGCATGTTTTGATATATGCTTAATGATTGATTGAGGTTGAATTGTGGGTGAAGCCATGTTGATGGTGAGGATGATATTGATTGTGTGTATTGATGGTTGATTGAAAATGGTATTATTGGGAATTGGGATGAGAAAATATGTATAATTTGATATTGTAGTTGAAGTTGAGTTACTTGGTTGAGATTGGTTAAAATAATGGATTGGTGGGTTATGATTTTGATAAAAATGTTAACATATGAGTTGAAGAGGCTTGAGGTTGATTTTTGGTATGTTTTGGTTGGTTTTGAAAGGGATTGAAATTGGTTTGTTTTGAAAATGGAACCTCGTGGTTTTGTATAAAAATGTGGTTTTTGGGCTTACTTTGATGGAGCATATCTTGGTCTCCGGATCCCCAATTTGTGTCAAATATCTTTAGAAATAAAATTTGATCTGAGATGTTTATGCCATTTGAAGAACGGATGAAAAATGACTTAAAACAAGAAAGATATGCCAGTCAGAATATTGGGGTTTGAAACTGGAATTCTGCAGCTTTTTAACTTAGTAAAATTTTTGGCAGATCGTACTCCCACGTGTATGCGTGGCCGACGCGCACGCGTCACTGTCAAATTTTCACTCCCCACACGTGCGCCTGGCCGATGCGTACGCGTCGATGTGCTGATTCAAGTGCCAGCCAAAATTCCTGAGAGTTGTGCGGGTATTGTGCGGGTTTTGGGCGAGGAGCACAAAGCGCACCCACGCGTGCACGTGGGTGACGCGTACGCGTCACTATAACTTTGCTGCTTTCCACGCGTGTGCGTGGGCGACGCGCACGTGTTACCCCGTTTTCACCCCAAGGTTGATTTTTGAGTTTTCAAAGCCAAATTTCAGAATTCTAAGCCTCCGATCTCACCCTTTATGTCTTAAATCCTTGTGATATGCCTAGCAATGGGAAGAAGCTAGTGGATGTGGTAACTTGTGGATGAAGTAAGGAGAGAAATTAATGATGAATGATGATCAAAGATCATTGTATGAGATACAGAGAATGATTGTGGAAGTGCTTTATATGCCATGAGCCGAAGGGCTGTAATTGTTAATAAATTGGCTAGTTATGGATTGCATTATGAGCCGATTGGCTGAGATATTGCCGAATTATAACTGAGTATGATTGCATATATGCGTATTGAATGAAATGTGAATGATGCACTTCCACTATCTGAGATACAAGTTTTTCTGGGTGAAAACAGTGACTAGCCACCACGTGTTCCAGGTGGAGACTCGATACTCTGCTAACCCTATGTCGTAAGTGTGGCCGGACACTGTGAAAGTTCTGGATGAGCTCGTCCCCATGGATAAACACCAGTGAGGGTGTTGTGGATATGTATTGATGATTATGATTGAGTATAACTTAAGTTGTGGATGCACGACAGAGGGACAGTCCAATGGTTAGCTACCAGGACTTGTCGGGTTGGCTTTATAACCGACAGATGAAACTCATCAGCCACTAGGACAGTCATACATCATGTGCATTATGTGTGAATTATTTGGAATGCCTAATTGACTGCATAATATCTTGTATAATTGTTGTATCTGCTTCCTATTTGTGCATTTCCTTATTGATATAATTGTGTTTGCAATATCAAATTACTGATGGCGGTTGGGAGGTCTGCATGATTTGGAAAGGGGAGTGTTAGTTAGACTAAAGATCTTTAGTCAGTTGCCATTTATGGTTTAGTCTGTTTATAAGCTTTAATTATCTGTTGGGAGTTCTAGGATTGCCTTTGGCTTTCCCAGGACATTACACGTTAGATATGTGGGTACTGTTACCATACTGAGAACCTCCGGTTCTCACCCATGCAGATTTTGTGGTTTTCAGATGCAGGTCGTGAGGCTTCTCACTGAGGCATGCTGGAGACTTCTGGATTACCGAAGATCCTTGGTTCTCGGGACTTTATTTTGGTTTTATGTAGATACTTCTTATCTCCACTAAATATATATATATATACACTATTTGACTCCTCTTAGAGGTTGTCTTGGAGAGCAGGTTTTTTGTAGTTTGTCCTTGGGGTTTCCCTTGGGTTTCTTACTTTATCTATATATATACATGTATACTCCATGCTCGGACTGGTTATCTTCACAAACCGGGTCTTGAGTTTTGATATTCGTATTTTCGGCACTCTCTTATTTATGTATTCACGTTAGTTTATCCTTTATCTGTTTCGTTATGTTATCGATCGGAGTGTTGCGCTTTTCAATTTAACAATTTTGTTTTACCCCTTTTTATTAAAAGGCTCCTAGTTCTAAACATTTTTCACGTTACTATATGTACTAAATTTTATTTTTAGAGGTCATAATACCTCGCCACCTCTGTCTTAGGACTTAAGCATAAGGCTCTGTATGGTAGGGTGTTACAATAATCCAATCAAACATAAGACTTATTATATAATCACCAAAAAGTATATAATTCTCGCATCAGTATCTATTTATAACAATTCCAAAATAAAAAAAAAAGCTTTTTAGAAAAACCCCTATGTAACACCCTACCATACAGAGTCTTATGCTTAAGTCATAATGCAGAGATGGCAAGGTATTACGACCTCTAAAACAAAAATTTAGTACGAATAGTAGTATGAATGATTGATTATAACTAGGAGCCTTTGTAAAAAAAAGGGGTAAACAAAAATCGTAACTCGAAAGCGCAACACTCCGATCGATAACGTAACAAACAGGGATAAGCTAACGCGAGATTATATATACAAAAGAGTGTCAAAAATGGGAATATCAAAACTCAAATCCGGATGCGAAGATAACCGGTCCGAACATAGCAATATATATATATATATAATGAAATAAGGAAATCCCAAAGGAAACCCAAAGGGACACAAATACAGGAACCTATTCTCCAAAATCTCCTATAAGAGGAGTCATCACAGTTTGTATTATTCAATGGAGATAAAAGTATCTAAGCAAAGCATATAAACCAAAACAGAGTCCCAAGAACAAAGGATCTTCGCTAATCTAGAAGTCTCCAGCATGCCTCAGCGAGAAACCTCATGTCATGCATCTGAAAACCACAAAATCCGCATGGGTGAGAACCAGAGGTTCCCAGCATGGTAACAGCTTCCACATATATAATACATAATAAAAGAGGAAAGCCAAAGGCAATCCTAGAACTTCCTCCATATAAAATCAAAGCTTATAAACAAGCTAAACCATAAAGGGCATCTGACTAAAGATCCTTCAGTCTAACTAATACTTCCCTTTCCAATTCCTTCAGACCTCCCAACCACCAGTAGGAATATAATGTAGCAAACACAGCTAAATCAAACAAGAGATATACAAATAGGAACAGATAAGGCATTTAGACAATTAGCAAGTAATATGCAGTCAAATAGGCAATCTCAAACAATTCATATAGTATGCATATGATGAATGCCTGTCTCTAGTGACTGATGATATCATCAGTAGGTTATAGAGCCAACCCGACAAGTCCTGGTAGCTAACCATTGGACTGTCCCTCTGTCGTGTCTCCCCAACTCGAGTTATACTCAATATAATTTGATCATAATCATGATCCATATCCATCACCCTCACTGGTGAATATTCATGGGGGTGAGCTCATCCAGGGCTTTCACAGTGCCCGGCCACCCTGACGACATAGAGTCACAAGAGCTTCGAGTCTCAACCTGGAGCACGTGGTGGCTAGCCACTGCTTCCTCCCAGGGAAACCCTCATCTCCGATAGTGGAAGTGCAAACATTCACAATTCATTCAATAGCATATATGCATTTATACTTGGCCATAATCATGGCTCCGCCGTAACACGGCAATAATCCAGCCATCTGGCTCATGGTTAAATCCATAACCAGCCAATTCATTAACAATTACGGCCCTTCGGCCCATGGCATAACAAGCACTTCCACCGCCATCCTCCGCATCTCACATAATCATCTTTGATCCTCATTTATCATTCATTTTTCCCTTGCTTCACTTGCAAGTTACCCCAACCCACAGCTCCTTTTTCTCATTGCTAGGCATACCATAATGATCTAAGACACAAATGGTGAGATTGGAGGCTTAGAAGTATGAAATTTGGCTTTTAAAACTCAAAAATCAACTTTGGGATGAAAACAGGGCCACGCGTACGCGCACTTCACGCGCACGCGTGGATGGCCACAAAACTCATCGACGCGCAAGCGTCATACGCGCGGACGCGTGGATTGAAAAATAGCCAAACGACGCGCAAGCGTCAGTCACGCGTACGCGTGGGTGCTCTTGCGCCCCAGGCACAAAACTGGCATAACTCTGGCACAACTCTCGGGAAAATAGCTGGGCATTTGGTGCAGCGCATCGACGCACCCGCACACACCACGCGCACGCGTGGATGGTGCTTTCTTGAAGAATGGCGCGTACGCGCCAAGAGCGCCTACGCGCGGTGGGTCATTCTGCTAAAAATTTTCTAAGTTAAAAGCTGCAGAATGCACAAATTCAACCCCCAATCTTCCGACAGACATAACTTTCTCATTTTAAATTGTTTTCCGCCCGTTCTTTCAACGGCATGGACATCCCGGATCCAATTTCATTTCTAAACAAGTTTGGTACAAAACGGGGATCTGTAGTCCAAGTTATGTCCCGTCAAAATATGCCCAAAAACGATGTTTTCATACAAAACCACAAGGTGCCATTTTCAAAACAAGTCATTTTCAACTCTTTTCAAAATCAACCAAAACATGCCAATTTTAACCCTTTTTAAAATCAATCGAAATGTACTAAAATCAACATCAAGCCATCCTCAACTCACACATTGACAGTTTACCAAAATTCCCAAAACCACCATCTAACCATTTTATACTTCTCAATCAAATGGCTAAAGAACAAACACAATATCATTCCATACATCCTTCCTCATCCCAATTTTCAATAATACCATTTCCAATCAACCACTATTATACATAATCATCATCATACTCACCATCAACATGGTGCTACCCACCAATTCAACCTCAATTACTCATCAAGCATATATCACAACATGCATATTTCTCATACATCATACCATCAAGGCATCAATAATCATCATCACATATATGACCACATCATATATCTCAATCATTCAACAACATCAACAATTCAATGCCTATCTTAGGGTCTCTAGCCTAAGTATTTCCTACCACATTACATATTAGATACGAGAAACCGAGACCATACCTTAGCCGATTTCCCAAGCTCAATCGGAGCACTTCCAAACCACTTGTCCACAAGTCCTCTAGGTCTCAACACCTCTAAGAATAGATTTTATCACACAAAACTCCCTTTTCAAGCTTTCCAAAGTCACCAATCAAGCTCCAATATTCACATATATACAACCTAAGCCACAATCATCATACCCATACACAACATCTCAATACCCAATCATCATAGAATAACAAATTACACTAGAGTTGAGAATCTTACCATACCCAAGGTCCAAGGAGACAAGATTAACCTTCTCCTTCAAGAGAGTTGGGTCCTATAACATCAAAGGGCCCAAAATCTCAACATTTCACCCATAAAACTCGAAAACAAGGGCTGGAATTTCGAAGAGCAAAACGTAGCTTACCTCAAGATTGGTTGTATGGATTTTGTAGAGCTCTCCGCGATGAACGCGTGGCCGCAAACGGTGTGGCGATCGGAGCTCTAGATCAAAAGTTATGGTGGTTTGAAGATCAACCAAGGGAGAGAACTTGAGAGAGTGTTCTTCCCTCCATGGCCTCCATTTTCAGCGTGTGAGTGTCTCAAGTGAGGAGAGAGAGTGCTGAAATGAGTGTTTTAGGGTCTAGTTATGTTGGGCCAAGGGCCCACTTTGGGTCCAGTTGGCCCGGTTTGGCCCGTTCGGTCCAATCTTTGTCCGATTTCTATAAAATTGGTACCGAAATTCTCGTCTCAATCTCCTCTATCATATTTAGCCATAAAAATCACATTTTTTTGGCTTTCTAGAATAAATTCTCATTTATGGGTTAATTAGCCATTAATTAACCGGGTCTTACATTCTACCCACCTAATTGGGAATTTTGCCCACAAAATTCAAATTCAATTACCTGAGAATAAGTGCGGATAGTCCGATCGCATCTCCGACTCAAGTTTCCAAGTGTGTTCCTCCACACCGCCTAGACTCCATGCCACTTTGACTAATGAAACCTCTTTTCCATGCAACCGTTTGATACTAGTATCATCAATTCTGACTAGAGCCACTGGAATCGTCAAATCTTCTCTTAACTGAACCGATTCAGGTTCTAACACATGGCTAGCATCGGGAGTGTACTTCTGAAGCTGCGACACGTGAAACACGTCGTGCAGGTTCGAAAGATAAGGTGGTAGAGCCATCTGATATGCCACCGGTCCAACCCTTTCCAGGATCTGAAATGGACCGATGTACCGAGGATTCAACTTCCTTGCTTTAATCGCCCTACCTACTCCCGTGGTTGGAGTAACCTTAAGGAAAACATGATCTCCTTCCTCAAATTCCAATGGCTTCCGCCTCTGATCGGCGTATCTTCTGGAGACTCTGCGCCGTAAGCATCCTATCTTGGATTTTCTTGACTTGTTCAGTGGTCTCAGCTATCATCTCTGGCCCCAACAAGTCTTTCTCTCCAGCTTCATACCAACATAGTGGAGATTGACATTTTCTCCCATACAATGTCTCATACGGAGCCATTCCGATACTCGCATGGTAACTATTATTGTATGCAAACTCCACTAACGGCATATACCAATCCCAACTCGCCGGTTGGTCCAAAACACAAGCTCTCAACATATCCTCTAGTGTTTGTTGTCCTCTCGGATTGACCATCTGTTTGAGGATGGTAAGCCGTACTCAAGCTTAGTCGGGTTCCGAAAGCTTTCTGAAATGTACCCAAAAACCTCGAAGTGAAGCGAGGATCTCTATCAGAGATTATAGTATCCGGTACACCATGAAGTCTCACAATCTCCTTTATCTACAACCGTGCTAGATCCTCAAGGGTGTAAGTCATCTAAATGGGCAAAAAGTGAGCTGACTTCGTCAGTCGGTCTATAATCACCCAGATAGCATCAAAACCAGTCCTAGTCCTTGGCAATCCCAACACAAAGTCCACTGTAATACTTTCCCACTTCCATTGCGGAACCTCTAAAGGATGCAACATCCCGGAAGGTCTTTGATGTTCAATCTTCACCTTTTGACAAGTTAAGCACTTTGAAACATATTCTGCCACATCGTTCTTCATGCCTGGCCACCAAAACATCGCCTTTAAATCATGGTACATTTTAGTACTTCCCGGGTGAATGGAGAATCCGCTTTTGTGTGCCTCCTTTAAGATATCTTGCCTCAAAGTGCCAACATCTGGCACAATGATTCTACCCTTGAATCTCCATAACCCATCTTCTTCTTCCGACACTCTCCGTTGTTTTCCTTGCTCGATAGCCGGTAACACCTTCCATAACGCTTCATCATTTTCATGAGCCTTTAGGAGTTCGGACTTAAAGTCACTTGAGATTTCTAATCGGCTCAAACACAAAGTTTCAGATACTTCTTGAGTACCAATTTTTTTTTTGGCTCTCGAATCCCTTAAGCAACTTCTCCTCTTGAAGCATCATCCAAGCCGCATATAATGACTTCTGACTTAACGCATCCGCCACTACATTCGCCTTTCCCGGATGGTAATTCAACTCAAAACCGTAGTCCTTCAATAATTCCATCCACCTTTTCTGCCTCATATTAAGCTCTTTCTGATCAAAGAGATATTTCAAACTCTTGTGATCGGAGAAGACTTGGAACTTAACCCCATAGAGATAATGCCTCCACACCTTCAAGGCAAACACGACCGCAGCGAGTTCCAAATCGTGCGTAGGGTAACTAACTTCATGAGGTCTCAACTGTCATGAGGCATACGCCACCACATTATGATGCTGCATTAGCACGCATCCTAGACCCTTTAGTGTGGCATCACAGTACACCCCAAACGGTTCGTTCGGATCAGGTAACACCAACACAGGTGCAGTGGTCAACTTTTCCTTCAATGCCTGAAAGCTCTCCTCGCACTTAGGAGTCCAAACCAATGGTATGTCTTTGCGGGTTAACTTTGTCAACGGCAAGGCTAATTGCAGAAAGCCTTTGATGAACCTTCGGTAATAGCCAGCTAAGCCCAGAAAACTCCTTATCTCAGTTACTGTGGTTGGTTGCTTCCAATCCATCACAGTCTCCACCTTAGCTGGATCTACGGCTATTCCCTTCTTACTCACCACGTGACCCAAAAATTTTACCTCATCCTTCCAAAACTCACACTTAGACAGTTTCACATAGAGTTTCTTCTCCTTTAGAATCTGCAACACGGTCCTCAAGTGTTCCGCATGCTCTTCTTCAATCTTGGAGTAAATTAGTATGTCGTCAATGAAGACAACAACGAATTTATCCAGAAACGGACGGAACACTCTATTCATGTAATCCATGAATACTGCAGGAGCGTTCGTCAACCCAAAGGACATTACAGTGTACTCGTAATGACCATAACGAGTCCTGAAAGTGGTCTTAGGGATATCCTCACCCCTCACCCTTATCTGGTGATAACCAGATCGCAAATCGATCTTAGAGAAAACCCCAGCTCCTTGTAACTGATCCATGAGATCATCAATTCTCGACAATGGGTACTTATTCTTTATGGTGACCTTGTTCAACTGCCTGTAATCCACACAGAGCTGCATGCTCCCGTCTTTCTTCTTTACCAGTAACACTGGAGCACCCCACGGGGAAACACTTGGTCGGATAAAGTTCTTACCCAACAAATCCTCTAACTGAGACTTTAGCTCGGCCATCTCTAACGGTGACATTCTATAAGGAGCACTTGAGATTGGTCCCGCCCCAGGCACCAATTCAATAGCAAACTCGACCTCTCGGTTAGGTGGAAATTCATCGATGTCATCGGGAAACACTTCCGGAAACTCACACACCACCGGAATCTTTTCCAACCTTTGATCATCACCCGAAACACCCACGGTTAACAACAGGATACCCTTGACATTCGATTCCAGAATAGTTCACCATCATCGAATTCAAGTAATAATTATTCACCACGACCGGCCCTTCTGTATCTTCCAGCATGAAGTACACCGACTTTGTAGAACAATCAAGCAGGACATGGTTCTCAGATAACCAGTCCAATCCCAAGATAAGATCAAGACCGATCATCGGTAAGCAAATTAAATTATGGAAAAAATCACGCTACTTGAACCTAAACAAAACTTTCGGGCATCCTAGCCTAGTTACCATGGCTTCATGAGTAGCATTATATACTTTTAGGTCATAACCTAAGGTTACGATCTTCAATCCTAACTCATGGGCTTTCTTAAATGCAATGAATGAATGCGATGCTCCCGAATCAAATAAAGCATTTAAAGTTTGACAAGCCATTTCACAGTTATCTCGGATAAGTGCCTTAGATCCCTCAGCACCTATAGCTGAAGTGGTGAACACCCGACCAGTCTGTTGCGCCTTCCCGGCACCTTGTTTCTGCTTCTCCGGACAGTTTGGGACCTTATGTCCCGCCTTACCACAGTAATAGCACAAACCCCATCCGGCCATGCACGGGACCCCCGGATGGTGACTTCCACACCTAGCACAAGCTTGAGCACTCTGTGGTTGCTTCCCAAACCTTTTACCTTGGGAGTTGTTGTTGTTGGGCCTCCTGAAAGAGCCTTCCTGCTTGAAAGGCGGACCTCTAGGTGCAAATTTCTTCCCTCGGTTTTGTGGGAATGATCCCTTGTGACTCCCTCTCTCAGCAGCTGCCTTCTTCACACACTCTTCAGCAACCTCACACTTGTTCACCAATACAGCAAAAGTTCTGATCTCCATTGGTCCCTGAGCTCCATTTTCGTCGTTGCCATGGTTGTTCATCTGTTGTCCAAAAGCCTCTGCAGTGGCCTGCATAGCCGCAGCCATGTTCTCCAACGTCTTCATAAGGTTTACCGGGTCATTTGGGTTGGCGCTCGGTCCCGGAGGGTTAGTACGACCTCTACCACGGCCTCTATCGCGTTCACGAGGCGCCATCTGGTTCCTATACACTCCAAACAATCGATATTAAGTTGATCAGTCTCAATATAGGAAGTTTAGTGCTTCAAGTCCCAAATGCATCCTCATGAACATTTATGCCAACTATATCAGGTAGATATACTAATAGCACATAACACACACACAGAGAATGCACAGAAGCATAATCAGTCCATCCCTCAGGCTCTACAGGAACGAACTGCTCTGATACCATAATGTAACACCCTACCATACAGGGTCTTATGCTTAAGTCATAATTCAGAGATGGCAAGGTATTACGACCTCTAAAACAAAAATTTAGTACGAATAGTAGTATGAATGATTGATTATAACTAGGAGCCTTTGTAAAAAAAAAGGGTAAACAAAAACCATAACTCGAAAGCGCAACACTCCGATCGATAACGTAACGAACAGGGATAAGCTAACGCGAGAGTATATATACAAAAGAGTGTCAAAAACGGGAATATCAAAACTCAAATCCGGATGCGAAGATAACCGGTCTGAGCATAGCAATATATATACATATAATGAAATAAGAAAAAAAAAACCAAAGGAACAAATAAAACCAAATCATGAGAATCATACATATATATCAATGATATCAAGAAAAAAGTATCTAAGCAAAGCATATAAACCAAAACAGAGTCCCGAGAACAAAGGATCTTCGCTAATCCAGAAGTCTCCAGCATGCCTCAGTGAGAAACCTCATGTCCTGCATCTGAAAACCACAAAATCTGCATGGGTGAGAACCAGAGGTTCCCAGCATGGTAACAGCTTCCACATATATAATACATAATAAAAGAGGAAAGCCGAAGGCAATCCTAGAACTTCCTCCAGATAAAATCAAAGCTTATAAACAAGCTAAACCATAAAGGGCATCTGACTAAAGATCCTTCAATCTAACTAATACTTCCCTTTCCAATTCCTTCAGACCTCCCAACCACCAGCAGAAATATAATGTAGCAAACACAGCTAAATCAAACAAGAGATATACAAATAGGAACAGATAAGGCATTTAGACAATTAGCAAGTAATATGCAGTCAAATAGGCAATCTCAAACAATTCATATAGTATGCATATGATAAATGCCTGTCTCTAGTGGCTGATGATATCATCAGTAGGTTATAGAGCCAACCCGACAAGTCCTGGTAGCTAACCATTGGACTGTCCCTCTGTCGTGTCTCCCCAACTCGAGTTATACTCAATATAATTTGATCATAATCATGATCCATATCCATTACCCTCACTGGTGAATATTCATGGGGGTGAGCTCATCCGGGGCATTCATAGTGCCCGGCCACCCTGACGACATAGGGTCACAAGAGCTTCGAGTCTCAACCTGGAGCACGTGGTGGCTAGCCACTGCTTCCTCCCAGGAAAACCCTCATCTCCGATAGTAGAAGTGCAAACATTCACAATTCATTCAATAGCATATATGCATTTATACTTGGCCATAATCATGGCTCCGCCGTAACACGGCAATAATCGAGCCATCCGGCTCACGGTTAAATCCATAACCAGCCAATTCATTAACAATTACGGCCCTTCGGCCCATGGCATAACAAGCACTTCCATCGCCATCCTCTGCATCTCACATAATCATCTTTGATCCTCATTTATCATTCATTTTTCCCTTGCTTCACTTGCAAGTTACCACAACCCCTAGCTCCTTTTTGTCATTGCTAGGCATACCATAATGATCTAAGACACAAATGGTGAGATTGGAGGCTTAGAAGTATGAAATTTGGCTTTTAAAACTCAAAAATCAACTTTGGGATGAAAACAGGGCCACGCGTACACGCACTTCACGCGCACGCGTGGATGGCCACAAAACTCATCGACGCGCAAGCGTCATACGCGCGGACGCGCGGATTAAAAAATAGCCAAACGACGCGCAAGCGTCAGCCACGCGTATGCGTGGGTGCTCTTGCGCCCCAGGCACAAAACTGGCACAACTCTCGGGAAAATAGCTGGGCATTTGGTGCAGCGCATCGACGCGCCCGCGCACACCATGCGCACGCGTGGATGGTGCTTTCTTGAAGAACGGCGCGTACGCGCCAAGTGCGCCTACGCGCGGAGGGTCATTCTGCTAAAAATTTTCTAAGTTAAAAGCTGCAGAATGCACAGATTCAACCCCAATCTTCCGACGGACATAACTTTCTCATTTTAAATCGTTTTCCGCCCATTCTTTCAACGACATGGACATCCTGGATCCAATTTCATTTCTAAACAAGTTTGGTACAAAACGGGGATCCGTAGTCCAAGTTATGTCCCGTCAAAATATGCCCAAAAACCCTGTTTTCATACAAAACCACAAGGTGCCATTTTCAAAACAAGTCATTTTCAACTCTTTTCAAAATCAACCAAAACATGCCAATTTCAACCCTTTTTGAAATCAATCGAAATGTACCAAAATCAACATCAAGCCATCCTCAACTCACACATTGACACTTTACCAAAATTCCCAAAACCACCATCCAACCATTTTACACTTCTCAATCAAATGGCTAAAGAACAAACACAATATCATGTCATACATCCTTCCTCATCCCAATTTTCAATAATACCATTTCCAATCAACCACCATTATACATAATCATCATCATACTCACCATCAACATGGTGCCACCCACCAATTCAACCTCAATTACTCATCAAGCATATATCACAACATGCATATTTCTCATACATCATACCATCAAGGCATCAATAATCATCATCACATATATGACCACATCATATATCTCAACCATTCAACAACGTCAACAATTCAATGCCTATCTTAGGGTCTCTATCCTAAGTATTTCCTACCACATTACATATTAGATACGAGAAACCGAGACTATACCTTAGCCGATTTTCCAAGCTCAACCGGAGCACTTTCAAACCACTTGTCCACAAGTCCTCTAGGTCTCAACACCTCCAAGAACAGATTTTATCACACAAAACTCCCTTTTCAAGCTTTCCAAAGTCACCAATCAAGCTCCAATATTCACATATATACAACCTAAGCCACAATCATCATACCCATACACAACATCTCAATACCCAATCATCATAAAACAACAAATTATACTACGGTTGAGAATCTTACCATACCCAAGGTCCAAGGAGACAAGATTAACCTTCTCCTTCAAGAGAGTTGGGTCCTATAACATCAAAGGATCCAAAATCTCAACATTTCACCCATGAAACTCGAAAACAAGGGCTGGAATTTCGAAGAGCAAAACGTAGCTTACCTCAATATTGGTTGTATGAGTTTTGTAGAGCTCTCCGCGGTGAACGCGTGGCCGCAAACGGTGCGGCGATCGGAGCTCTAGATCAAAAGTTATGGTGGTTTGAAGATCAACCAAGGGAGAGAACTTGAGAGAGTGTTCTTCCCTCCATGGCCTCCATTTTCAGCGTGTGAGTGTCTCAAGTGAGGAGAGAGAGTGCTGAAATGAGTGTTTTAGGGTTTAGTTATGTTGGGCCAAGGGCCCACTTTGGGTCCGGTTGGCCCGGTTTGGCCCGTTCGGTCCAATCTTGGTCCGATTTCTATAAAATTGGTACCGAAATTCTCGTCTCAATCTCCTCTTTTATATTTAGCCATAAAAATCACATTTTTGGCTTTCTAGAATAAATTCTCATTTATGGATTAATTAGCCATTAATTAACTGGGTCTTACACCCTACCTCAAAGTCGAACCCTTTAAAGTTAACGCGTCAAGAGTCCTCTTTCTATTCTTAACTCGTGGAAATAACCTCAGTGATTCACAGGCAATATCAACAGCGACAATCATGGTTCATAGCAACGACGACTTATCTGACGTAATTTGGGATTAATGCAAAGTGGATATTAAATAAAATTAGAACATAATTGTTAATAGAGCATCGCGGTAACAAGGAACGAAACCAATTAGTCTCACCACAAGAAACGAAGCGAGACGACATCACAGCAGCTTTCATTTTAATCATACAATTTCCGAAACTCAACCCTGAGATATTATCATTGCAAAATTCTCAATAATTGATAACGGAATACTAACACCGAGAGTTCAAGCTTCACTCCCGCGGGTTCCTTCTCTCTTCGCGCTCTCTCTCCTCTGCTTCTCCTATGGATGACGGTGGTGTGGTGAAGATGACGACAGCGACGCGGCGTGGACGCGGTGGCGACGAAGGCACGGCGGCTCCAAGCCCGTGACCACCCTCACTCGCGAGCCAACTCTCTTCCCAGTGACTCTGTTCTTGACGACGACGTGGCGTGTTGCGGTGCGATGGCCGGTGGCTGTGGCAAGGCGGCGGTCCTAAGTAATGCGGCGGTGGTGGGCGAGCTCCCTATGCCGGCGCGGTCTTCTTCCTCTCCTTCTCCCCTTCTCCGCGGCCCCTTCCCCTTTCCCCATTCTGCTTTCTTTTTCTTTCTTTCTTCTTTCTTTTTTTTCTGGTGTCTCTGCGTGTGTTTGTTGCTGATGGTGGGTTGGGGTTACGGCTGAGGGTGAGAGGTGTGTGTGAGTGTAGGTGTTAGGGTTTGGGGGTGGTGTGGGGTAATTTAGGTATTTTCATTTAAAAGTAGGGTTAGTAGTATAATTTCATAAAATAATTAGAAAGATAAAATAATAATCAAAAACCAAATTAAATAAAAAATCTCTATCTTTAAAATACCTTCCAATTACAATTTATTAAATTATTTCCCTTCAAATACTAATTTAGTAAAACTTAGAGATAAGTAAATTAACTCTCTTTTATTTATAAAATAAAGTTAAAAATTTAGATATTAAAATTAACTAATTAAGACATATAAAATATTTATTATTTTTTAATTATAAAAACTCTAAATTAAAAATAAGAATTATTCTACTTGTATACGAAAATCTCTAAAAATATAATCTTAATTACATATAATAGATCATAAATAATTTATCAACAACTTTCCAAAATCCGAGGTCTTATATTTTCTTTTAATATCCCACTTTTTCTCAAAAAAAGAAGAAATGTTTACTTATGCTTCTCTTTCAATCTACTTTAGTTGCGTTAGCTGTTCATACTTCTAAACCTCGTGAAGCAGAGAGATTCAAGTTCCTCACATCTTCGAAAGGAAGGTAAACACATTTGCTACCTTGATTTTTTCTGTTGGTTTCTAGTATAACCTTTTTCCCATTTCTCTTGATGATGTTACGACTTTTGGTTTTAGGACGAGCACTCCAAATGGGTGGTTGTAGGGGTGCACATGGGGCCGGGTTCGTAAATAATAACCGGGTCTATTTATGAGACCCTTACCCGACCCTAGACTCGATGAAATCGTGTTACTTTCGGGCCACACTTAAGTCGGATCTAGATCGGGTGAAGCCCGGGTCTTGATCAACTTTATCAGGACATCACTAAAAATTAGATTCTACATCTTTTGAACCTCTAAATTTTGAAAAATAAATATTCCATAACAATGCAACATTCGCATAATAATAATTTAGAATCTAATAATAATAATTTAAAGTTTCATAATAATAATTATATCAATTACACATTAAACATTCAAAGTTCAAAAGACAATTAAAACAAAGTTAACAACCAACACAAGATTAACATAATAATAATAATTTATAGTGTCATACCAACTAATAACAACAAAATATTAAGTAGCAAACAACTACACGGGTCCAACGGGTCGGGGCCGGGTGACCCGAGACTTGCCCCGAACCCGATTTAATAAATAACCGGGGCCATCTATTGAAACCTCAGGTCTGACTGGGTCATAACGAAACCAGACCAAATTAGCTCCGAAGTCATCGGGTCCGGTCCGGATCTTCGGGCCGGACCGGGTCTTGTGCACCCCTAGGTGGTTGGAAGCCACAAAAGTCTCTGAGGTAATGGATGAATTATTAGAAGAAATTTTATTAGCCAAAAGTGTAGTAAGCATAGGAAAACTGAGATTTGGGAATAAAATTGTGAATTAAACCGTGTAAGCCATTCATGAATATAAAAATCAACAGAAGACTTGTCGATTTTATTACAAATAGAAATATCAGCTTTTGTTATTATCGACGACTTCTTTGTCAATTTTAAACCATATTATTGACGATCGGACGGTCGATTTTATTAAAAATGGAAAAACGCTTTTTCTTTTATTATGGACAGTCTAACAATTAATTTTATTACGTTATTAAAAAATCGACAAATTAAAAAATATTAACCCAAACCGTTGTTTTTGTCGTCGAATTTATTAGTTATTAATGGTATGGTTGTCAATTTTACCATCGACTTTTAGCGTATTTCTTGTGGCAAAAGGAATTGTTTTTCAGAACGGTGAATGTGCCTGCCTTGTTGACAAACCATATCATTGCTTTACATATTACTTTTATTTTCTTGATATGACGTTTTAAGCGCTATACGAATCTATATGATATGATTCTATTTGTCGATATTATATATGATTCATGATATGATATTAAGTACATCCTATATAACTTTAAGCCACTAAAATGAAAAAAAGGGCAATATGTCAGAGTGTTATCTAAATTTCTCTAAAGCTAATTTACATTGATTCCCATGTCACGAAAGCTAAATTGAATTTCAAAATAACTTTGCAATATTTCCTCCTCCTTTTTTTGGCAAATGGCTAATCCACTTTATGTACGGAATCTTGAACCATGATATGAGTTATTAGAAATAAACGTGTTTGTTTTAAATAGTTTTGAATAAATTTGATTAAAAAATAATTTGCACAAAGACAAATAAAACAAGGGTGTACAGGTGTTAAAGTCGTGGATGCAACGAACCAAAAAAATGCGAACTAGAGAATCAATCTATGATTGATTGATAAATTAAATATAATTCAACTTTCTTTTTTTAAAAGAATGTAAAATTTTTTGATAGTGACAGCTAAAGAAAATGAAAATAATGTATTGACCTATTTTTTTTTTTTTTATATAGTATAGAACTATTGTCTTCCCATAACATGCGAGATGACGAGATGACGAGATGTTATGATGATTAAGGCATTCTTATATTATATTCTATAAAATAAGAAATTTTTATTCTATGTGGTGTCTTATTTATTAAATTTGAAAAAAAAATGGATAAGAATAAAAAGTAGATAAATTAGTTCATTCTTAAATAGACTTTAACAGGTTATCTTTTAAAGAAGAGTTGTATTTTCTATTTTTTTTTAAATGGATTAACATTTTCTAGATGAATAATACAAAAAACTCATGAAGTTCCATAAACAAGTAAATTATTTAACCAAGTCATTATAAACGTTTTTCACATTATGTGTTGTGTCACGTGCGTGTTTCTTCTTCTTCTTTTGTTATTGTCGTTGTCGTCATTAACATTATCCATTATCTTCATTATTGTTATTAACGATATCATAATTAAAAATTTTGGTGTTAGAGTGAATGTCACTATTCATTCTTTTTTAAATTTTCGTACTTATTTTGTTTAATTTTGCTGCGTTATTTACATATTTTTTTCAGTTATTATCTTTTTTATTTAAATTTTGTTAATTTGCAACTCAAGTTTTCATGAAATAAGTTTTTAGTTCTATTACATTATTTAGTTAAAAATTTTGAAGTTAGAGTAAAGACATTTTAGTGTTATTTTTTAATTTTTATGTTTTGTTTTATATAGGAGATAAGCATTGAATTTATTGAATGTGTAATATTTTTTTAGAAATATTTAATATTTTTTTGTGTTGTATTAATGAACTTTTGGTGTCAATTCGGTGCTATCTTATTTCATTTTATAGAGTCAATGTGATCTTTTATTATGCAAGTAGTATTTTTATTCGTAATAATAACATTATAGAAATATAAATATTTTAAAACTACCTTGATCCTAACATTATAGATTATGACACAAAAAACCTATATCATTAAACTACTTTTACAAAAAGGTGTAACGGACAAAAGTTTTCGTCGGCTGGAAAGGCCAAAGTCTCTGTAGATAAAAAAATAAATAATAAGTAATTTTTAGTTATTATTTTCATATAAAAGAGTTTAACTTTTTACTAATAATTAATTTTAACATTCGTTATCTAAAATTTTAAAAAATTTAATGTGTATACTTTTATATTTGATTAGGTGTTAAGTCTGTTGCACAAATAAAAATAATGAATTTTCATGCTTGCTATTTAAAAATAATATTGTTTCTCTCTCTATATATAAGTATAATTAGATATTACCATAAAAAAATTTATATTCATAGTTATAAAATTAACTCAAATTTAATTTTTTTTAAAAAACAATTGAATCTTGATTTTAACTTTTAATCATAATATTAGTATTTTCTCTAAATTATATGTAATAAATATTTGAAAAAATAAGTAAAAATATAAATTAGAAAGATAACACTACAAGAAATTACTGGAATAGCGACCGATTTAGCAACCGATTCTGGTAGTCGCTAAAACCTTGGTCGCTAAATTCAAAATAGCGACCGATGTTGGTCACTAATATTTAGTGACGATTTTAGCGACCGATTTTCAACCAAGGCCACCTAACCATACAACATAATTTTGGTTGCTTAATCGGTCGCTAAATAGTAATAATTTAGTGACCAAAATTTTAGAGACCGAATTAGCAATCAACTACATTTTATTCTATTTATCTATCGATCGGTTGCAAAATTGGTCGCTAAATTAAAAAATAGCGACCGATTTTGTGACCAAGAGTCCTAAGAACATTCCTTTCTTTGTTTTGGTTGTTAATTTGGTTGCTAAATTAAAAAATAGCGACCGATTTTAGCAACCAAATTTATGCTAGTTTTATAAAACTTATCCGTCGCTAATTCGGTGGCTATTAATGACCGATTCTATTGGTTGCTAAAATCAGTCACTAACTTAACAATTAGCAACCGATTTAGTGACTAGTATCTTAGCAACCGATTTAGCGACCAAACAGTTGTTCACTCTTTTCGCTATTAGTTGCAAAATCGGTCGCTAAAATAAAATATAGCAACTGATTTTGTAACCAACTATCCCAAATAAGTTACTTTTGTTTTGGTTGCGAATTCATTCGCTAAATTAAAAGATAGCGACCGATTTTATTTTGGTTGTATTTAAAACTTATCGGTTGCTAATTCGGTTGCTATTAGCGACCGAAGTTGTTAGTCACTAAAATCGGTCGCTGAATGTAATTTAGCGATCGATTTAGCGACCAACATTTTTTTGGTCTTGAAAATTCTATATCAGTTGCTATTAGCAACCAATTTTTTCGGTAGATATTTTCGGTACTTTCTTGTAGTGTATAAAGCAGTAAAAAATTAAAACTAAATAAAAAATATGCATATAATAATATTTTTTATTTAAATTATATTATGTTGTTAATTTTTTTTATAGAACAGAAAAATAGAGAAAAATAGAGCATGAGAGAAAAGAGAGAAAGATAAAGAAGAAGAATGAGAGAAGGAGTTTGTTAATTTTGGAAACTAAGAAAAATTATTTTAATTATAGTAAAAAATATCTGCTGACACATTTTGATTTGTCAAATTACTAATATAAAATATAAATTATAAATTATATATAGAGTGGGAATGATAGAAAGAAATAAAAAAAAAAGAGAGGTAGATAAGAAAATGTAAGAATGTTTATTAATTTTGGACAGAAACATTTTTTTCTAAATTTTAATAAGAGAGTGTCATGTGACACATTTTAGTTATTAAATTAGTTAGTAATATATAAATATAATATAGTTATATTTCAATCTTAATATTTCGATTTTAATTTTAATTTAATTTACATGCAATTATTAGAGAATGTCATGTTATGTATTTTGATTATCAAATTTGTAATTAGTCATTGATAATGATATATAAGAGAGATAGAATCAGTAAAAGAATGAGAGAGATAGAAAAAGTAAGAGCGAAGAGTGGATAACTCTTTAATTTTAGAGGAAAATATTTAATTTCAATTGCAATGAAGGAGTGACAAGTTGCACATTTTGATTGTAAAATTAGTAATATATAATAGATTTACTCTCTATATTATGTATCATTGTATTTAAATTCTGATGTCACTTTAAACAAATTTTGATGCTATTTTTGTTTTTATCAAAAATTTAATTCAATAAGTATGAACTTAAATTTATTCAACTAAATAAGATTGCAATACAGTATAGACATATTCATTCAAGTCTAATATAAAAGGTAATATTACTAAAAAGAATAAGAGCAATAGAAAATAAAAAAAAAAGAAAAAAAGATAGAAAGAAGAAGAATAAGAAGCAAAAAATTGTAGTTAAAGAAGATATTTCTGTTTTTGTAGCCAAATTTTGGTGTCAAAATTAAGAAATTTTGGTATTATTTTTCTATACAATTCAAAACTCATTATCATCATCATCATCATCTTTTTTTTCTTTTTTTGTTCATTTTCTCTTTCGTGTTTTATCTTCTCATAATTCTTTTTGTTTTACTCTATTAAAAAGAATAAAAACAAGAAAATTAAAAAAAATACATAATATTGTAAAATTACCAAAAAAAAAAGAAAAAAAAATCAGCAACAACAATAATAATAAAAGAACGAAGATGAAGAAGAAATACGCAAAAGAAAAAAAGGAATACAAAGAAAAAGAAGAAAAAATACGAGAGACAAACGTTTTTAGTGGAGAATTGGAGCGTATAGAAATTCTCTCACTAATAAAATTAATTTTTATTATATTTAAATCAACTTAATTAAATTTAATTACTAGAAAAATTTAAATGTGTAACAAGATTGATATATATATATATGGGTTTTCTTTTGGCTTTGGATATACAGGTTGGCGCGACAAGAAAAAAGAAAAACTGGCGGCGATAGCAGTTCAGCCAGCGTGATGCTGAAAATGGAAAAGGAAGGAAGAAACCAAATGGGACCGAAATTTGTAAAATATGATAATATGGGAATGGTGAAAGTGTTAGTGGGTATGGATGGGAATGGGATGAGAATTTGTCGCTATATTGGAAATGAATGGCTAGTGATCAAGGCACGAATCAAATCAAATTTTATCATTTTTGTCCTTTTTCTCCACAACAGAAAAAGGAACAGACATCAATTTCTACTTTCCACATAGCTGAGCAGATGCTAGCTTTCTTTACTTTGATTATTGCTAGTAGTGTGTTACAAACTCTTAAGATAAATATTTATCACTATTAGGGTACTATCATAACTCATTGAAGATATAATCATGGAGTTCAGACACCTAAAAGAATATAATCATGTTCAATTTCAGGGTTTGTAATGGGATCTTTGGGAGCATAGCTTTATTATTTGCACTTTTTCTTATTAAATATCATCATACTTATTTGTTAAAAACTAGAAATTGTAAAATAAAATTTATTAACTTTTATCCATATTTGGTTAATTCTAAACACTAAAGATCTAATTCTGAGTTAATAGTTAAATTAATCCTTAAAAAGATGAGATATTCTTTAAATTTATCTTTAAAAGATTTTATCAATCAAATTGATCCGTCAAAAATTATAAATTAATTATATTCATTTTTCAGTTATTCTATTAATAATTTTCGTCAACGATTGATGATGTGAAATATTAATTGATAGCATATATACCTAACATGTTCAATTGAACACTGATTAAACATGTTTATAAAAATTTATCAATTTAATCATTAGATCATGCTGAAAATAGAGTTTATGTAATTGAAAAAAAATTAAATCAATAGATTTTCATAAATATATTTGATTAATGTTCAATTAAATATTTTAGGTATCATGTATGTTCTTAATTAATGTTTTATAACATCAATCATTGATGAAAATTATTAATACCGTGGTTGAAGGATAAATATAATTAATTTTAAATATTTGATAAACCAATTTAATTGATAAAATTTTTTAAGAACACATTTAAAGAATGTCTTATTTGTTAAGAATTAATTTGACTATTAACTCACTAAATTTAAACTCTCAAATTTTAATTTTAACAGTATAAAAGTGAGGTATTAACTAAAATATTGACTAAAATATTAATTAATATTGATAAAAAGTATCGATCTCTGCTATTTCTCATTATAAAATTAGGTGGTAGATGAAACTGGAACTAACATAGGGTCATTTAATTCAAGGAAAAACTACCAAAAGTACCCATGAAGTTTACGAACGCTGACAAAAGTACCCGTAAACTAAGGAAATTAACACTATACCCATGAAAGATGGGTTCCGTATGACAAAAGTATCCAAATCCTAATTTTTTGTTGATTTTTTAATAAAATTCCTAAACTACCTCACCCTAACCCCATTCTACCGTTACTCCCTGTCTTCTCTTCTTCCTCTCTCTTCACTTATCCCTCAAAAACCCTCACAGAGTCATAGAAACTCTCCTCCTACCTCCTCATTGCCGTCCGCCATCCACCTACTCCATTACCGCCAATCTCTTCTCCTCTCACTGCTTCTCCCTCTCACTATTAAGGTGACTACAACACCTTCATCGCACACCTGTGACCCAACCTGAGGAGAATGCTGCCGTGGCGCGCCTGTTGCAGCCGAGGAGAACGTCGTCGTGGCGTGTCTGACCCAACCGAGGAGAACACCATCGTCGCACACTTGAGAAGAGAGAGGAGTCGTGGTACTCTTGCATGTAGAAAGCGAGTTCGATAAAGAGAAATCAGAGAAGAAAGAGAGGCGGCACTGTGGATAGAGGTTCTGCCATTGACGATGTTACAGTCAGCCGGCAAAGAAAAATGTATTTCTTTTTTAAAACATTTTTATTTTATTTTTCTTCTTTTCAGAAATTGATTTAGTTACTACTAAAATGACACTGTTCTATTTTTTTTTAAATTTGCTTATATTTTTTATGAAGGCTGAGATTGATTTACAGAAGATCCAGTTGATGGCTACTTCTACTTCTTATTTTTGCTGAAATAAATTTCAAATTTGATGAATAAATTTGTTGATTTTTTATGGTTGATGGCTTTTTCTATTTCTAGTTTTGCTAAAGTGAATTGAAATTGGATGAATGGATTTGAAAATTTTTATGTTTTGAGTATTTTTTAGTGTTTGATTAATTTGGTTTGAGTATGGATTATAAACTTATGAGTGAATCGATTGAGATCCGATCCTCTACCACCACCACCACTACCATTAATTTCGGTCTGGTTTGTTGTAGGAGTAGTTTTGGACTCCATGGCAAGAGTTGGTATAAATTGGGTTATGAAAGGTTGAAAAAGTGAGTTGAGGTTGAGTGTAAGATACTTTAAGAATTTTATTAAAAAATTAACAAAAAAAAAAAGATTTGGATACTTTTGTCATACGGAACCCATCTTTCATGGGTACAGCGTTAATTTCTTTAGTTTATGGATACTTTTTTTTTTTTTGGTTTCCCACGGTATCCCCCAGCCCGACAGGCCAAAGACTAATCCGTCGCGGTACTGAGCTCCATTTAAGGGTTTGCCGCTGGCCAATGAGTTGCTGCATGCACAAGGCGGGATTCGAACCCCCGACACTTGCTTAAGCGGACTAGTGAGCTAACCACTAGACCAACCCAACTTGGTTTGTTTATGGATACTTTTATCAGCGTTCGTAAACTTCATGGGTACTTTTGGTAGTTTTTCCTTTAATTCAATTAATTTTTGTGAAAAGGATCATTATCTTCATTCATTGTTGGGTTTATTTATATTCGGGCTTTACAGTAAGCCCGCCTATTTTAAAATGGGCCTAGCCACTGAGTCCAATTTATTCAGTTTGATACAATGACTGTAATGCTTTTGGTTGCTCCTAAATAATGGAACTCGGAAAAAATAAAAAAGCTTGACGGTTTTGTTATTTCCTATACACACAACGCATTATTGTACCTGTCCAAAACAAAAACGCATTATTGTACCATGTAGAATTGGTCGATTTCATTAATTTGAAATGAAGTCCATTTAAGTATTTTTATTCCTGAGTTCAACAAATATTATATGCTTTATGTCCAAAAAAATAAAATGCAAATATTATGTCTTAAACATGGATAATGCAGCTGAGGCCTAGACCAAATGGCATTCATGTTGTCTCTTAATCAAGCTGCATCAAGTTTAAACCCCAGCTCACACTCGAATGAGGTTTAAGAAAACCTTAAAAATGTGAGTGTGTGAATAGTGTAGTGACAAAAAAAAACCATAGATACTCAATCAAGACCAAAAAAAAATAAAAAATGGATACTCAATTAAGCTTACACTTTTAATTAATGAATAATTATATATTTTTTTAAGAATTTAGACTGCATGGCTATACTCTTTGATTGTGAAGCCAGTTTTTAAGCTCAATTTCTACTGTATAGTAATCATTTCGGACACCAGTTCTGCTCACCATATACTTTTAAGTAAAAAAGAAAATGTAAACGAAGAAAAATTAATGAAAAAAGTATTATGTAGTAAAATATTACACTAAACAACATCAATTGATGATCTATATAAAAGATGGAAGGATGAGATGTTAGATGTTGAGAATGTGATTAATCATCTTTAAATTTATAAGAGTATTTACCCATTTTGGTCCTCAAAGAATTTTGGATTAGACACTTTAGTTTTTAACTAAAATTTATTATTTGATTGGTCCCTAACAATTAACTCCGTCAGTCACTTAGGTCCTTTACTCCGTTAACTCTAACAGAGGACAAAATAGTCCCTGACAACTCTAACAGCGGGACAAAATGGTCCCTAAGCTCCTCTATTCACAAACTTCACTATTTTTTCCCAATTTTTATCATATCTCACATAATACTAACAGTTTAATACTATAACTTCAAGCTATACAATGCACACTCTGTAACTTCAAGGTTCACAGAAGAAAAATCCTCAACTTGTTCTCAACCAATTTGTACTCAAGAAACTGATGACTACGTCTCTCAAGTACTTGTCGTCTTCGATGGATCCCATGGATCTAGAAAGCAAGTCTGATTTGTTAAGATCCGTCGTCGTCGTCGCCATCTCCTTCCTCATCTGCCCTATCATCTCCATGACCACATTATCCACCACTCCAATCGCTTCCTTCAGCTTCTTCTCCGAACCTGTTCAATAATCGCTTCAGTTTCCATATGAGCAGCAACGGTGACATTGCTCGTTGTACTGATAGCTTGGATGCAAGGTTAAAGTTGTCTGCCAACTTGAATGCAAGGTCGAAGCTGTCTATTTCAAATGAGAATTTTCATATGATGTCAAAGGAGAATCTTCTTATGATGTCCTAATGTCCAACAATTTATATTGCTTGCCAGAGAGTGGAGAACTTAGGGTAGTTGTGGAACTTAGTCTTGAGAATGTGGTAAATATTGTCGAGGTTGGAGGTGATCCTGTTATCGAGGACATAGAGGTGGATGCTTCTAGTGGGTGAAGTGCAAAGGAGTTGGGTGTACCAGTCACAGAGATTTAAGAAGTGTATGGTCCATGACATGTTGAGGTAGGTGCGACACGCGTGACAGTTACACCATGGCTTGATCTTGGAGTCGAAGAAGAAGAAGAAAAAGATGGAAAAGAAGACTGTGAAAGTGAAGAAGGAGAGTATGAATATTAGGATAATGCGAGATATGATGAAAATTGGGAAAGAAGAATGTCGTTTTCGAACAAAGGGGTCATGAATCATTTGTCCCTTGTTAGAGTTGTCAGGGACCATTTTGTCTTCCGTTAGAATTGACGAAGCCAAGGACCTAAGTGACTGACGAAATTAATTTTTAGGGACCAATCGAGTAATTAATTTTAGTTGTGGACTTAAGTGTCTGACCCGAAATTCTTTGAGGATCAAAGTGGATAAATACTCAATTTATAATTTTCTATTATATATGAATCACATTATTTTAATTAAAGGATGATTAAAACTCTTATTTTCTCACTTTATCAACTTATTCATTATAGAGGAATTTGATCCTCATCGGAGATATTAAAATGTCAGATGTCGACATATTGTTAAGAGATAGTAACGCTGCAAGATTTAGATTTAATTGAGGGAGTTCTTAGTAGAACTTTTTTAGAACCTCAAAAATACACTTTATTTATGACAATTTATAAAACTCCACCTAATAATTAATTAATAATTAAAATTTATACTAGAGCTTAAAAAAACTCTCTTCTTCTTAGTTTTTGAGACCGAATCAGACAGAAGAGAAGAAAATGGCAACAAAACCCTAAGTTCTCTACCGATGGTTCCGCTGACGTTGCAGTCGCTGGTTCCACCGCCGTTTCCGCCACAGTTGTCGCAGGAAGTTTCTCAATCGAGCAACCTCCTCTATCAACATTATGGTTTTAGATCTGTTTGCTCTATAGCTATGATTGCCGCTGCAGTTTTTACTGCTGTTGCCGTCGCAGTTTTCGCCATCGTTGCTGCTGTAGTTGCCGCGGTCGAAAGCTTCTGAATCAACCCACTGTTTTAGATCCGTTTTCTCCTTTGAGCTACTGCTGGTATTCTTCTTGTTCTTCTTCTTCTTCTGCATATTTCACTTGTCTCTGTTTCTTAAATATATGCTATTAGAGTTAAAATCTTATACCAATGAGATTGTTCTGTTCTTCTTGAATGGTGAGTCCCACCTTGGCCATGAATGTTGCCATGAAATTTATGTGTTAACACATAATTGTTGGCCTGCATTGCTTGCTTCTTTGAGCTTCACTGTTGAAGAAACTAATATCTTACAAGGCTACTGGGATGCTGCTGTTGCTGCTTCTAATTATGATTCAGCTCCTGCTTCAACACCTCTTCCACCTGTAAAATTCCTTATATAGATAAATAAAATATATATAATGAAAAAATATTTGAGAATTTATTGATCTTTGTATTTGCTACACTCTTATATGAAAGCTTTGTCATGGATCTTAATTTATAAATTAATAATATTTTCCAATATACATGGTAATAGAGATAGCAATTTAGCTAAATTGTATTCTATTTTCTTCCATTTTTATTTCGTTCCAATTTATTTATTCAGAGTTTATATAATTTTGTTATTAATAATTAACCTAGCTAATTGATAAATAAGTAGTTGAAACTTTGGTTTGTAGTATTTTTTTTACACTTGAAGCTATTATTCAGTGGTGACACATAGGAATAAAAAGCTATGGTTGCTGTGTGAATCCTTATTTACTTGTAATATTCTTCTTTTTTTCCTTCTCTTAAAAATCACATACCTTTTCGCTCCTTCCCGCAGTTGAATCTTCTCAGAAATGATTTCAGACTATTAAAAATTGGAAGCTCACTTGTTTACAGCACTTGTAGGTACCTTTAAATTTTTTAATTCTTTGGTATTTCAAATGAAGTAAAAACTACATGCACAGAAACACACACTATCATGCTATTTATTCTCACAAATACCTTCTTTATATATTAGCTCTATCATGCTATTTATTCTCACAAATACCTTCTTTATATATTAGCTTAATGATGAGCGGATATTTTATACGCTTTTTGGCATCACTTTTATATAGTTTTTAGTGTGTTTTATTTAGTTTTCATTAAGTTTTTATAGGTTTTAGTGTTAAAATCATAATTTTGGATTCTACTATGAGTTTTTGTGTTTTTAGAAAATTTCAGGTATTTTCTGGCTGAAATTGAGGAGCTGGAGCAGAAGTCTAATTTAGAGACAGAGAAAGCACTGCATATACTGTCCAGATCTGACCTGCCTACATTCGGAAGAGCTTTTCTGGAGCTACAGAAGTCCAAATGGAGCTCTCTTAATGGCTATGGAAAGATGACTTCCAGATCTTTCCAGAAATATATAATAGTTCATACTTTGCTTCGGATTAGAAGGCCCAAAACTGGCATCTAACGCCCAAAGAGCAGATACCAATGTATAAGCGCCCAAAGAGGACCCTCTAGCTGGCGTTCCATGCCCAAGAGACCTCATAGCACGTGGATATCATCAAAGCTCAGCCCAAACACTAACCAAGTGGGCCCCAGAAGTGGATTTTAGTACTAAAAGGACTGTTTTACCCTTACTAGTCATTGTTTAGTATTTAAGGGATTTTATTTACACTTTTTGACAACTTTTGTATCACTTTTACCATCATACACGTTTTACCATCAGCATGAGTTTCTAAACCTCCTAGGTTGAGGGGAGGAGCCCTGCTGAGTCCTATGAATTAATAAAAGTATTACTGTTTCTCTTCGATCCGTGCTTGATTAATTCTAAGATGTATATTCGTTCTTCATCACTATGAATGCGTTGAATTGGCATAAGGTTATCACTTTCTCCATGGATTCAGAGTGCGTTTTTCATCAGACAATGATGAACCACCAGCTTGAATACACGTCTCACAGACGGCTAATCCATGACTTCGTTAGGGACTTCTCGAGATATCAGTTCAGGCGATTTACGGGGAGATTAGGGTCTCTGTGGTAGAGGCTAGAATCCAAGGTGCAGCATTCTCTGATCCAGAAGATCTGACCTTGTCTGTGGAATTTTGAGTAGGATCATTAAGGAGAATGAACTGTACGAGCTTCACCCTCAATCAGAATGGATCCGCACTAAACCTGGGGTTCAGATCTGGAGGAGTATTGGCAGCTGCTCAAACCAGTGTCAATCACATGCAACTTGACATTAAAGAAATCACTCACAAGCAAAGAGAGCAGTAATACTGGAGTTAATTCAGAAAGGCAAAGCAACTCCCATCCTCAACTCTATTCCCATTATTGATTCCATTTATTTCCTTATCCCTATTCCTATTCTTATAATTAAACATTGTAATTCCATCTTTCAAATCAACAACCTTCTGATCTGCCTAACTAAGACCTGCAAGATAACCATAGCTTGCTTCAAACTACAATCCTCGTGGAATCGACCTTGACTCGCTCAGGTATTACTTGGACGACCCAATGCACTTGCTGGTACAGCTGTACGAAGGTGTGGGGATTCGTGCACCACTTAGCATTGGCTTATAATGAAGATGTGGTGGAACATTTCTTGAAGAAAAATGTAAATGCTGGTAGGATTCTCATGCCTTAGTCTTATTAAGGCAGAAAGGGAGCTTGTAAGATCAAATAAAGATTGTGGTTGCACAAAAGCATTTCTTCTTCAGAAATGGAACAAATCGATGAAGGTGTCATTTCAGAAAGCTATTGATCAAGTTTGGTACTTTTTCCCAGATTTGAATCTCGATTCTGTTGAGTTGGATCATCACAAGTTGTAAAGGAAGCTCAGTTGGTGGAACCACACTCAGCATAACCATGAATAAATGAATGTTAGAAATTTTCTTTGTCTTGTTTATTATGCTAATGCTAATTTTATGCACTTGTTACTGCTATGTATCTATGTTAGTGCTGTATTTTAAGAACTAAGAAAGACAATGTTAGTGCTTCTCATAACATAAATAGCTTTTGCAATTCCCATCTTCATGTGAACACGTAATAAAGGGTGGAGTATTGCTGTGCATGTCAAGCTAAGGGATATATATATGACATGGGTCAAGAAAATAAAGATGTAGTGTATGAAAATGAGCCGTATCAAGAGCAAGAACTTGAATAATTATTTGACCCCAATAATGAGTACATCTAATTAGCTACCAATTTATTAGATAGTGATGCTATTGAAGATAATGTAACTACTAACTTGGCAAGAGATATGTTTGAATGAAAATTTGTACAAAATTTTACTTAAGGTAACATTTTAAGCTTTTTATTTATTATGTGCTTGATAGTTTTATGCTTAGTTATTAGTATAATGTCTAATTATTTTTTGTGTGCATAATAGTTTTATGCTTGACTGGGTCAATGTTGATGATGGTTCATCTTCTCGGTAACCATCTAAATGTGTAGTGTTTTAACTCAATATTTCTTAAAGACATACATATAATTATTCAGCATTGAGTTTGTATTTTATCAACTATATAATTGATCTAGGACATAGTATGCTTGGAACTTATTGTATCCTTTAATTCCTTGTTTGTAACACCCTAATATTCAAATCCTTATGCTCGAGTCATAAGTCAATGATAATAAGGTGGTATGACTCTCAAGATAGATTTTTATTACATAGCCATAAGAATAATTGAAAGGAGTATTAATGAAAAAGTCTGAAAAGAGTAAAAAAAAATCACAATCGGAAACACTCTCGTATCGAAGAAAAGAAGATAAAACGTATTAGGATAGCAAATCCAGATAAGGTATAACAATAAGGAAGAATAGAATAAAGACAAGGTACATATATGTATATAGACATGAATATAATAGCCACTAGTCACCACCTGCGAAGCTTAGGCCGACTAGGGTACAATAATAAAATCAGTTGACAACAATAACTTTCCTATCTCTCGTAGAATATACATGAAAAGTCTCTATAGGAAAATTTTAAAAAGGAAAATAAATACATAACAAAAGGTTTTCAAAATAAGTTTGGAGAGATTCTAAACAAAAGTAAACCAAAGTCCAACAATCTTCGCCATCTTTTAGATAAACCATAGCTCACTGCTAAGCACCTGAACCTGCATATGAAAAATAAGAGATATATACGGAATGAGAACCCCGACCCATGGGTTCCCAGTACGGTAAAAGTGCCAAATAAATACAATGCACTATAATAAAAACTCACTAAGCATCCTAAACTTCCTTTCATCAAATATTTATCCTATGTTCTCGCTAATCCTTAAATAAGCAACCGTCATAAGGAAATGCTAAATCTAATTCATTTTTCTCATGCTTCCCAACTTCCTAACTCTCCAATAAAATAAAATCAGAATCATAAACACAACCCTCACCCACTATTTTGTCTCAACAATTCTATGTCAATACCTCATATTTGCACTTGGAGCAAGTAAAATCACTTCACTGCGTCTACCCAAGGAGCTCAAATAATCTCATTTAATACTCATCATTGTTAATCAATCACCTCATCATTTCTTTTTAACAAGAACATCCCTCAGCGTCAACCAACACCAGCATGAGGGACCTCTCAGTTGTACAAACACAATTAATACAAACAAGGAATACACAATTAAGGTACTAGTAGAACAAGTAGCATATAATCAGGTAACATAGCATATATGATATAGCATTCCAAAATACATAGGCAAACCCAAACAAATCAAATATATGCAAATGATGTATGCCTGCTCTATGGCTGATGATATCATCTGTCGGTTACAAAGCCAACCCGACATGTCCTCGTAGCTAACCATTGGACAGTCCCTGCGAGCGCGCATCCCCAAGCTCAAAATCATAACCGATAAAATAAAAATATCCATGGGGGAGAGCTCATTCGGAAAGGTCTAAGTGTCCGGCCAAATTTTACGACGCATGGTCAACAGAATCTCGGATCTCAACCTGGAGCAAGTGGAGCCAACCCACTCCATCTACCCAAGAAAATCCGAAACTTAGATAGTTTCACAAATCATAAATCAACCTCGACTGGAAGCAAGTGGGGGCTAACCGCTGCGTCTACCCCAGGAGTCTCAAACCAAATCCGGACCAATTGGAATCACTCACTGCATCTACCCGGGTAGGTATATGTCACCACATCCTAGAGCAAGTGGAATCAATGCCACTACATCTACTCAGGCAGGTGTATCACAATCAGGATCATATTTAATATCAACCTCTTAATCGTTATCATCCTCATTAACAACCTCATAATCATAATCATTCTCTTTATCAGTCTCATAATCATCATCGTTCTCATTAACAACCTCATCATCATCATCACTCTCGCTAACAATCTCATAATCATCATCAGTTCTTAATTCCACAAGTTACTATCCACTCACAAGTTCTCAAGCCATTACCAATAAAATACTTTGCTAGTTCACCCACAACTTCAGAAACCTAAGTTTCTGTCTTCTAAACTCATACAGAAAATTATCAATTTATTTTACTAACTCATCTCTATTAGTATTGGGGTCTAATTACTAACCACAAGTCTTAAAGAGGAGTTAAAGAAGTTTGAAAAGTTAGAGAACCTTCGAAGAGTGAAGAAAAATCATTTTTCAGCAAAACAGGGTGTATGCGTACGCATGCATTGTGTATGTGTACTCATACATACAATTTGGCCCATTTTGTGTACACATACACATGTATGCGTACGCATAGGTGCCAAACAGAATGGCATGTATGCGTATGGGGGGTATGCGTACGCATGCACTCCCAGACTTAGAAAATTTTACAAAGTTGCAGAAATCAGTTTTAAACTCCAAATTTCAAAGCTTCATAAATTTTGCTACAAAATTCTTTTTCAACCATTCTTGAACCGTTAGAAAGATCGTTGAATGAACTTTCATAAAATTTCAATTTTGAAGAATTTCCAACTCTGAGGTCCAAGTTACGAACCGCCGAAGTTGGTCAAAAATAAGTTTTTACCTAAAAACAGAAATCACCAATTTTTCCAAGGTTCACAATCCAAATTCATTTTCACTCATCAAATTGATCACAACCCAACGACATTCATGTATTTACAATCAACCAAATCCAAACCTACCTCATCTACACAATTTTCACCTCAAATGCATCCATTCCATATTCCAAAAAGCTCATTTTCCACTATTTCATTAATCAATCACATTCTCATACATTGCATACCAACCCTTCATTCAATCTCATACATTATCACACAATTCAATCATCTCTTACCGTCCTTAACCTTTTTGGCCTCCGGCCCAAAATCCACGACCTCTGGCCCAAATTCACAATTAAATACATATTCCACAAACCATTAATCATCATCCAATTTATCAAATTTCTCAACACACCAAACATGCAAATCCACACAATTCTCAACTCAATCGTTAATTTACACCACATATCAACTATACATATTAATACCAACCATTTACATAATCCAAACTTAATCCTAGGGGCATCTAGCCTAAGAATTCTCATCATACCACACGGTACTTAAATGAAACTTAAACTGTACCTCTTGAAAGTCAAGTTTAAGCTCTCACTTGGGAGTATCCACCAAGACTCAGCTCCAAGCTCCACCAAATACTTTCACAAGCAAGATTCAAGTTCCAAAAGTGTACCCAATACTCTAATACACACATTACATACATACATCAACTTAGGGCTCACTAAATATCATAAATTATAAGGGTTAGAGGGCTTCTTACCTTAACCCATGAAATTGGTTGATGAATATGACCCATGGCTCATACTAGAGCACTCCTAAACAACCAAAATTATAACATCAATCAACACCCATAACCAATCACATTTTCAAAGGGAAAAATCAAAACTGGATAGAGAAGAACGAAATACTCACCACAATACCTAGATAGAATTGAAGAGGACAAGAAGAGCAATGCGTGACCGTAAACAGCTCGTCAATCGGAGTATCAGAGAGAAAGTTATGGTGGTTTGAAGTTAATGGTGGCAAGGGTTTCTCTCTTCCTCCTCTCTTCACTATTTCAGCGTGTTTCTCTCTCAAAAAGGGGGAAATGGATTATTTTGTCCTGAAGTGAGTTCTTATATAGTGTAGACTTGGGTCCAGTTCACTTGGTTTAGCCCGTTGGCCTAAATTTAGGCCAAAATCTTTAAGATTAGAGTTTTAAATTGTATTTTAAATATTTCTATCTTCTCTAAATATAAATTCTAATTTCTTAACCTTATTTACTTATAATTAATTTTCTCAACTGCAGTATTGACGGAGAAAAATGTCGGTAAGGATTTTTACAAAAATATCGCGTTGCAAGTATAGTTCTAAACCGACAATTAAACCTCAATCAACGTTTAGATTGTTTGTCACAAATACAAACCCAATAAAATTAACCGAAGTATTCAAATCTCGGGTCATCTCTCAAGGAATTACAGGGAAGTGTGGTTTATTATTGGTTATGGAAAAGTATATTTTTGGGGTTTTTGAAATAAGAAATAAGAAAATATAGATTGCGAGAAAAATAAACTAGTAACTAAGAGAGTTCTTAGCAAGGATTGAGAATGAGAAGTCCTTTCCTCATTATCATCATCAATTGTGATGGTAAATGTGAATTGCCTTCACTTAGTTAACTTCTAACCAATGGAGGAAGGTCAAGTGCATACAATCAACTTGAGTTGACAAGTCCTAGTCAACTAATGGTGAGAGACTAGATTTAGTGAAGTTCAAGCTAACCGGCAATCTTCAATCACCAATCAACAAAAGACTTTTGATAACTCAATAGTCTCTAATTTATCAATCCAAGTCAAGAATATAAAAATCTAATTTAAAATCCAACCAAGCATTTTATCATACACTTGGAAGGCATAAAATAAAAATATAGAAAACTAACAAGACATAGCAAAATCTAAGACTAACAATTGCAAGAGAAAACAATAACAGCAAATTAAAGAAAGCAATCATAAACATGAAAACATAAATTGCATTAATATAGATTAAAGAAAACAAGAAGAATTCATAAACTAAATTGGTAACATAAGGAAATCAACAAGAGAAGTAGATAAACCAAAGTACTAGAACAAATAAAAGTAGAAGAAAACCAAATTAAAGCAAGGTAGAAATCTGAATTTGAGAGGAACTAAAACTAAAAACCCTAAAACCTAGAGAGAGGAGAGAGCCTCTCTCCCTAGAAACCTACATCTAAAACCTAAAGTGTGAATGAATGAAAATTGAACGATTCCTCCCCTCCAGCTCCACTCTGTAGCCTTTAATCTGTATTTTCAGGCCTGAAACTGGGTCAAAAGCAGCCCAGAAATCGCCCCCAGCGAATTCTGTTTAATGCAGCACGTGACGCTCATCACGTGTATGCATCAGCCACGTGTACGCGTCGCTGGGCTTTTCACTGGCCACGCGTAGGCGTCAACCATGCATGTGCGTTGCTACCAGATTCTAAAATCTTTAGTTTCTTGTGTTCCTTCCACTTTTGCATGCTTCTTTTCCATCCTCTAAGCCATTCCTGCCTTATAAACTCTGAAAACACTTAACAAATATATCATGGCATCAAATGGTAATAAGAGAGGATTAAAATTAGCAAATTTCAGGCCAAAGAAGCATGTTTTTAATAATAACACAAAACTAGGAAGAAAAATGTAAAACATGCGAATTATATGCATAAGTGTGAGAATAATGGATAAAATCCACTCAATTCAATACAAAATAAACCGTAAAATAGTGGTTTATCAAAGTAGCATCCATAGTGGCTAAAAGATAATTAATTCTTGATTAAACTCAACAATTTGAATGCAAATTCACTAGAAAAAATAGGAAAGATGTTCACGCATCACTTCCACTTTTGCATGCTTCTTTTCCATTCTCTAAGCCATTCCTTTCCTATAAATCCTGAAAATACTTAACAAACATATCACAGCATCGAATGGTAATAAGAGAGGATTAAAATTAGCAAATTTAAGGCCAAAGAAGCATGTTTTCAATCGTAACACAAAATTAGGAAAGAAAATGTAAAACATGCGAATTATATGCATAAGTGTGAGAATAATGGATAAAATTCACTAATTCAATACAAAATAAATCGTAAAATAGTGGTTTATCAAGTACCAAACAGATATCAGCCGGTACTGCCGATCAAATTTTCAGTGCGTGTTTTTACGCAGAAAACTATGTTTTCCGACTCAAAAAACCTACTGAGTCCAAATATAATAATTAAATTATCAAATTCCTATTGCTAAATCTTCTAACCATATTTTCTCATATTTAATTTATTATTGAATTAATTACGGTTTGACCGGATTTTACATTGTTCATATTTGCTGATGGCAAGAGTAATCGTCGTAAAATTTTGTCAACATTGGGACCACATACATACATTGTCTTTTTAGGTGTCTTCTCTATGAAATTTTTTTACAATGGAGCTGGAGTATAGTAGTAGAACTAGTCAGATGATACAACTACCTCTACTTGTGAATAGGTTGTTAGTCTGTTATATATTTGCTAGCTAAATAAATGAATTTGTTTTATAACTTTTATTTAGATTTAATCCTTGACAATATATTTGTTTTAGTGGCTGAGATATTAGAAATTTCATTCTATTCTATAAAGTAAAATTGATTACCTTGGTGTCCTTCACTAAAAATACTAAGTTGAATTCTTTGCATGTTTCTTTTGACAGTATGTTATGATGGTTTAGGGAGGTAATAATCTTGTGTCATTTTGTTCTTCAAGAATAATTGACATATTTTATGGTTGAGTTGAGAGACATATCATTTTGAGTTTTTATCTAGTGAACTTTCATCATATGGATATATTTCAGGGTATGAAAAGGTGTTGGATTGGGCACCCATATGTTAGAGGGACATAGTGATGTTGTTATATCTATTGGTATCATCAACTCAGAAGGTATGAAGAAAACATGGAGTTTTTCCTATATGTTGCTACCTTTCTTTTTTTTTTTTCTGATTGTACAATCTTAATAGTTACAGAGGTATATTCTATTTCTGTTGTGAAATCCAAAGGTATCTAACAGTATTAAATATTTCATTGTTGATTCTCCCTGGCTATCAAGTTTAATGTTCCATTAATTTCGTTTTTTATTTTTTTTATGTTCTTTTTTTTCTATGGTGATGATAATGGGTTTTTAATGATATTATTATGATTATTTGTTAGTATTTTCAATATTTCAGTTTCTTGAAAGATAATTCTTAGTATGAACACAATTAAATTTGCATTATGCTCTAGTAACTATCCTTTTGTGTAGTTAGATGATATTGAAATATTTGAGACTTTTATGTAGTTAGACGATATTGAAATATTGAAGTTGTTTTATTTTATTTTAAAAAAATAGTAATAATTATGTAAAATAATACCATATATAATTATGTTTGGAATTATTGACATTGAAAATTTTTTTTATATATAGAGTTATGTCTTATATTGAGGAATTGTATTATAAAAGATTAGTTTTTAAATTTTGATATTAAAAAATAAATTTTTAATTTAGGAGTATGTAAATGAGATGAGATTAATGAATATTTTAAAATTAAAAATAAATAATTACAGAGTTTGTAGAGGTTTGAAAATCTCACAAAATATTTAATTTTTGTTAAATTAGAAAATCAATTTGTGGGGTTTTAAACTTTCACAAAAGTGATTTAAAAACACCACAAAAGTCCAATATCAACCGATACTAAATATACACAAAACTCCCCACTGAATAGATCATGGAGGTTTTTAAAAACTCCCTACAAAAGATCTCGTGATACCTCAAATTTTGAGAGTTTCTAAAAACCATATTGTGAGGGTTTAAAACCGCCACAAATAGGAGAAAAAACTGTCACAAATAAACAAAAACCTTGTAGTGTGACGTGTATGATACACATAACCTAGTCAGGTGTACCAAATAAATAACTTACCCACTTTTTCATTATTAATTATTAAAAAGCAAAAACTTACGTACACCTATCTTCATGTGATATTTGAGAACTGTTAGATCATTTGACAAATAATTTGACAAGTTTTATTAAATTATTAACTATCAACTTCACATGAAAATGACTTGTTAGTCGAATAAAATAAGTTATAAATTAAAGATGGTGCAATCGGCATCGAAGATTGTACACGGTAAGTCTTGTTGAGCGTGATGAGTTTTTGTCGAAGTAAGGTTGTTGATAGGAGAAAGGTATTTGGTTCGATGAAGTTTGTCGAAGTGAAATAGAGCAGTTAAAATAGTGTTGGGATCAATAGTCAAGACAGTTGAAGACGGTTACACAACACATGTATCTGGCGAGAACTATTACTTTTCAGGCCCTGCATATGGAACATGTGATGAAATTTGATTGGTTGAGAAAGTCTATAAATATACAAGATTTATAAGAAGCAAATGTTGAAATTCAGTTTCAGAAAACACTCTCGCATACTCACATCCCTTGTGACTTTCTTAGTCTACCAAGAGCTTTTGTTTCTATAGGATTTCTTCCATATCTTTACTTTTTATTTAAATTCTATATAATTTCTTTTTCAGTAAGTATTTCCCTTTTGCAATGTATTCTTTTCCTTTCTTTTGAATTCAAATTAGCAATTTTTATTTCAAACCATTTCGATTCTGTCGAAGTTTACAGTCTTTTCTTTTGTTTTCAAGTTCTTACTTTTTTGCAATTTCTTTTCTTTTCAATTCAAGCATTTAAATTTCAGTTTACATTTCTCTTTTTTCTTGATTCTATTCAAAGAAGGATCTTTGATACATATTTGAAAATTGGTATGCTTAAAGAATAGTAGGCTTTGCTCCCAGATAGTAGATATCATCAAACCAACCAAAGATTTGCTAAAAATCTACATAACAAAGTGGCACGCCTGGTGGGACAGTTTTATAAAGTATGTCAAAAGATTCATTAGACTTTTTATAATGTTTTAGTTTATGTAACTTCGAAGTGGCAGGATCATAAATATGGTTGATGAAATTTTGAATAGCAATATTGGGTCATCTTCAAATAATAATGTCCCTATAATAATTGCACATACTTCTACAGAATTAACATCACATACAGAAGGGAGTATTCAAAATCTAGGCAACGGTTCTGGAGATAATGTTGTAGTTAATAATCCTTCTACAGGAAATAATCCAACACAAACGCAACCGCCAATAACTGTAAGGTGGCCTCCTTTTGACCTTCCTTTAGGTTATACTCCACCTATGAGTGGTTACATGCCTCCGATTAGATTTGGTAGTATACCAGGAGCAGTTAATAATCCATCACATCCACATAATCCTAAGTTTGCTCGAGATTATCAGGTGGGATCAGCATCGAATAATTCTACTTCGATGGCTACATTTCGACAACATGTCAATGAGAGTCATGACTTGGTCAATCTATTGACTCAACAGATGATTACTATCTTGAATCCCATGATGGCCAATCATGAGACAAAATTCGAGCATTTGGCTAGGCAAATTGAATGAATTGCTCAGATTATTAATTATGATAAAGGTGATCGTCAAAATTTAGGAGTGAATTTTGAGGACCTAGGAAATTATCTTAGAGATATGAATGACAATATGAATTTAGATGCGAATGTTCTTTATGTAGTTTGACATGATCAAAATGCTGATGATGTATTGGATAGGATTCATGTTAATTAGCGAAGAAAATGTTATCAAGTAACTAGGATTGTCAAGAATGTTCTTAATAGGGTTGGTATTAATGTGGATTTTTTTAATCGACCATATTTTATTTCTGTATTCCCTACTGCCGTGCAAATGGCAAAAGTGCCAAGGATTGTGAAGAACCCTAAAATAGTAACAAAATAAGCAGAAGAAGTTAGAGAGTGCACCACTGAGCATATTGCCCGATATATAGTTGAGTTAGAAAATTTGGCAAATGATGAAAAATTGAAAATAAAAATTTTTTCTTCTTCATTAACGAAGAATGCTTTTTCTTAGTTTTCGAATTTAAGACCTAACTCGATTGTTATTTGGGCACAGTTGCAAAGTGCTTTTTATTCTCAGTTTTATAGGGGAGTTAAATATAACAATTACTGATTGTGTCGCTTTGAAGCATGATGATGGTGAATCAATCAAGGATTTTATGATTCGATTTAAAAATGCTCGAAGTCGATATTATGTTTCTCTTCCCGAAGGTGAGGTAGTACAGATAACAACTACGAGTTTAGGATTTTACATGCATCAAAAATTTCTTAATGTACATATACCTGATTTGGCTCATTTGGCTGAAAGAGTTAGACAGATAGAAATTCTTCAGAAAGAAAAAAAAGTGTTTAAAAATGAGAAAAGTTTAAGAATAAGTCTTTTGCTTGAGAAGAAAAAGTTTCAGATATCGAAATGGGATCTTTGAGTGAAGAATTTGATTTTGAAATTCCTGAAGTCAATTTGGCTTAACTAAAGAAAGGGTCACATTTTGTTTTCTCTTCACTTAAGAAGATTGCAAATGTTGAAAAGTTCAATGATGTGAAGTATAAAAGTATTAAAAAGTATAGTTTTGATATTTCAAAATCAGAACAAATATTTGATATGCTGCTTAAAGATAAACAATTGGTTCTATCGGAAGGCAAATCATTGCTTTCGATTAAAGATTTGAAAGGAAAATCTTATTGTAAGTTTTATCAATCACTAGTCATTTGACTAATAATTGTGTCTGTTTCAGGGATTTGATTCAAGAAGCGATTATGGAAGGAAGATTGAAGTTTGATGATGGAAAAAAGAGATGAAAGTCGATACTGATCCCTTTGATGCTGAAGCAAATTTTGCTGAACCCTATTTTATAGGGATAAACATGGATGGTTTTACTTCCGTCGAGTTTGATTCAACTTTGGGGGTTTTTGAAGGGAATGTTCAACAAGTGTACCAATGACTGTGTGAAGGATTGTTAGAATTTCTGATGCATCATAAATTAAAGGATCGAGATATTTCTTTATGCCCTCGATGTAATGTTTTATTTGATGCTGAAGCTGCAACTATTTTTGAGAAAGAAAGGATGAAAAAGAATTGGCTCATAAAGAAGAGCAAGTCTGTTAGAGGCATTCGTCTCGACATCAAGAAGGGCAAAGTTCTCAAAGTCATCAAGAGAATTACTCTCCTTCATTTAATCATTCTCAAGCAATTAGAGTTTAATGGATTAAGAATTGTCATGAGTTCCGTGATCGAGAAGTGCAAGAGTATCGATAGTGCCAAGCTCAAAGGAACTATCAAGGATTCAATCGGGGTCGTTACCCATATCCTCCAGGAAAGGCAAGAGGAAATCGAAGTGGAAGATACTTTCAACGAGTGGCATATGGGAAGCCATCTACTTTCATGGATAAGGGGGCAACACCTTTTGTCCATCCAAGGGTAGTTTTTCCATCAGATGGGGAACTTATCCAAAGGGAATAACTTCTCCAGCAAAAGGGGATAAAGGGAAAGCTGTCAAAACTGATCCTATTAAATCTAATGAGAAATATGTTGATCTCGATAAAAAATATTTTGATGAAGATGATGAAGAGATGTTTAGCACAATCTCCATTATTCCTACATAGTATTTGGGAGAATATGAGAAAAATCCTAATAAGGATTATGATTTAGAAGACGAAGAAGCTTTTGCTTTCATTTGTGAGAATGAGGAGGTATGTTGTTTTAAAAGGGCTACATAAAGAAAAAGTCACACCTTCGAACATTGCATATTAGTGCTACAATGAGCGGAATATGAGTTAACAAGGTCTTGGTCGATGGAGGAGTAGTGATTAGTTTATTACCGGAAATGATGTTAAACAAGGTTGGGAGATATTTTGACGATCTGATTCCTACTAATATTTTGGTAACAGACTATAGTGGAGTTTCAACACCAGCAAATTGTTTGGTTACTCTTTGAGTTCAGGTTAGTTCTTCATCTCAAACCACTGTATTTGTAGTGATTTCTTCAAAGGCAAGTTATAATGTATTGCTAGACCGAGATTGAATCCATGGTGTTAAGGCTATATCTTCGATCATGCATCGAAGCATCCTTTTTTGGATTGACGAAGAAAAATCTGAAGTAATAAAGGCAGATGAAAGTCTTTATGTTGAGCAAATGCATGTCAATTTTAAAGTTTATAATGACAAGCTAAAACCTCTTAATGTCGACAGGATGCTCGATTATTATAATTGTGAAGTGGTGCACGAAATCACAATCACACTTTTGTAATTCCGCGCAACTAACCAGCAAGTGTACTGGGTCGTCCAAGTAATACCTTACGTGAGTAAGGGTTGATCCCACGGAGATTGTCGGTTTGAAGCAAGCTATGGTAATCTTGTAACTCTTAGTCAGGATATCAATAATTCTCAGATTTGATTGTAAAAAGTAAAAGAACATGAAATAAAGACTTGTTATGCAGTAATGGAGAACAGGTTGAGGTTTTGGAGATGCTCTATCTTCTGAATCTCTGCTTTCCTACTGTCTTCTTCTTTGTGCACGCAAGGCTCCTTCCATGGCAAGCTGTATGTTGGTGGATCACCGTTGTCAATGGCTACCATCCGTCCTCTCAGTGAAAATGTTCCAAATGCGCTGTCACCGCACGACTAATCATCTGTCGGTTCTCACTCATGTTGGAATAGGATCCATTGATCCTTTTGCGTCTGTCACTACACCCAACACTCATGAGTTTGAATCTCGTCACAGTCATCCCTTCCCAGATCCTACTCGAAATACCACAGACAAGGTTTAGACTTTTTGGATCTCAAGAATGGCCGCTAATAATTCTAGCCTATACCACGAAGGTTCCAATCTTAGATTAGAAACCCAAGAGATACACATTCAAGCTTGATTGCATGTAGAACGGAGGTGGTTATCAGGCACGCGTTCATAGGTGAGAATGATGATGAGTGTCATGGATCATCATATTCATCAGGTTGAAGTGCAAATGAATATCTTAGAATAGAAGCAAGCGTTATTGAATGGAAAACAGTAGTAATTGCATTAATTCATCAAAACACAGCAGAGCTCCTCACCCCCAACCATGGGGTTTAGAGACTCATGCCGTAGAAGATACAATATGAAACGTGTAGAGTGTCATGAGGTACAAGATGAATCACTAAAAGTAGTTTTTATAGTAAACTAGTGACCTAGAGTTACAAAAAATGAGTAAGCTAGAATAGTTAGTGTAGAAATCCACTTCCGGGGCCCACTTGGTGTGTGCTTGGGCTGAGCATTGAAGCTTTCACGTGTAGAGACCTTTCTTGGAGTTAAACGCCAGCTTTGGTGCCAGTTTGGACGTTTAACTCCAGCTTTCATGCCAGTTCTGGCGTTTTGACGCCTGAATTTCTATGCTGACTTGGAACGCCAGTTTGGGCCATCAAATCTCGGGTAAAGTATGGACTATTATATTATGCTGGAAAGCCAGGATGTCTACTTTCCAACTCAATTGAGAGCGCGCCAATTGGGCTTCTGTAGCTCCAGAAAATCCACTTCGAGTGCAGGGAGGTCAGAATCCAACAGCATCTGCAGTCCTTTTTCAGCCTCTGAATCAGATTTTTGCTCAGGTCCCTCAATTTCAGCCAGAAAATACCTGAAATCACAGAAAAACACACAAACTCATAGGAAAGTCTAGAAATGTGATTTTTGTTTAAAAACTAATAAAAACATAATAAAAACTAACTAAAATATACTAAAAACATACTAAAAACAATGCCAAAAAGCGTATAAATTATCCGCTCATCACAACACCAAACTTAAATTGTTGCTTGTCCCCAAGCAACTAAAAACAAAGTAGGATAAAAAGAATAGAATATACAATGAATTCCAAAAATATCTATGAAGATCAGTTTTAATTAGATGAGCGGGGCTATTAGTTTTTTGCTTCTGAACAGTTTTGGCATCTCACTTTATCCTTTAAAGTTTAGAATGATTGGCATGTATAGGAACTCAGAATTCAGATAGTGTTATTGATTCTCCTATTTCAGTATGTTGATTCTTGAACACAGCTACTTTATGAGTCTTGGCCGTGACCCTAAGCACTTTGTTTTCCAGTATTACCACCGGATACATAAATGCCACAGACACATAACTGGGTGAACCTTTTCAGATTGTGACTCAGCTTTGCTAGAGTTTCCAATTAGAGGTGTCCAGAGCTCTTAAGCACACTCTTTTTTGCTTTGGACCACGACTTTAACCGCTCAGTCTCAAGTTTTCACTTGACACCTTCACGCCACAAGCACATGGTTAGGGACAGCTTGGTTTAGCCGCTTAGGCCAGGATTTTATTCCTGTGGGCTCTCCTATCCACTGATGTTCAAAGCCTTGGATCGTTTTTATTTTACCCTTGCCTTTTGGTTTAAAGGGCTATTGGCTTTTTCTGCTTGCTTTTTTTCTCTTTTTTTTTTCTTTCTTTTTCTTTTTTTTTTCGCATTTTTTTTCTTCTCTGCTTTTCTTGCTTCAAGAATCATTTTTATGATTTTTCAGATCATCAATAACATTTCTCCTTTTTCATCATTCTTTCAAGAGCCAACAATTTTAACATTCATGGACAACAAATTCAAAAATATGCACTGTTCAAGCATTCATTCAGAAAAATAAAAAGTATTGCCACCACATCAAAATAATTAATCTGTTTTAAAATTTGAAATTCATGTACTTCTTTTTCTTTTGCAATTAAAAACAGTTTTTATTTAAGAAAGGTGATGGATTCATAGGACATTCATAACTTTAAGACATAAACTTTAAATTTTATTAATCATGGAATGAAAATAAGACTCAAAAATAAATATAAGAGCAAACCAATAATAATAGAAGATAGAAAAAAATAGAAAAATAAATGACTCTTAAAATAGATTCCTAATAATAAAGGTTATCAAAGAGTTAGGACTCAACAATCTTGATTTTGAGCAGTGGATGCTCCTTCAATCTGTGGGGTGTTTGGTCCTTTAAAGGAGAGCTTCTGGCGTTTCAGCTCCTGTAGCTCATGCCCCTGCTTCTCCTTTTCCTTGAGCAGCTTGCAGAGCATGCAGTTTTGATTCTGCTGTTCTTCCTTAAGTTTTTCCATAGCTTCTTGCAGCTTAGTGACAGATGCTTCTAGGCGGGTCCAGTAGTCAATTTCAGGGATTTCTGGGAGGAACTCCTGTGCCCTCCTTTTGATGGAGTTGTCTTGCACTTGTTGTCCTTCCATTGACTTCTTGGTGATTGGGTGTTCGATTGGGATGAATTCAACTACTCCCATCCTTACCCCAGCATCTTTACATAGCAGAGAAATTAAGCTTGGGTGTGCCAGTTTGGCTTCAGTGGAGTTCTTGTTTGCAATTGTGTAAATTTCACAAGAAATCATATGATGAATCTCCACTTCCTTTCCCAGCATAATGCAATGAATCATCACTGCTCTTTTGACAGTGACCTCAGAGCAGTTGCTAGTGGGTAGTATGGAACGCTCAATGAAGTCTAACCAGCCTCTTGCAATTGGTTTGAGATCTCCTCTCTTAAGTTAATTTGGGACACCTTTTGAATTGGTTATCCACTTAGTTTCAGGGAGGCATATGTCCTCTAGAACTTGGTCCAACCCCTTATCTTCTCTCACCATTCTCCTATTAAAGGATTCTGGATCATCTTGTAGTTGAGGCAATTTGAAGACCTCTCTTATTTTGTCCAGATGGAAGTAAATAATCCTTCCTCTGACCATGGTTCTATAGGTATGAAAGGCGGTTCCAGTTATTCTCTGCTTATCTGTCAGCCACAGATTTGAATAGAATTCTTGAACCATGTTTCTTCTAACCCTTGTTTCAGGATTAGCTAGAATTTCCCATCCTCTGTTTCGAATTTGCTCTTGGATCTCTGATGCGTGAGCATCTTTCCTATTTTTTCCTAGTGAATTTGCATGTAATTTGTTGGGTTTAATTAAGAATTAACTATATTTTAGCCACTATGGATGTTATTTTGAGTTTTGTGCAATACTGTTTATTTTAGGTAGCATTCGGCTGGATTTGATAGAGTTTATGCAGCACAAGAATCAAAGGAGATGGCAGCGAGGAGCGACGCGCACGCATGCCTGATGCGTGCGCGTGAATTTGGAGCTTTCCATGGCGACGCGTATGCGTGACTGACGTGTACGCGTGATTAAGAAAATCTCACGACCCACGCATACGCGTGCCGTACGCATACGCGTCGCCTGCGCCGCACACCTCCACCAGTTCACCGCCAGTTTTTAATTTTTTTATTTTCTCTCCCAAATCCTAAATCTCTCTTGTTTTTTTATCCTTTTATTCTTATTTTAGTATAATATTTGTTTCTTTTTATTTTCAGTTATTCTTTGCTTGAGGACAAGCAAACAGTTAAGTTTGGTGTTGACGCTTCGCTTAAGGATTTTCTGTCTATTCCGATGGCACCAAAAGGGAGGCGAATCATCTTCACTGAGGAGCACAACCTGAAGAATAAAATGACTGCTCAGATAACTAAGGTGGTTGAGTTCCTTTCATTTTTATTCCCTCCCGCTTTTATTATGTATGTTCTGGTTTTCTGCTATTTTGCTTTGTTTGCTGCATGATCCTTTATTAGTAGATTCATAGGTTCTAGTTTAATTTTTCTGTTAAGTACTTTAATTCTGAAAGATGTCTCATGTATTGCCCACTAAGCTTGAAATCAAAAAGAAAGAAGAACATATGTAGTGCATGAGAATTTGAATTTAATTTTTAGAGTAGTCTTATTTACTTAAATGTGGTGGTATTTTCTGTGATTCTGAATGCATGACATGAACAGTGCATATTTTTTATAGTGAAGTTTATGAATGTTAAAATTGTTGGCTCTTGAAAGAATGATGAAAAAAGAGAAATGTTATTAATAATCTGAAAAATAAAAAAAAAATTGATTCTTGAAGCAAGAAAAAGCAGTGAAAAACTACGAAGCTTGCGGAAAAAAATATAAAATAAAATAAAATAAAGAAAAAGAAAGAAAAAAAAAAGCAAGCAAAAAAAGCCAATAACCCTTTAAACTAAAAGGCAAAGGATAAAAAGGATCCAAGGCTTTTGAGCATTAATGGATAGGAGGGCCCAAAGGAATAAAATGCTAGCCTAAGCGGCTAAATCAAGCTGTCCCTAACCATGTGCTTGTGGCGTGAAGGTGTCAAGTGAAAAGTTTGAGATTGAGCAGTTAAGTCATGATCCAAAGCAAAAAGAGTGTGCTTAAGAACTCTGGGCACCTCTAACTGGGGACTCTAGCAAAGCTGAGTCATAATCTGAAAAGGTTCACCTAGTTATGTGTCTGTGGCATTTATGTATCCGGTGGTAATACTGGAAAACAAAATGCTTAGGGTCACAGCCAAGACTCATAAAGTAGCTGTGTTCAAGAATCAACATACTGAACTAGGAGAGTCAATAACACTATCTGAATTCTGAGTTCCTATGGATGCCAATCATTCTGAACTTCAAAGGATAAAGTGAGATGCCAAAACTGTTCAGGATTGCAGTTGTAAACCCCATTATAAGAAGAAGACATGGGCTTAATTGAACTCTCATTCTCATGCAAATTCACATCCTAAGCTTATATTAGTTTTGGTTGCTTGAGGACAAGCAACAATTCAAGTTTGGTGTTGTGATGCGTGAGCATCTTTCCTATTTTTTCTTAGTGAATTTGCATGTAATTTGTTGGGTTTAATTAAGAATTAACTATATTTTAGCCACTATGGATGCTATTTTGAGTTTTGTGCAATACTGTTTATTTTAGGTAGCATTCAGCTGGATTTGATAGAGTTTCTGCAGCACAAGAATCAAAGGAGATGGCAGCGAGGAGCGATGCGCACGCGTGCGCGTGAATTTGGAGCTTCCATGGCGACGTGTGCGCGTGACTGACGCGTACGCGTGATTTGAAGATTTGCTCAGCGACGCGTGCGCGTGACCGACGCGTCTGCGTGACTCGCAGAAAAGACCATCGACGCGTACGCGTGACTGACACGTACGCGTGACATGCGCCACGTGCAGAAAAATGCAGAAAATGCTGGGGGTGATTTCTGGGCTTTTTTAACCCAGTTTTCAGCCTAGAAAACACAGATTAGAAGCTGCAGAATGGACGAAACAAGTGGTCCCCATCCATCCATTGAAGACTTGATTATTTAAATTAATTCGAATTTAAATTCAAATTTGAATTCTAGGAAAAGATATTATTTTAATTTTAAAAATTAGATTTTTAAATTTATTAGGATTAGTTATAAAAGGGAGAAACTTTCCTTCCTTTAGGAGGTCCTGGGGAGGATCCCATTCCATCCCAATTTACAATCCGTATTTTCTCTGAACCATGAGCAACTAAACCTCCACTGTTAAGGTTAGGAGCTCTGTCTATTGTATGGATTGATACTATTATTTTTCTATTTTAATTCATGTTTTGATTTATATTTAAGAATTTTTTTCGTTCTTTATTTTATGAATTTGGGTGGAACGGAAGTATGACCCTCTTTCTAAATGCGTTCTTGTATAACTTGGAAAAGCTCTTTAATTGAACAACAACTTGAAAATATATTCTCCTAAATTTCTAATTTATCTGGATTTAATAGGATACGTGACATATAATCCTTTTATGTTTGGGTAATTAGGATTTCTGTGGCATATAACTAGAATTGAACTTCACCCCCTAATTGGAATTAATTGACCAAGGAATTGGCTGTTGATGAATTTTAGAGGAGACTAGAAAGGTCTAAGGAATTAGGGTCTAGTCACATATAGTTGCCATAAATTAGATCTTACATGATTAAAATAAAATAATAAGAAAAGTCAATCCGGAAAATAGATAACTCTGAAACCTTAACTGTTTCTTCATATTTTATTCCTCACCTATTCACCTGCCTGTCTTCAAACTCTTCTTTATTTTTTTATGCTTTTGAACTTCCAACCACTATTTTCTGTTTGTCTAACTAATCCTATCAAACACTATTGTTGCTTAATCCATCAATCCTCGCGGGATCGACCCTTACTCACGTAAGGTATTACTTGGTACGACCCGGTGCACTTGCCGGTAAGTTAGTGGATTACAAATACCGCACCAATCTTCGGATATTCATCTTCTTTCAAATTGAATTTAACTTCCGGGATCACTGATCTTAGACCCATTATTTTATGGTAATGGTCTGCATGTTCTTTGGTAAAGAACCTCTCTTGATTCCAAAGACTCTTTGGAGTATTCTCTTTCTTGCCTCTTGAATTGGTTTGTTTTTCCTTAGGAGCCATGATCTTGATGAGTCTTAGCTCAGTGATCACGGAAAAACACACCAAACATAGAGGTTTGCTTGCCCTCAAGCAATAGAAAGGAAAGGGGAGAGAGAGGAGGAGAGGCAAATTCGAATGGTGGAGAGGAGGGGATGGCCGAATGTGTATTTATAAGAGGAGGGGAGGGATTTCAAAAATTTTGAAAGAGATATGACATAGAGATATGATTGGTAGAAGAAAATAAAATCATGATATGAAAAAGATGAGATTTTTAATTGAAAAAGATATAAAGAGGTTAAATCTGAAAATTTGTTTATGCATCTAAGAAATAAGAGATGATATGATGAGTTTGAAAAGATTTGGAAAGAAATTGAAAAGATACTTGAGTTTTTTGAAGAAGATTTGGGAAGGATTTGAAGGTAATTTGAAAAGAGATTTAGAAAAGTGTTGAATTTTTTGAAAATTGAGGGTGAATGATGAAAGTTTGAAACATGTTTATGCAGAAAATTTTGAGTCAAAACATGAAAATTTAAAAAATTTTGAAGTGGAAAACAAAATCCTCTCCCCCTGTCTTTCTGGTGTTAAACGCCCAGAATGGTATCCATTTTGGCGTTTAACACCCATAAGTTGGCCATTGTGGGCGTTTAACGCCCAGCCAGGTACCCTGGCTGGCGTTAAATGCCAAGAATCCTTTATTACTGGGCGTTTTTCTGAACGCCCAGGATGCTACAATTCTGGCGTTTAACGCCCAAAATGGTACCTTACTGGCGTTAAACGCCCAGAATGGTACCCATTCTGGCGTTTAACGCCCAAAATGCTCTTTATTGGCGTTTTCTTGCCAGTGAGCTCCTTTTCTCTGCTTTTTGTGCTGAATCTTTCTGTAACTCTGTGAATTCCTTTAATTTTAATGGCTAATCTTGAAGAGAATTTATATTAAACTTCTCTAAGTATTAAGTAAAACAAATAATCTGCTAATGGCTGGGTTGCCTCCCAGCAAGCGCTTCTTTATTGTCTTTAGCTGGACCTTAACTGAGCTTTATTCAAGCCTCAGTTTTGAGCATTCTTGCTCAAAATTGCTTTCAAGATAATGTTTAATTCTCTGTCCATTAACAATGAACTTTTTATCAGAATCAATATCCTGAAGCTCAACATATCCATACGGTGATACACTAGTGATCACATATGGTCCCCTCCACCGGGATTTCAATTTCCCGGGGAATAGTCTGAGCCTAGAGTTAAATAGCAGAACCTTCTGTCCTTGTTCAAAGACTCTAGATGACAGTTTCTTGTCATGCCATTTTTTTTCTTTCTCCTTATAAATTTTAGCATTTTCAAAAGCATTGAGTCTGAATTCCTCTAGCTCATTCAGCTGGAGAAATCTTTTCTCTCTAGCTAACTTGGCGTCCAGGTTTAGGAATCTGGTTGTCCAGTAGGCCTTATGTTCCAGTTCTACGGGCAGATGACAGGCCTTGCCATACACAAGCTGGTATGGAGAGGTACCTATAGGAGTCTTGAATGCTGTTCTGTAAGCCCACAGAGCATCATCCAAGCTTTTTGCCCAATCCTTTCTACGGGCAATTACAGTCTGTTCCAGGATTCTTTTTAGTTCTCTATTAGAGACTTCAGCCTGCCCATTTGTCTGTGGGTGATATGGAGTTACTACTTTGTGGCTAATTCCGTATCGTACCATAGCAGAGTATAGCTGTTTATTGCAGAAATGAGTGCCCCCGTCACTAATTAGTACTCTGGGGACGCCAAATCTGCTGAAGATATGTTTCTGGAGGAATTTCAGTACGGTCTTAATATCATTAGTGGGTGTGGCAATTGCTTCTACCCATTTAGATACATAGTCTACTGCCACCAGAATGTAAGTGTTTGAGTATGATGGTGGGAAGGGACCCATGAAGTCAATACCCCATACATCAAACAACTCAATCTCTAAGATCCCTTGTTGAGGCATGGCGTAACCATGAGGCAAGTTGCCAGCTCTTTGGCAACTGTCACAGTTACGCACAAACTCCCGGGCATCTCTATAGAGAGTAGGCCAGTAGAAGCCACATTGGAGGACCTTAGTGGCTGTTCGCTCACCTCCGAAATGTCCTCCATACTGTGATCCATGGCAGTGCCATAGGATCTTCTGTGCCTCTTCTCTGGGTATGCATCTGCGGATCATTCCGTCTGCACATCTCTTAAAGAGATATGGTTCATCCCATAAGTAGTACTTTGCATCTGAAATTAGTTTTTTCGTCTGCACCCTACTGTACTCTTTGGGTATGAACCTCACAGCTTTATAATTCGCAATGTCTGCAAACCATGGTGCTTCCTGAATGGCAAAAAGTTGCTCATCCGGAAAGGTTTCAGAGATCTCAGTAGGAGGGAGGGACGCCCCTGCTACTGGTTCTATCCGGGACAGGTGATCAACTACCTGGTTCTCTGTCCCTTTTCTGTCTCCTATTTCTATATCAAACTCTTGCAGAAGCAACACCCATCTTATGAGCCTGGGTTTTGAATCCTGCTTTGTGAGTAGGTATTTAAGAGTAGCATGGTCAGTATACACAATCACTTTTGAACCTACTAAATAGGATCTAAACTTGTCAATGGCATAAACCACTGCAAGTAACTCTTTTTCTATGGTTGTGTAATTCTTCTGTGCATCATTTAAAACACGGCTAGCATAGTAAATGACGTACAGAAGCTTGTTATACCTCTGTCCCAACACTGCACCAATGGCATTGTCACTGGCATCACACATTAGTTCGAATGGTAATGTCCAGTTTGGTGCAGAGATGACTGGTGCTGTGACCAGCTTAGCTTTTAGGGTCTCAAACGCCTACAGACACTCTGTGTCAAACACAAATGGCGTGTCAGCAGCTAGCAGATTGCTCAGAGGTTTTGCTATTTTTGAAAAATCCTTTATAAACCTCCTGTAGAATCCTGCATGTCCCAAAAAGCTTTTGATTGCTTTTACATTGGCAGGTGGTGGTAATTTTTCAATTACCTCTACCTTAGCTTGATCCACCTCTATTCCCTTGTTTGAAATCTTATGCCCAAGGACAATTCCTTCAGTCACCATAAAGTGACATTTTTCCCAGTTTAAAACTAGGTTGGTCTCTTGGCATCTTTTCAGAACAAGTCCTAAATGGTCAAGACAGGAGCTGAATGAGTCTCCAAATACTGAGAAGTCATCCATGAAGACTTCCAGAAATTTTTCCATCATATCAGAGAAAATAGAAAGCATGCACCTCTGAAAGGTTGCAGGTGCATTGCACAGACCAAAAGGCATCCTTCTGTAGGCAAATACTCCAGAAGGACATGTGAATGCTATTTTCTCTTGATCCTGAGGATCTACTGTAATTTAGTTGTAGCCTGAATAGCCATCCAAAAAGCAGTAATAGTCATGACCTGCTAGTCTCTCTAGCATCTGGTCTATGAATGGTAAAGGAAAATGATCCTTTCTGGTGGCTGTATTGAGCCTTCTGTAGTCAATACACATACGCCACCCTGTAACTGTTCTTGTAGGAACCAGTTCATTCTTTTCATTGTGAACCACTGTCATGCCTCCCTTTTTGGGTACAACCTGGACAGGGCTTACCCAGGGGCTATCAGAAATAGGATAAATAATCCCAGCCTCTAGTAACTTAGTGACCTCTTTCTACACCACCTCCTTCATGGCTGGATTTAGCCGCCTCTATGGTTGAACCACTGGCTTAGCATCATCCTCCAATAGGATCTTGTGCATGCATCTTGCTGGGTTAATGCCCTTAAGATCACTTATGGACCACCCAAGAGCTGTCTTGTGTGTCCTTAGCACTTGAATTAGTGCTTTCTCTTCCTGTGGATTTAAAGCAGAGCTTATGATTACTGAAAAAGTGTCACCTTCTCCCAGAAATGCATATTTCAGGGATGGTGGTAGTGGTTTGAGCTCGGGTTTAGGAGGCTTATCCTCTTCCTAAGGAATTTTCAGAGGTTCTTTTATTTCCTCCGATTTTTCCAGATCAGGCTGAACATCTTTAAAGATGTCCTCTAGCTCTGATTCGAGACTTTCAGTCATATTGATCTCTTCCACCAAAGAGTCAATAATATCAGTGCTCATGCAGTCATTTGATGTGTCTGGATGCTGCATAGCTTTGACAGCATTTAACTTGAACTCATCCTCATTGACTCTCAGGGTCACTTTCCCTTTTTGTACATCAATAAGAGTTCGTCCAGTTGCTAGGAAAGGTCTTCCTAGAATGAGAGTTGCACTCTTGTGCTCCTCCATTTTCAGCACTACAAAGTCAGTGGGATAGGCAAATGGCCCAACCTTGACAATCATGTCCTCAATTATGCCTGATGGATATTTAATGGAGCCATCAGCAAGTTGAAGACATATCTGGGTTGGTTTGACTTCTTCAGTCAAGCCAAGCTTTCTGATAGTGGATGCAGGTATTAGGTTGATACTTGTTCCAAGGTCACATAGAGCTGTCTTGGTACAAGCACCCTCTAATGTGCATGGTATCATAAAGCTTCCTGGATCTTGAAGCTTCTCTGGTAAGCTTTTCAGAATGACTGCACTGCATTCTTCAGTGAGAAACACCTTTTCAGTTTCTCTCCAATCCTTCTTATGACTTAAGATCTCTTTCATGAACTTAGCATAAGAGGGTATTTGCTCAAGTGCCTCTGCAAATGGGATCTTTATCTCAAGAGTCCTGAGATAGTTTGCAAAGCGGGCAAATTGTTTATCCTGCTCCGCTTGGCAGAGTTTCTGAGGATAAGGCATCTTGGCTTTATATTCTTCAACCTTAGTTGCTGCAGGTTTATTCCCTATAGAGGTGGTTGGAGAAGCCTTCTTAGAGGGGTTACTGTCAGCACTTGCAGGTGTCTGATCCCTCATTGGCGTTTGAATGCCAGGATTGGGTGCTGGATGGGCGTTTAACGCCAGCTTCCCACCCTTTTCTAGCGTTTGAATGCCAGAACTGGGCAAGGAATGAGCGTTCAACGCCAACTTTTCTCCCTTTTCTGGCGTTTGAATGCCAGAAGTGGGCATCCACTGGGCGTTTGCCGCCAATTTTTCACCCTTTTCTGGTGTTTGAATGCCAGAATTATTCCTCTCTGGGCTCTTGCTGTCCTCAGAGGGAATTTGGGTAGTGGTTTAGTCATCCTCTGTCAGTTGTCCCTTTCTTGGCTTTCTGATACTTTGAGCTGATTTATTCAATATCTTCCCGCTTCTTAATTAAATAGCTTGGCATTCTTCTGTTATCTGTTTAGATAGTTGCTGTCTTGTCTGATTCATTTGTGCTTCTATATTCTTGTTAGCATTTTTAGTGTCTTGGAGCACCTCTTTAAATTCTGCTAATTATTTTGTCATAAGGAGTAATTGCTGATTAAGTTCAACAATGTGTTCTTGAGGATTAGGATCAGTAGTTACTGCCATAGCCTCTTCTTTTATGGAGGACTCACTGCTAGAGTACAAGTGTTGATTTCTAGCAACCGTATCTATAAGTTCTTGAGCCTCTTCAATCATCTTTCTCATGTGTATAGATCCACCAGCTGAGTGGTCTAGAGACATCTGAGCTTTTTCTGTAAGCCCATAGTTGAAGATGTCTAACTGTACCCACTCTGAAAACATTTCAGGCATTTTCTCAGCATCCCTCTGTACCTCTCCCAGGCATTATAAAGGGATTCATTATCCTCTTGTTTAAAGCCTTGGATGTCCAGCCTCATCTATGTCATCCTTTTTAGAGGGTAAAATTGGTTCAGGAACTTGTCTGATAACTGTCTCCATGTTTTTATGCTTGCTGTGGGTTGGTTGTTTAACCACCTCTTAGCTTGATCTTTTACAGTAAATGGAAATAGTAATAATCTATAGACATCCTGATCCACTTCTTTATCACGTACTGTGTCAGTAATTTGTAGGAACTGTGCTAGAAACTCAGTAGGTTCTTCCTGTGGAAGACCGAAATACTGGCAATTTTGCTGCACCATGATAATGAGTTGAGAATTTAGCTCAAAACTGCTTGCTTTGATGGGAAGTATACAGATGCTACTCCCATATGCAGCTGTAATGGGGTTAGCATATGACCTCAGAGTCCTTCTGGACTGTTCATTTCCACTTATGTCCATGATGGAGAAAAAGAGAATTGATATGAATTGCAATTAAATTATATTTTTAATTTTTTAATTTTATTTAATTAAAAGTAACCGAAAATAAAACAAAATAAATGAAGATAAAATAAAACTTTCGAAAATTAGAAGAAAATAAAATAAAATCAAATTGAAAACTAAATTAATTAATTAATTAAAAAGATTTTGAAAAAAAATGCTTAGTTGATTTCGAAATATGAAAGAGAAAATTATTAGGTGAATTTTTTTTTTTTGAAAAATAATTTGAAATTAGTAATCAAAAAGATATGATTGAAAATTATTTTAGAAAAAGATATGATTGAGAAGATATGATTGCAATTTAATAAAAAAAAGATATGATTGAAAAGATATGATTGTAGAAATTAAAAAGATTTGATTTTTGAAAAAGATTTGAAAAGATCAATTTTTGAAATTAGAATTTTGACTTGACTAAAAAAAGATATGATTTTGAAAATCTTTGACTAATTTAATGCAAAATTTCGAAATTTATGAGTAAAATAAGGAAAAGATATTTTTTGATTTTTGAATTTTAATGAGGAAAGAGAAAAACAACAAAATGACACTAAACTTAGAAATTTTAGATCAAAACAAAGAGAACAAACAAGAAAACTTTGAATGTCAAGATGAACACCAAGAACACTTTGAAGATCAAGATGAACACCAAGAACAAATTTTTGAAAAAATTTTAAGTAAATAAAAGCAAAAGGGATACCAAACTTAAAATTTTTAGAAAATCAAACACAATTTTTTGAAAATTTAAAGAAAAACACAAAGAAGACACCAAACTTAGAATTTTTAAAGATCAAGAAAGAACTAAGAATATGCAAATTCGAAAAATTAAAAGAAAATAAAAGCATGCAATTGACATCAAACTTAAAATATGAAACTAACTCAAATAAAAGACTCAAATTTAGTGACTCTAAACCAACAAAAATTAATTATTCCTAATCTAAGCAACAAGATAAACCGTCAGTTATCCAAACTCGAACAATCCCCGGCAACGGCGCCAAAAACTTGGTGCATGAAATCACAATCACACTTTTGCAATTCCACACAACTAACCAGCAAGTGCACTGGGTCGTCCAAGTAATACCTTACGTGAGTAAGGGTTGATCCCACGGAGATTGTCGGTTTGAAGCAAGCTATGGTTATCTTGTAACTCTTAGTCAGGATATCAATAATTCTCAGATTTGATTGTAAAAAGTAAAAGAACATGAAATAAATACTTGTTATGCAGTAATGGAGAACAGGTTGAGGTTTTGGAGATGCTCTATCTTCTGAATCTCTGCTTTCCTACTGTCTTCTTCTTCGTGCACGCAAGGCTCCTTCCATGGCAAGCTGTATGTTGGTGGATCACCGTTGTCAATGGCTACCATTCGTCCTCTTAGTGAAAATGTTCCAAATGCGCTGTCACCGCACGGCTAATCATCTGTCGGTTCTCACTCATGTTGGAATAGGATCCATTGATCCTTTTGCGTCTGTCACTACGCCCAACACTCATGAGTTTGAAGCTCATCACAGTCATTCCTTCCCAGATCCTACTCGGAATACCACAGACAAGGTTTAGACTTTCCGGATCTTAGGAATGGCCGCCAATAATTCTAGCCTATACCACGAAGGTTCCAATCTTAGATTAGAAACCCAAGAGATACACATTCAAGCTTGATTGCATGTAGAACAGAGGTGGTTATCAGGCACGCGTTCATAGGTGAGAATGATGATGAGTGTCACGGATCATCACATTCATCAGGTTGAAGTGCGAATGAATATCTTAGAATAGAAGCAAGCGTGATTGAATGGAAAACAGTAGTAATTGCATTAATTCATCAAAACACAGCAGAGCTCCTCACCCCCAACCATGGGGTTTAGAGACTCATGCCGTAGAAGATACAATATGAAACGTGTAGAGTGTTATGAGGTACAAGATGAATCACTAAAAGTAGTTTTTATAGTAAACTAGTGACCTAGGGTTACAGAAAATGAGTAAGCTAGAATAGTTAGTGTAGAAATCCACTTTCGGGGCCCACTTGGTGTGTGCTTGGGCTGAGCATTGAAGCTTTCATGTGTAGAGACCTTTCTTGGAGTTAAACGCCAGCTTTTGTGCCAGTTTGGGCGTTTAACTCCAGCTTTCATGCCAGTTCTGGCGTTTTGACGCCAGAATTTCTATGCCGACTTGGAATGCTGGTTTGGGCCATCAAATCTCGGGTAAAGTATGGACTATTATATTATGCTGGAAAGCCAGGATGTCTACTTTCCAACTCAATTGAGAGCGCGCCAATTGGGCTTCTGTAGCTCCAGAAAATCCACTTCAAGTGCAGGGAGGTCAGAATCCAACAGCATCTGCAGTTCTTTTTCAGCCTCTGAATCAGATTTTTGCTCAGGTCCCTCAATTTCAGCCAGAAAATACCTGAAATCACAGAAAAATACACAAACTCATAGTAAAGTCCAGAAATGTGATTTTTGTTTAAAAACTAATAAAAACATAATAAAAACTAACTAAAATATACTAAAACATACTAAAAACAATGCCAAAAAGCGTATAAATTATCCGCTCATCATGAAGGTTGTTTTCTAAGTTCAGAGGGGCTGAATGTGAAGCCTCGACATCCAAAACTCAATTATACTCCTATAGGGTAGGAGTAATAGCTTTTATGTTAAATAGTTCAATTTTGTTTTGTAATGGCTGATGATCAAGATTTGTCGAGCTATTTACTTTCTTTAAAAAATTACTTAAGTAGTTTTGATTCTGCAGCATGTTTTTCCATTCCTATCGATGATTCTTTTGATAAAGTCGAGTCAAATAGGGATTTAAATTTAGCAATATGTCATTCAATTCCTAGCACAATTTTGATCCTTAAAGTCAAATCTGGTAGTAATTTATGTTCTGCAACATGTATTTCCGTTCCTAGGTATTGTTAGCCAGTCTTATGTCGATGTATCCCAATATCTTTGCTTTGTAAATAACTCGACTACTAATTTGGCTGATAAACCTAATAAAGTGTGTGTTTCTTCAAATGATTCAGTAGATTTCTCTTTTGATTGTATTTATGACCTTAAGCGTTTAAGTTTCTAAAAGACTTCAGTCATTGATGATCATGTTGAAAAGGGATTTGAATCTCAAGATCCACTTGAGAAAATTAACTTAGGTGTTAATGGAGAAGTCAAACCCACTTATATTAGCAAACAAATAAATGAGGAGTTTCGAACAGAGTTGATTAAACTTTTGATTGAATACAAAGATTGTTTTGCTTGGGATTACGTCAAGATGCTTGGTCTTGATCGATCTTTGTGGAGCATCGATTACCATTAAAGCCATTCTCTCGACCAGTGAAGCAAGCTCCAAGGCGTTTTGCACTGGAAATAAATGTTAAGATAAAGGAAGAAATCGAGCATTTGATCAAGGCTAAATTTATCTAGACCACTCGATACATTGATTGGGTATCGAATATTGTTCCTGTAATGAAGAAAAATAGAAAGTTGCATGTGTGTATTAATTTTTGAGACCTAAACAATGTAACTCCTAAAGATGAGTATTTTATGCCTGCAGCAGATATGTTGATCGATTTTGCTGTTGAAAATGAAATATTAAGTTTTATGGATATTTATTTTGGTTATAATCAGATCTTTATAGTGAAGGATGATGTATCGAAAATAGTTTTTTGATGTTCTGGTGCTTTGGGTACTTATGAGTGGGTTATGATGTCTTTTGATTTGAAGAATGATTGGGCAACATACCAACAAGCAATGAATGCGATTTTTCACGAATACATTGGAAAATTTATAGAGGTCTATATTAATGATGTTATGGTTAAGTCAAATGATGTTCAACATCTTGAAAATCTACGAAAGGCTTTTGATACAATGCATTGGAAGGGTTTGAAAATGAATCCCTTGAAGTGTGCTTTTGGTGTGTCAGCCAGAAACTTTTTAAGCTTTGTAGTTCAGAAAAAGAGAATTGAAATTGACCAAAATAAAGCTAAAGTCATTTTGGAATTACTACCTCTAAAATCGAAGAAAGAGGTTCAATCTATTTTGGAAAAATTTAACTTTTTGCGTAGATTTATTTTGCTTACTTGGTCGAACTCGGATATTTTCTTCTTTAGTGAAATCGAGGGATCCTTCACGATATGTTTGGACCCAAAAACATCTTTAAATCGATAAAAACTTATCTTTCTAATGCACCTATTATTGCTATGGTTCGATCTTATTGGTGCACGAAATTGTGATCTCAACTGCGCCAACAACTTAGTACGCACAATCGTAATCTCAACTCTTTTTCACAACTCCGCACAACTAACCAGCAAGTGCACTGGGTCGTCCAAGTAATAAACTTTACGTGAGTAAGGGTCGATCCCACGAAGATTGTCGGCTTGAAGCAAGCTATGGTCATCCTTGTAAATCTCAGTCAGGCAGATTCAAATGGTTATGAGATTTTAATAATTAAAATATAAATAAAACAGAAAGTAAAATAGAGATACTTATGTAATTCATTGGTGGAGATTTTAGATAAGCGTTTGGAGATGCTTTGTTGCTTCTGAACTTCTGCTTTCCTACTGCCTCCTTCCAACCATGCGTTACCTCCTTCCACAGGAAGCTGTATGATCCTCTCGGATGAAAACAAATCCATATGCGCTGTCACCACATGGCTAATCATCTGTCGGTTCCCGCTAGCATCGGAATAGAACCATTGTTCTTTTGCACACTTTCACTTGTACCCCACATTCGCAGGTTTGAAGCTCGTCACAGTCATTCCTTCCTAGATCCTACTCAGAATACCACAGACAAGGTTTAGACTTTCCAGATCCCAGGAATGGCTGCCAATAATTCTAGCCTATACCACGAAGGTTCTAATCTTAGATTAGAAACCCAAGAGAATATACTCCAGCTGTTGTCCAATGACTATGTTGAACATCATGTAGATCGCTTTGTGGTTGTCAGGCACACGACCTTGGCTAAGCGAGTAACGAAGATTGGGTGATTGTCACGGGTCACCCCTTCATTCTGGCTTAACTGAATTAAGTACGAGAGTATATCTTGGAGAAGAAGTAGGCGTGAATTGAATAGAAAACAGTAGTAATTGCATTAATTCATGAAGAACAGCAGAGCTCCACACCTTAATCTATGGGGTGTAGAAACTCCACCGTAGAAAATACATAAGTAAAAAAGGCCTAGGCATGGCCATGAGGCCAGCCTCTCAAACGTGTACAATATGGCATAAGCTAGATAAAATTCCGAACTAAAATAAATCTATAAAAGTAGTTTTTATACTAAACTAGTAACTAGGGTTTACAGAAAATGATTAAGTGCAGATAGTGCAGAAATCCACTTCCAGGGCCCACTTGGTGTGTGCTTGGGCTGAGCATTGAAGCTTTTTCGTGCTTAGGCTTTTCCTGGAGTTAAACACTAGCTTTGGTGCTAGTTTGGGCGTTTTACACCAAGATATTTTAGGCTGACTTTGAATGCCAGTTTGGGCCATCAAAAATCCGGTAAAGTATGGACTATTATATATTGCTGGAAAGCCCAGGATGTCTACTTTCTAACGCAATTAAAAGCACGCCAATTGGGCTTCTGTAGCTCCAGAAAATCTACTTTGAGTGCAGAGAGGTCAGAATCCAACAACATCTGCAGTCCTTTTTCAGCCTCTGAATCAGATTTTTACTCAGGTCCCTCAATTTCAGCCAGAAAATACCTGAAATCACAGAAAAATATACAAACTCATAGTAAAGTCCAAAAATATGATTTTTGAATAAAAACTAATAAAAATATAATAAAAAGTAACTAAAACATACTAAAAACTATGTAAAAACAATGCCAAAAAGGGTATAAATTATCCGCTCATCACTTATCAGCCATTAAAATTATATGTTGCAGCTTCAACAGATACAATTGGGTATATGCTTGCTCAAGATGATGATAATGGTAACGAAAGAGCAATTTATTATTTAAGTAGGGTTCTTTCTAATATCAAGATAAGATATTCTCCTATTGAAAAGTTGTGTTTATCGTTTTATTGTGCTTGTACTAAGCTTAGGTGTTACATGATTACAAAGACTATTCAATTTATTGTACAAATTGATCTTGTCAAATATATGTTGTCTTACCCAGTTTACATGGTCCAATAGACAAATGGATGCTTGCTTTGACTGAATTTGATCTGCAATATATTCCTGACTATTAAAGGTCAGGTAATTGCAAATCTTTTGGTTGATAAACCGGATGATCTTCATGACTAGGGAGAAAATCAAGAGGTGAGTGTTGTTGAAGTTGAACCTTAGAAGTTATATTTTGGTGGTTCGAAACACAAAAATAGTGCTGGTATTGGAATTTTGATTATAACTGCAAATGGAATTCCATCGAAATTTCTCTTTGGGTTAAAGATCCATGTTCGAATAATGTGACTAAGTATGAGACTTTAATATTAAGACTAGAGATATTGATTTGTAAAGGAGCACAGGATGTTCTGATTTTTGGTGATTCTCAATTGGTGTTAAAACAACTTTCGAAAGAATTTAAGTGTACAAATGAAGTATTGCAAAAATATTTATCAATAGCGTGGGAATTATTGGTGTCATTTCGAAAGGTGATATTAACACATATTCCGAGGATTCAAAATGAAAAAGCAAATAAGTTGCCTTAAATTGCTTCAAAGTATAAAGTTTTTCCTAAGACGTTAGAAAAATTGGTAAAGATAAAGGAAATTATTGTCCTTATCAAGGAACGTGAAATTTTGGTTATCAAGGATTGGAACGATAATGATTAGAGAAAGCTAATGCGTTGCATTTAGAGAATCCGAATGTTCAAGTTGATCGAAAAATAAGATTAAAAGTAATAAACTTTGTGATGGTAGGAGATGAGTGGTATAGAAGAGGTGTCAAAGGAATTCTTATGAGATGTTTGAGTAAGTCTGAAGCAAAGACTGCTCTTAGAGAGGTTCATAATGGTATTTGTGGAGCACATCAGGTTGGAGAAAGAATAAAACGGGTATACGGCATGATCGAGAGTTTTGGCCAACTATGATCAAAGATTATATTGAGTATGCAAAGGCATGTCAATAGTGTCAAAAGCATGGTATAATACAACAAATACCTACTATTGAATTGCATTCGATAATCAAGCCTTGGCCATTTAGGGGTTGGGCTTTGGATTTAATTGGTATAATTCATCCACCATCATCAAAAAATCATAAATTCATTTTGGTAGCGATTGATTAGTTTACCAAATGGGTACCTTAAAAGAAGTTGGTCAAAATGAGATTATCAATTTTATGGAGAAAATTTTTTGTACATTATTTTGGGATTCCTCGAACTTTAAGTACAGATCAGGGTACAATGTTTATTGGTCGACATATAAGTAATTTTACATGTTGAGAAATATAAAGATGGTGACTTCGACCGTATTACGCACAGTCAAATGGTCAGGTTGAGGCTACAAAAAAAATTTTCAACAATTTGATTAAGAAACATGGTGGTAGAAAGCCACATAGTTAGCATAAGAAATTAAATCAAGTTTTTTGGGCATATCGGAATTTTTCGAGGGGATCAACAAATACTTCGCTTTATAAATTAGTGTATGGTCATGATGCGGTATTGCTTTTGGAAATTAATCTTAATACTATGTGAGTGATGAAGCAAGATGATTTACCAATCGAGGATTATTGGAATGCTATGTTCGATGAGTTGAATGAATTAGACAATGAGCGTATTATGGCACTTGATAATCTTGTTCATAAAAAAAATTATAGCTCGAATTTATAATTGACATGTGAAGCGAAAAGTTTTTGTCGATGGCGAGTTAGTTTTAAAAGTTATTTTACCAATGGAAAAGAAATCAAGGTTTGATGGAAAATGGTCTCCTAATTGGGAAGGGACCTTATCAAGTGGTTAAATTATATTCAGGAAATGCTTATAAAATTAAAATGTCAAAACAGGTATAGAAATTAAATCTATTAATGGGAAGTATCTAAAACGATATAGATGTTTTGAGAAAATATTTACAAAAAAAGGGGAGTTCATTTAGATAACATAAAGATGATAAAGAGTTCAGTAGATAATACAAAAGAACTTGGAAATCTTAGAAGTCTTTATCGGTAAGGCTCTAATAATTCTTGTAAGTCAAATCGAAGACACACTCTTTCTTCGTCATAAGAACTGTAGACTCTGATCTCCTCATGTTCTTCAAGTTGTATCTTCTCATATTTTCTTCCAACTTTGGCTCGAGTGTTCTCCATCACACATAGTTCTCAAAATAGATCTTTCTTCCTCTTTTCAGCTTTTAAGTAAGGACCTTCCAGCAAAGCTTCTTATTCATGAATTTCAGCAAGTTCTCTTTCAGGTTCCTCTCTGCGACGAGCTAGTTGTTCTCGAGTACTGGCGGTATGAGCAACATTTAGTTCATACTTCTTGTAAGTTTTTTGTGTTGATGCAAAAAAAGTTTCTAGTTGCACAAATTCTGTTTTGATTTCTGTCATGCTTTTCTTGAAGTTAGTGAACTTGTTGTGTGAGATGAATAAGTTGTTGGCAATTTTCTCGAATCTTTTCACCACTTTTGAGAAGTTGAAAGGAACTTGATATTTGAGACAAGCACTCAGAATGTCAGAGAGTATGGAGTTTAAGTCATCTTGATTTACCCATTTATCAATAATATGCTTCAAAAGTTGAAGAATAGTCCTAGCCCTTCGATAGCATGAAGAGTTAGTTCTTTAGGGAGCCTGTGTCCTGGTGATTCGTCAGTAGCCAATACTAGAGATGGAATTTCTATCTTATGAGAAATACTGGACATAGCAGAAAGAAGCTCATCTAAATCAGCTTTTGGTGGGCTAGAGGTTGTGGCTGATGGAGGTTGATGACTCTGTTGAGGCTGATCAGAAGCATGTCCAGCTTGATTGTCAGGATTGGGTGTATTATTGGTTTCTAGACTGGTGTGAGAAGTGGTTTTGCCTATTTCATTGTCTTTTTCAATTGGGATATCTTATTTAGAAGGAGAAGAAATAAGAGTAAGAAAGACATTAATTTGGTGAGGAGAAAGTTCTTTTTCCATGGCTTGGACTTTTGGGGGATTTTCTTGATTTGGTTCATTTGGAAAATTTCCCTCTTCGATAGGTTGGACAACTTCTATGACAGGCTGGATGACTTCTTCGATAGGTTGTTCAATTTGTTCATCAGGTTGCTAGTTTCCTTGGTCAGTCTGCAGGTAATGTGATATCACACGGCCACTAGCGAAGAGTTCGAAGACTTTTCCTCCTTTTCATTGACTGGAGCTTTTGTTGTCGAAACCAGTGATGGTTTCTGAGAAAGTGTCTCAATTTGAAATTGTTTAGTTACAAAATTTGGTTTTAGGTTTTAGCCCACCGTTACAGCTATTTGAAAAGAGAAAATTGATAACATACCTCTGTTTCTTGGGGTTAAGAGTGTGAAGAATTTGAAGTACTAGAGGTGGCAGAAGAATTACTCGAATGAATGGGAGTCCTTTTTTGGAGAAGAAATGGTGGGTTTATCAGATGATCCTTGAATAGAAGAGTCCCCCTATATTAAAGTTTGAAAGTTTTTCAAAGAGTTTAAGGTTAAAAGCTAGGGACATTAAAATTCATATTTTAAAAAATATTTGACTAAAGTTACCTTGTTAGTTGGAGGCTCTTTTGTTGAAATCTTTTGTGTTTTCCTTCTTGCTTGATGTTTTAGTGATTCTACTTTGCTTTTTGGAGCTTTTTTAGTAGAGACTTCAGGGGTGTTTGGGAAAGTCTTGATGAGTCCTTTGAAAATATCATCACGTGATCGATCGTAGCAAGAATAGTAGTTATCCTACCATTCGATGAATGATTTGGTGACATAACTACTGTGAACAAAGGAGAGTGAAAAGTAATGACTTTGATTTTTCTCATTGCGCTCGAGACACTTGTTGATTTCTTTCTTCTTGTTAAAATTTATTTGGCAAAGTGGTGGAATCTTGCTTGGAAAAGGGGTTGAAATAGCCTAAGAAAAACCCATCGGTCTCGCAACATAGTGAGAAGCATGAAGTGTCACCAAAAATTGTTCTTTCTTATATTGAGGTATTCCTGTTGGAATCACTTGAATGGCGAGAAAATTGGACCATGTGTCATTATTTGCATGATCGTCATCACCATCATTCGAAACTATATGGTGTTGAAACCATGTTGGTCTGCATTTTTTATCAACAAAAGGAGCAAGTTTTGAATCTTCATTTTGGAAATTTTTGCATGATTGGAGTTTTGAGAATACCTCCCAAAAGAGTTCACTAGTTGAGTGTGAATTTTAGAAATTTGGTTACAAGGTGATTAATCGAAGTCCTTCAATGCTTTGTCTCTTAGAGGCAGCTATCTCTTTGTGTTTCATGTGCTTTTCGAAAATGGCATTTAGCCAAAGTTGTAGTAGACAAAGGGGACCTCCTGCACTAATCGAAGTCTGGTTTTGAAGCCTGTCGACATCTGCCTTAGTTCATCATAGAGGTTGCCAGGAGTAATTTGGCTAGGCTGAACTTGCATTTTTCATGAATTAGGGCAGCTAATGGGATAAATAATTTTTGCATTGAAACACTTCTTGAGAAAAAAACAATGGCATTAAGCCAGTAATATAAGAAGGCAACATATTCATCATCTGTAATTGGACTGCCATCATCCCCTATGTTGTGTTTAATGAATTCCCCATAAGAATTCTTTTCGAAGATGTTGTATCTCCCTTCAGGCTTCATATCAAAGGTAGCCATAGGACCACTTACTGAAAGCCCTATGATACCTACAATATCATAGAGTGTGGGTCCAACCATACCACACGGGAGATGAAAATTATTGGTGGTTTTACTTCAAAAATATAGTGCAGCCCCAATCATCCAATGATGTGTTGTTGGTGGAAAATGTGAGAGTCTCAAGAGATCATAGATTCCTTGAAGCTTCCATTCTTCTTTCTTCACATATTCAATTCTTTTGTACCAAGCAAGAAAATTTGAATTTTTGAAAGAGATTTTGCTTATTATGGAATGGTCGTTTGCTATCAACAAAGGGGCTACAAATAAATCGTGTTTGATGAGTAAATCTTGTCCTTCGTAACTAGGAAAGTAGTGAAAAATCTTTTTATCTTGCTCAAGAGAATTTAAAGGGCTTATGAAGCAATAAAGTTCATTTTTGACAGAGAAGAGGAAGAGAGTCTTTTTGTCATTTGTTGTATCAATGGGGTCTTCAATAATGGTATCTGTTGTTTGAGATAAGATCTTTAAGCTTGAATGTTTGAAAACTTCGATGGTGACTTGTTCTTCTGGCTGCTTGGTAGTTTGTTTTCCTTTAACTTTAGCTGGGGAGGTCGCAAGAAAAGATTATTTATCCATTTCTATGTAACAACGAGAATAAAATTAGGTTTTGTGAGAATTTTGTTTAGTGAAATTGGAGAAGAAGAAATGTATGGAATAAAGCATATAAGATGAAGCAGAAACCTACCAGAATGAGTGAAGAAGTATGGAGAAGTTGGGAGTTTGAAGTTGCTTACAATGACTCTGTTGGAGGAAGAGCGCGAAATAGAGTGGTAACATTTTTGTGAAGCTTTGCTTGAAGAGGAAGGGTTTTGGATTTAAACTTGTAATTTTTTTTGGAAAAGTAAAGTTAGAAGAGGGAAAAGATGGTAACTGATGAGGAACGTGCATTGTGGGCGTATTTAATGGAATCGTGGAGATGCGGGTAGTTAAGAGACATTTGCACTGACTTACCAAAATCCTTAATTGATTTTAATACTTAAGGAATTTCTCTCATTTAGCATTAAGTGTTTTATCTTTAGAATTGTTTTCGATGGACGCATTAATTCTAAGGGGATAATTTGTTAGTCGAAAAAGATAATTATAAATTGAAGATGGTGCAATCGGCATCGAAGATCGTACACAGTAAGTCTTGTTGAGCGTGATGAATTTTTGTCGGAGTAAGGTTGTCGATAGGAGAAAGGTATTTGGTTCGATGAAGTTTGTTGAAGTGAAATAGATTGTTAAAATAGTGTTAGGATCGATGATCAAGATAGTTGAACACGGTTACACAACACATGTATCTGGCGGGAACAATTACTTTTCAGGCTGCATATTGATGAACCACTATTTTATGACTTAATTTGTATTGAATCAAGTGGATTTTATCAACTATCCTCACTTATTCATGTAAATTGCATGTTTTTTAGTTTCCTTCCGAATTTTGTGCTAATATTGAAAACATGCTTCCAAGGCCTTTAAATTACTAATTTTTAATCCTCTCTTATTACCATTCAATGCCGAGATGTGTTTGTAAGTAATTTCAGGATTTATAGGGCAAGAATGGCTTAGAGGATAGAAAGAAAGCATGCAAAAGTGGGAGGAACACAAAGAATTAAAGATTTGAGAAGCTGGTACTGACGCGTACGCGTGGCTGACGCGTGCGCGTGACCAGGAGTGTCGTCCACCGACGCGTACGCGTGACTGACGCGTTCGCGTGGCCAGTGCAGAGTTCAAACAACGCGTATGCGTGGTAGGTGGCATGTGCCTCAGCAAAGGAAATACGCTGGGAGTGATTTTTGGGCTCTTTTTGGCTCAGTTTCAAGCCTGAAAAGAAAGACAAGAGGCTGCAAAGTGGAGCTGGATAGGAGACCATTCATTCATACCATTCATTCTCACCGGTAAGTGTACCGGGTCACATGGTACGCGGAATAGTGATTACACTTTAATTATGTAAAATTCATTGCTCTTTCTTTTCCTGGAAATGGCGCCAAAAACATGATGCCAAGACCATGGTTCACAACTCCGTGTAACTGACCAGCAAGTGCACTGGGTCGTCCAAGTAATACCTTACGTGAGTAAGGGTCGAATCCCACGGAGATTGTTGGTATGAAGCAAGCTATGGTCACCTTGCAAATCTCAGTTAGGCAGATATAAATTGATAATGGTGTTTTCGAATAATAATTAATAGAATAGGGATAGAAATACTTATGTAATTCATTGGTGAGAATTTCAGATAAGCGAATGGAGATGCTTTCGTTCCTCTGAACCTCTGCTTTTCCTGCTATCTTCATCCAATCAGTCTTACTCCTTTCCATGGCTGGCTTTATGTGATACATCACCATTGTCAACGGCTACTTTCGGTCATCTCTCGGGAAAATGATCCAATGCCCTGTCACGGCACGGCTAATCGTCTGGAGGCATCACCCTTGTCAATGGCTTCATCTTATCCTCTCAGTGAAAATGATCAACGCACCCTGTCACGGCACGGCTATTCATCTGTCGGTTCTCGATCATGCTGGAATAGGATTTACTATCCTTTTGCGTCTGTCACTAATGCCCTGCAATCGCGAGTTTGGAGCTCGTCACAGTCATTCATTCATTGAATCCTACTCGGAATACCACAGACAAGGTTTAGACTTTCCGGATTCTCTTGAATGCCGCCATCATTCTAGCTTACGCCACGAAGATTCTGATTAAGAGATCTAAGAGATACTCATTCAGTCGAAGGTAGAATGGAAGTGGTTGTCAGGCACGCGTTCATAGGGAATGATGATGATTGTCACGTTCATCACATTCAGATTGAAGTACGAATGAATATCTTAGAAGCAAAATAAGATGAATTGAATAGAAAACAGTGGTACTTTGCATTAATCTTTGAGGAACAGCAGAGCTCCACACCTTAATCTATGGAGTGTAGAAACTCTACCGTTAAAAATACATAAGTGAAAGGTCCAGGCATGACCGAATGGCCAGCCCCTCTGATCTAAGAACCAGGCGTCCAAAGATGGTAAAAAAGACGACTAATACAATAGTGAAAGGTCCTATTTATAATAAACTAGCTACTAGGGTTTACAGAAGTAAGTAATTGATGCATAAATCCACTTCCGGGGCCCACTTGGTGTGTTCTTGGGCTGAGCTTGAGTGTTGCACGTGTAGAGGTCCTTCTTGGAGTTGAACGCCAGCTTTTGTGCCAGTTTGGGCGTTCAACTCTGGTTTTGGCTCCTTTTCTGGCGCTGGACGCCAGATTTGGGCAGAAAGCTGGCGTTGAACGCCGGTTTATGTCGTCTATTCTTGGCCAAAGTATGGACTATTATATATTTCTGGAAAGCCCTGAATGTCTACTTTCCAACGCAATTGAAAGCGCGCCATTTCGAGTTCTGTAGCTCCAGAAAATATACTTTGAGTGCAGGGAGGTCAGAATCCAACAGCATCAGCAGTCCTTCTTCAACCTCTGAATCTGATTTCTGCTCAAGTCCCTCAATTTCAGCCAGAAAATACCTGAAATCACAGAAAAACACACAAACTCATAGTAAAGTCCAGAAATGTGAATTTAACATAAAAACTAATGAAAACATCCCTAGAAGTAACTAGATCCTACTAAAAACATACTAAAAACAATGTCAAAAAGCGTATAAATTATCCGCTCATCACAACACCAAACTTAAATTGTTGCTTGTCCCCAAGTAACTGAAAATTAAATAGGATAAAAAGAAGAGAATATACTATAAATTCCAAACTATCAATGAAACATAGCTTCAATCAAATGAGCGGGACTTATAGCTTTTTGCCTCTTGAATAGTTTTGGCATCTCACTTTATCCATTGAGGTTCAGAATGATTGGCATCTATAGGAACTCAGAGTTCAGATAGTGTTATTGATTTTCCTAGTTCAGTATGATGATTCTTGAACATAGCTTCTTTATGAGTCTTGGCCGTGGCCCTAAGCACTTTGTTTTCCAGTATTACCACTGGATACATAAATGCCACAGACACATAATTGGGTGAACCTTTTCAGATTGTGACTCAGCTTTGCTAAAGTCCCCAATTAGAGGTGTCCAGGGTTCTTAAGCACACTCTTTTTTTTTGCTTTGGACCTTGACTTTAACTGCTCAGTCTCAGGTTTTCACTTGACACCTACACGCCACAAGCACATGGTTAGGGACAGCTTGGCTTAGCCGCTTAGACCAGGATTTTATTCCTTTAGGCCCTCCTATCCACTGATGCTCAAAGCCTTGGGATCCTTTTTATTTGCCCTTGCCTTTTGGTTTTAAGGGTTATTGGCTTTTTGCTCTTGCCTCTTGGTTTTAAGAGCTTTTGGCTTTTTCTGGTTGCTTTGTCTCTTTCTTTCTATTTTTTTTCGCCTATTTTTTTTTTTCTGCAAGCTTTGTTCTTTGCTGCTTTTTCTTGCTTCAAGAATCATTTTTATGATTTTTCAGATTATCAAATAACATGTCTCCTAGTCATCATTCTTTCAAGAGCCAACATATTTAACATTCTTAAACAACAACTTCAAAAGACATATGCACTGTTCAAGCATACATTCAGAAAACAAGAAGCATTGTCACCACATCAATATAATTAAGCTAAGTTCAAGGATAAATTCGAAACTCATGTACTTCTTGTTCTTTTGAATTAAAACATTTTTCATTTAAGAGAGGTGATGGATTCATAGGACATTCATAACTTTAAGACATAGTTACTAACTACTAATGATCATGTAATGAAGACACAAACACAGATAAGCACATAACATAGAAAACGAAAAACAGAAGAAATAAGAACAAGGAATGAATCCACCTTAGTGATGGTGGCGTTTCCTTCTTGAGGAACCAATGATGTCCTTGATCTCTTCTATGTCTCTTCCTTGTCTTTGTTGCTCCTCCTTCATTGCTTTTAGATCTTCTCTGATTTCATGAAGGATGATGGAGTGCTCTTGATGTTCCACCCTTAGTTGCTTCCAATAATTGTGTGGAAGAAAATGTATCCCCTGAGGTATCTCAGGGATCTCTTGATTTGCAGTCAAATGTTCTACCACTGAGCTATAGACCCTTGATGGAAGCTTTTGTCTTCCCTTTCCTCTTTCTAGAGGTTTCTCTAGTCTTAGGTGCCATCAATGGTTATGGAAAAAACAAAAAAGCTATGCTTTTACCACACCAAACTTAGAATGTTGCTCGCCCTCAAGCAAAAGAAGAAAGAATAGAAGAATAAGAAGAAGATATGGAGGAGATGGATGGGAGTGTGTATTCGGCCATATGGGTGGGATTGGGTGGGAGAGAGATGTTGAATTTTGAAGGTAGTGGGTGTATGGATATGAGTGGTAAATGGAAAATAGAAGGGATGATCATGAATGGAAAGAGAGATGATGAGGTAGGTGGGGATCCTGTGGGGTCCACAGATCCTGAGGTGTCAAGGCATTTACATCCCTGCACCAATTTAGGCATGTAAAACGCCCTTGCACACAACTCTGGGCGTTCAGCGCCAGGTTGGTGCCCATTTTGGGCGTTCAACGCCCATTTGTGTGCCATTTCTGGCGTTGAACGCTAGAACCATGCTCTGTTCTAGCGCTGAACGCCAGACAGATGCTCCTCCAGGGTGTAATTTTTTCTTCTGCTGTTTTTGATTCCATTTTCAATTTTTATATTTATTTTGTGACTCTACATGATCATGAACCTACAAAGACATATAACTAAGAAAAATATAGTTAGATAAATAAAAATTGGGTTGCCTCCCAACAAGCGCTTCTTTAATGTCAATAGCTTGACAGTGGGCTCTCATGGAGCCTCACAGATGTGCAGAGCTTTGTTGAGACTCTCCAACACCAAACTTAGAGTTTGGATATGGGAGTTCAACACCAAACTTAGAGTTTGGTTGTGGCCTCCCAACACCAAACTTAGAGTTTGACTGTGGGGCCTCTGGTTGACTCTGCTTTGAGAGAAGCTTTTTCTGCTTTCTCTCCATGGTTGCAGAGGGAGATCCTTGAGTTTTAAACACAAGGGAGTCCTTATTCCATTGAAGGACTATTTCACCTCTGTCAACATCAATCACAGCTCTTGCTGTGGCCAGGAAAGGTCTTCCTAGGATGATGGATTCATCTTCTTCCTTTCCAGTATCCAGGACTATGAAATCAGCAGGAATGTAAAGGCCTTCAACCTTTACTAACACGTCCTCTACTTGTCCATAAGCCTGTTTTCTTGAACTGTCTGCCATCTCTAATGAGATTTTAGCAGCTTGCACCCCATAGATTCCCAGTTTCTCTATTACAGAGAGGGGCATGAGGTTTATTCCTGAACCAAGGTCACATAGAGCCTTAAAGATCATGGTGCCTATGGTACAGGGTATTATGAACTTTCCAGGATCCTGTCTCTTCTGAGGCAATGTCAGTTGATCCAGATCACTTAGTTCATTGATGAACAAGGGAGGTTCAACTTCCCAAGTATCAATGCCAAATAATTTGGCATTCAGCTTCATGATTGCACCAAGAAACTTGGCAGTTTGCTCTTTAGTAACATCCTCATTCTCTTCAGAAGAGGAATACTCATCAGAGCTCATGAAGGGCATAAGGAGGTTCAATGGAATCTCTATGGTCTCTAGATGAGCCTCAGAGTCCTTTGGTTCCTCAGAGGGAAGCTCCTTATTGATCACTGGACATCCCAGGAGGTCTTCCTCCTTGGGATTCATGTCCTCCACTCCCCTAGTAGGTTCGGCCATGGTGCTTATTGCTAAACCTGTTTCTTCCACCATTATTAAAGCCTTGTTGAGGCTTTTGATCCTTCCATGAGAAATTTGGATAATTTCTCCATGATGAGTTATAGGTGTTTCCATAAGGTTCACCTAAGTAATTTACCTCTGCTATTGCAGGGTTCTCAGGATCATAAGCTTCTTCTGCATAAGAAGCCTCTTGAGTACTGTTGGATGCAGCTTGCATTCCATGCAGACTCTGAGAGATCATATTGACTTGCTGAGTCAATATTTTATTCTGAGCCAATATGGCATTCAGAGTATCAACTTCAAGAACTCCCTTCTTCATAGGCGTCCCATTACTCACAGGATTCCTTTCAGAAGTGTACATGAACTGGTTATTAGCAACCATGTCAATGAGTTCTTGAGCTTCTGTAGGCGTTTTCTTTAGGTGAATGGATCCACCTGCAAAAGTGTCCAGTGACATTTTTGATAGCTCAGATAAACCATCATAGAATATATCCAGGATGGTCCATTCTGAAAGCATGTCAGAAGGACACTTTTTGGTCAACTGTTTGTATCTTTCCCAAGCTTCATAGAGGGATTCACCTTCTTTCTGTCTGAAGGTTTGAACATCAGCTCTAAGCTTGCTCAGCTTTTGAGGAGGAAAGTACTTGGCTAAGAAAGCCGTGACCAGCTTATCCCAAGAGTTCAGGCTGTCTTTGGGTTGAGAATCCAACCATAATCTAGCTCTGTCTCTTACAGCAAAAGGGAAAAGCATGAGCCTGTAGACTTCAGGATCTACTCCATTAGTCTTAACAGTATCACAGATCTGCAAGAATTCAGTTAAGAACTGAAAAGGATCTTCAGATGGAAGTCCATGAAACTTGGAATTCTGCTGCATCAGAGAAACTAATTGAGGTTTTAGCTCAAAGTTGTTTGCTCCAATGGCAGGAATGGAGATGCTTCTTCCATGTAAATTGGAATTAGGTGCAGTAAAGTCACCAAGCATCTTCCTTACATTATTATTATTTTCGGCTGCCATCTCCTCTTCCTGTTCGAAAATTTCTGAAAGGTTATCTCTGGATTGTTGTATTTTAGCTTCTCTTAGTTTCCTTTTCAGAGTCCTTTCAGGTTCTGGATCTGCTTCCACAAGAATATTCTTATCCTTGCTCCTGCTCATATGACAAAGAAGAGGGCACAGAATAATAATAATAATAATAATAATAGAGATCCTTTATACCACAATATAGGGATCCCTGTGTGAGTGGAAGAAAAGAGGGGGATAGAGAATGTAATGTAATGGAAGAAACACAACTGTGAGGAGGGTAGAGATGTGAGATGAGATGTTAGTAGATGAATAAATAAATAGAATAAGATGGGAGAGGGAGAATTTTCGAAAATAATTTTTGAAAAAGGGTTAGTGATTTTCGAAAATGGTTTTTGAAAAATGTTAGTATTTTTCGAAAATTTTTAAAATCAAAAATAAAAATAAGAATAATTAGTTAATTAAAAAGAAATTTTTGAAAAAGAGGGAAGATATTTTCGAAAATTAGAGAGAGAGAGTTAGTTAGGTAGTTTTGAAAAAGTTAAGAAACAAACAAAAAGTTAGTTATTTAGTTGAAACAAATTTTGAAAAGATAAGAAGTTAGGAGGTTAGAAAAGATATTTTGAAACCAACTTTTTGAAAAAGGTAAGATAAGAAGATATTTTAGAAATTATTTTTGAAAAAGATTTGATTTTTAAAATCTCAATTAATGACTTGATTCATAAGAAATCACAAGATATGATTCTAGAACTTAAAGTTTGAATCTTTCTTAACAAGCAAGTAACAAACTTCAAATTTTTGAATCAAAACATTAATTGCTATTGTTATTTTCGAAAATTTGGTATAAAAATAAGAAAAAGATTTTTGAAAAATATTTTTAGAATTTTCGAAAATAACTAAGTAAAATGAAAAAGATTTGATTTTTGAAAAAGATTTTGAAAAAGATAAGATTTTTAAATTGAAAATTTGATTTGACTCATAAAAATAACTAGATTTTAAAAATTTTTGAAAAAGTCAAATCTAATTTTCGAAATTATGAGAGAAAAGAGGGAAAGATATACTTTTTTTTTTATTTTTTGAATTTTTATGATGAGAGAGAAAAACAAGAAAAATGATGCAATGCATGAAAGTTATGGATCAAAACAATGAATGCATGCAAGAATGCTATGAATGTCAAGATGAACACCAAGAACACTATGAAGATCATGATGAACATCAAGAACACAATTTTGAAAAAAAAAAATTTTATGCAAAGAAAATATGCAAGACACCAAACTTAGAATTCTTTAATGCTTAGACACTAAGAATTCAAGAATGCATATGAAAAACAAGAAAAGACACAAAACATGCAAATGCAAAGATCAAACAAGAAGACTTACCAAGAACAACTTGAAGATCATGAAGAACACTATGAATGCATGATTTTTTTTTCTTTTCGAAAAATGCAAGATGCACATGCAATTGACACCAAACTTATAACATGACTCAAGACTCAAACAAGAAACACAAAATATTTTTTATTTTTATGATTTTATGATTTTTTTTGTATTTTCTTTTAAATTTTTTTTTCGAAAATTATTGTGAAAAATAAAAATAAGGATTCCAAAATTTTTAATATGAATTCCAGGAATCTTGCCATGTTAGTCTTAAAGCTCCAATCAAAGGGTCAGGCATGGCTTAATAGCCAGCCAAGCTTTAATAAAAATCAATGTTCTGAAAACCGGACCGGACCGGCCGGTTGAACCGGTCTAATCGGGAACCGATAGTAAAAATGGTCCGGTCCACCTCTAATAACCGTCTCCTGGAAAACCGCTGTCAAACCGTCGAACCGGCCGGAAATCGGTCGGTTGGACCGGACCGGTAACCCGCCGGTTCTTAATAAACGACGCTGTTTTGATTTTTTTGAGGGAAAAAAAAACCAACGTTGCGTTTATAGTTTACACCCTCACCCCTTCCCCCAACAAACCCCCTACCAATTGGTGAATCACTCTACTCTAAAGCAAAGTTAAATCCCCAAACCAAAACCCTAGGTCCTCCTGCAACATTTCTGCCGCACTGCTGCCGCCGTCCGTGCTGTCGGCGTCGTCTGTGGCCAGGCCCTCTCTTGTAGCTCAGCGTTCTCCTTCCCCCTGTCCTCCGTCCGTCCTCCGTGGCTTCTCTATTTTGTTGGCTTGGAGCAGCTCGCCGTGTCGTTGCTCGCCGTCGTCTCCCCGGTCGCCGTCCGTGTCTCCGTCGAAGGTTAGTGTCACAGCTTTCACTTCTTCAGTTCTTGTTCGTGTCTCAGTCTTCTCTCCCCAGAGCCTCTGTTTGCTGATTTCACTTCTTCAGTTCTTCAGTTCTTGTTCGTGTCTCAGTCTTCTCTCCCTAGAGCCTCTGTTTGCTGATTTTTAATGTGAAACTGTGAAATTGCTAATTTTTGCTGATTTTGTGCTGCTGCTCTTTCTTTACTTCCTGAAATTTTTGTTGAAATTTTCTTGTTGCTGCTAAAATTGAAAATCAAATCATTGTTGACATTTTTGTTTAGGGATTAGGGATTACTTGTTGCTGTTTTGTAATGTTTGTTGAAATTTCAGGTTTAGTGTGATTAGGGATTACTTGCTGCTGTTGAAATTTCAAGTTCAATGTGACTACGGATTACTTGTTGCTGTGTTGTAATGTTTGTTGAAATTTCAGGTTTAGTGTGAATGTGTGATTAGGGATTACTTGCTGCTGTTGAAATTTCAGGTTCAGTGTGATTAGGGATTACTTGTTGCTGTACTTGCTGCTGTTGAAATTTCAGGTTCAGTGTGACTAGGGATTAGTTGTTGCTGCTAACAATGCATTTGTGAATAATAACTTGCTCCAGTCCTCCTATTTTGATTTTGTTACTTTTAAATTTGCTCCAGTCCATTTACAGGTTCATAAACACAGATGAAGTTGCATTTGTTAATAACTTCTATGTTTCTTTTGCTTTTCTAGGGTTTTTAATTGCTATATAGCTTCAATTCAGTCACTATGTTTTTTGCTGATCTGCTAATGGTTTACCATTGCTGCTTTTACAATTGCTGCAGCTGAATAGTTCTTGTGCATATGTCTGGACCATTTATTTAACCTACATGGCAACTTGAGAAAAACCAGAGCCATGCATTTGATATAAAGCTTAGCTTTTAGATTTGTATATTTAGTATTTACAACCTAAGCAATTTCTTTCTGCTATTATTATTATTATTATTATTATTATTATTATTATTATTATTATTATTATTATTGCTTACCGTATCTGTTTAGTAGTACTTTAATGTACTGATTTTGCTATTTTTAGTGTTTAGTTTAGTGTTATCACTGCCTTGCTGAATGATGTTGCTAATGTACTGGTGTAGTGTTTTGATAATGTACTGGTGTTGCTGTTTCATTGTTGCTGTTCGATAATATACTGGTGTTGCTGTTTTAGGGTTGCTGATGTACTTTGGATCTTTTAATATTTATATTAGACTATAATTATATTTTAGAGTGTTTAATTATAATTTATATATTATTTTATTCTAAAACGATTTTTTCGGTTGAACCACTGGTTAGACCGGTTGAACCAGTAAACCAGTGAACCAGTAACTAGAGCGGTTCGATGACCGATTCGGTTCTCAGAACCTTGATAAAAATATGAGTGTAATTCAGACATGTGAAGACAAGTCATCCTAGCCTATTTTAACTAGTCTTTTTCTTTTGTTTTCATTAGAATTATGCACTTTCTTGAGCTACAAGCAAGCTAATTGAGTAGATTTTCATGTTTCCCTTGATTGAATCAACCATATATGAATTCATGCCATTTCATGAGGTTTTATGCTATATTTGTTGCATATTGTGAAAGAATGAATATCTCATGATTTTGAGCATAGCTTTGATGTGTTTGGTTGATTAATTATAGGTGAAGAAAGCTTGGAGAAGGGTTGAAGCAAGAAGGAATAGCTAGGAGTAAAGAGAAGACAATGGAATAAGTGAAATTGAACCAGGAAGCAAGAAGCTGGACCTAAAGTTAGCATCAAACTTTTGCACAAACTTTTGGTTGAAAAGTTAGCCCCAACGTTAGCCCCCTAACTTGGAGGCTAACGTTGGAACTTGAAAATTCTCCCCTGGGCTCCAAAAGTTTGCGCCAACGTTAGCCCCCTAACTTTGAGGCTAACGTTGGCACATGAATTTCTCCCCTGGGCACCAAAAGTTTGCGCCAACGTTAGCCCCCTAACTTTGAGGCTAACGTTGGCACATGAATTTCTCCCCTGGGCACCAACGTTTGCGCCAACATTAGACCCCTAACTTGGAGGCTAACGTTGGCACATGAAAATTCAAGGAAGAGGAGCAAAAGTTTGCGCCAACGTTAGCCCCCTAACTTGGTGGCTAACGTTGGCGCCACTAGCACACAAGGCAAGGCCAATGTTAGGGTCAAAGTTAGACCCCTAACGTTGGCACCAACGTTCATACCAGCAAGTTTTGTGGGCTGCTATGAAAAGTTGGAGCCAAAGTTAGACCCCTAACTTTAGCTCCAACTTTTGGTCCAACTTTTGCAAAACTCAAACCCGGTTCAATTGGTTCACTTTGGTTCTTCTTCAAACTTCAAGAGCAATCAACCAAGGCCTCTTTCAACCCAATTCCACCAAGAGCAAAGGCCCAACTCAAGGCTTGAAGATCATTGGAAGAAAGTGTATAAATAGGATAGAATTCAAGTTTTCAGAGAGCTTTTCTTTTGGAATTTTCATAAGAGTTTTCAGAGAGTTTTTGTTATTGAGTGACTTTAATTTCTTTGTCTTGGGGAAGGAGAATTCACTTCTCTTTCTCTCAGTTTTATTGCTTTCAATTTCAATTACAATTGTCTTGGATTTTGGGTTGGAGAATTGAAGAAATTCTGTTTCAATCTCAACCTTGGATCTCTCTGTTTATTTACTGAATTTAAATTTTTGTTTCCATCACTTGCTTCTCATCTAATTTCTTTGCAATTTACAATTTCCTTGCAACTGTTCTTGTTGGATCTAGGAAGGCATTGAGATCTAGACTTGGTTTTCTAGTCTCTGGGTTCCGAGATCCAAATCTCCAATTTACATTCTTTTTTTTTTTTTTTTTTTTGCTTTCCATGTTCATTTACTTTTCTGCTATAAGATCCGATCCAATCCCAATTCCCTTTTACTCTTTTGTTTGATGCAAGTTACTTTTCTTTGTTTAATTTCTGCAAATCCACTTCCCAATCCCCTTTTACATTCCGAGTCATTTACATTTCTTGCACTTTAAGTTTCTGCCATTTAATTTCTTGTCCTTTACGTTTCAGCAATTTATTTCTTGTTCTCTTTACTTCAATGCAATTTAATTCTGCAAGTCACAAAACCATCAACCAAATCTTGATTCGCTTGACTAAATCAACCACTAAGCTAAAATTGCTCAATCCTTCAATCCCTGTGGGATCGACCTCACTCCCGTGAGTTTTTATTACTTGATACGACCCGGTACACTTGCCGGTTAGATTTGTGTGTTTTGGGAGAGATTTATTTTTCCTCCAAAATATCTCATGAAGTTTTTGGCGCCGTTGCCGGGGATTGATTAGATTGACAATGATTAAGTGAGGTGGTGATCTAGATCAAGCACTTTTTCTTTATTTTTCTCTAATTTTCAACTAACCCACTAACTGTTTGAATTTTTGCTTAAGCTAACTAAAACTTCATTCTAGCAGTAGATTGAAGTGTCACTGGTTTGTGTGTTTCTTATGTTCTGCTTGTATGTCAGGTACAAGAAGACCCACACCCACCTTTCATGAACAAGACGAAAGAATCCTCTGAAGGCTAAGAAGAGAAGCAAGAGAAAAAAATGTTGCTGGAGAGGAAGAATCAGATGAAGAATATCATGAATTGGAGGAACACTCAACAAATCCACCAGTGAGAATGGCCAACAACAATGGTCAACCCCAGAGGAGAGTCTTGGCTTCATATACACTTGCTAATCCAAGGCATTGTGGGAGTAGCATCCTTACCCCAAATGTCGATGCAAATAACTTTGAATTGAAGCCCCAACTCATCACCTTGGTACAGAACAACTGTTCCTATGGAGGAGGCCCCTTGGAAGATCCAAACCAGCACCTATCCACCTTCCTGAGGATATGTAACACAGTGAAGACCAATGGTGTGCATCCTGACAGTTACAAATTGCTGCTATTTCCATTTTCCCTCAAAGACAAAGCCACTCAATGGTTGGAGTCATTTCCAAGAGATAGCATCAACAACTGGGATGATCTAGTAACCAAGTTTCTTGCCAAGTTTTACCCACCTCAAAGAGTTATTAGATTGAAGACTGAAGTACAAACATTCACACAAATGGATGCTGAACCCTTGTATGAGGCATGGGAACGATACAAAGCTCTAATCAGGAAGTGCCCTCCTGAGATGTTTAATGAATGGGATAAACTCCAAAATTTCTATGAAGGACTGACAATGAAAGCTCAAGAGGCACTTGACTATTCAGCAGGAGGCTCAATGTAACTCATGAAGACAGCTGAAGAAGCTCAGAACCTCATTGACATGGTGGCTAACAACCAATATTTCTTTGGCCATCAGAGACAACACCAACCATCACTAAGGAAAGGAGTGTTAGAAGTGGAAGGGGTTGACATCCTCCTAGCTCAAAACAAGATAATGCAGGAGCAGATTCAACAACAATTTGAGCAGATGGCTAAAAAGATTGATAGCTTGCGAGTTGCAACAGTGAATACAAGCCAACCACCAACCAAATGGGGGCAAAATGAAGAAAACCAAGAAGATCAGCAGCAGGAGCAACCTCAATATGTGCATAACCAAAGCTCCGGCCAAAATGAAGTCTATGGTGACACCCACAATCCATCCTGGAAGAACCATCCAAATCTCAGATTGGGAGATAACCACACCCACAGCCAGCAACCGTGGCAGAAAAACTCAAACCACGACCAGCAAAACACTAATAATAATCAATACAAGAAACCACAAAATACATATCAACCACCCCACCACAATCCACAAACTCATCAAAATAGCATTTCCGCACCAACATCTAATCCCCAAAACTACCACACTACCCCTACAAATAACTTCCAGCAACCACATTCCACCCCCATCATACCACCAATAGACCATCATGAAAGTAGAATTTCAAGTCTTGAGGCAGCCATACAAGCAATTGCTCAGTCCACTCAAAGCTTGGTCAAAATGCAAGAGAGAAATGAAGCTACCATAAAGAGCCTTGAACGACAAGTGGGACAATTGGCCAAACAAGCTGAACGGCCAACCAATGTTCTCCCAAGTGATACAATCTCCAATCCAAAGGACAAAGGAAAAGCTACAAAGTGGGAGGAGTGCAAAGCAATCATAGTGGGAAGTGAAAAGACTAGGGAGAAGGAAGCCATCAATCAAGAAGAACACAACAGAGAAGTTCCACAAGAAGAGACAGAAGAGAGAAGTGAAGAGGATAGAAAGACCAAGAATGCAAAAAGCTCAAAGAGAGATAAGGACATCCCTGAAACACAACTACAAGAAAAGAAGGAAGGGATGAAGCCATATATCCCCAAACTTCCATATCCTCAAAGATTCAAAAAAGAAAACGAGGATAAGCAATACTCAAAGTTCCTGAACATATTCAAGACACTCAGCATCAATATTCCTTTCTTAGAAGCACTTGAACAGATGCCATTATATGCTAAATTTATGAAAGAAGTGCTAACAAAGAAAAGACCCTTGAAGGAAGGACAGATTATTGAAATGACAATGGAGTGTAGTGCTATTCTCCAAAGAGGTCTACCAGAGAAGAAGGATGATCCTGGAAGGTTTTATATACCTTGTACCATAGGAAACATAACTATTGAGAAATCATTCTGTGACCTTGGTGCAAGTATAAACTTGATGCCTCTATCTCTTATGAGGAAGCTTAAAATTTTTGAGCTGAAACCCACTCGAATAACTCTTCAAATGGCTGACAAGTCCATTCAACAAGCACTTGGAGTTGTAGAGAATGTGCTGGTAAAAGTGGAAAAATTTCTTCTTCCAGTTGATTTTGTCATCCTGGATATGGAGGAAGACCCTAACACTCCCATCATCTTGGGGAGACCTTTTCTTGCTACGGGCAGAGCATTGATAGATGTTGAAAAAGGGGAATTGTTGCTGAGAGTGCATGATGAGCACCTAGCATTCCATGTTTTTAAAACCCCACATGAGCCCACTCAAGAAGAAGAGTGTGTGGAAGATAAGGCCAGAGATCAAAGTTTGAAGGAGGTAGTCAATGAGTTAACTCCAAGACTTCTACATCCATGCTTGAAAGAAGTGGAGATGGTGCAACAGACCAAAGAAATCAAGGAGGAACTAGATCCAAAACCCCCTGATGAGAACCTCAACATTCCAGATAAAGAACCACCAAGGCATGAATCATCTCCTAAGAAAGAAGAGAAGAAGAAGAGGCCAAAAGGGTGGAAAATCAAGAAAACCCCCACTGAAGGCTTTTCACCAGGGGATAAAGTAGTGTTAAACACACAACCAATGAAGATGTCTCCACAATTATTTGAATACTACACTGTGAACCGGGTCCTTTCACTTGAACACTTAGAGATCATCAAAGAGGAGACTGGAAGGAAGTTCACAGTAAGAGGAGAAAAGTTGAGGCACTATGATTTTCAGCCCCCATGATCAAAGAATGAAGGATGTCAAGCTAGTGACATTAAAAGAGCGCTTGTTGGGAGGCAACCCAACCTGAGGTAGTTCTTTTTTTTATAGCTAGTTCAATAAAAAGGTTAAGTAGATTCACCTGTATTGTAAGGAGCTAAGTTTGGTGTTGCACACAAAAATAATTTAAGGGAGAATGAAGGATTCTAAGTTTGGTGTTCCACCGAAATCTCATTTACAAACACATTCTCACCTTCTGCATAAAGGGTTGCTAGCTCCAAGCAATCAGATGAATCATTTAATCATTGTCTGTTTCTAGTTTTTAGTTTTATTGCCTTTAGCAAAGACACAAGGATTTCACATGTGGTTAACTTGATGCATCAGAGGCAGTGGCGAGGGACTAAGTTTGGTGTTCACACACCAAAGTAAGTTCAAAAGCCTATAAGAAAGTCTTGCACACTAACCAATTACCTAAGGGCTTGAGAAGCAAGCAACTTTTGAGAATTGTGCAGGGAATTCACTACCATTTGAAGACACTATGCATCATAACTCAAAAGGGCACAGCAGAAGGAAGGACAAAGGAACTGCAAACCAATAGGTTGTATCTATACTTAACCTTTGCTGTTGAGAAATACTTTTGATTGATGTCTTGTTAAAGTGTTCATTTAGTTCAAACAAATTCAAATTTCTTTTAAAATAAGTAAGCTAGTCTATGTGTGTGCTTGTGTGTTTACTTCCACTTAGCAAAAAGTATGTTGTGTCCCCTGCATCTTTAAGTTCAATAAAAGAAATGTTTGAATGTGAAGTAAGATAGTCTCTGTTAGATAGAAGTAGAATAAAAGTAAGTGGTGGTATGTGTGTGATTGTATAATAGCTCACTTTTAGTGAATAAAGAGCTAGGATATCTCATTCTAAGTAAAGAGTGGCCTACTGTCTATGAATCTCAATTAAATAAAAAAAATTCCGTGGTTAGAAAGAAAAACAAAAAGAAGGAAAGAAAAGAGATAGCCAAAAAGTGGCAGAACAAAAGGAAACAAAAAGAAACAAAGCTGGACACCAATAGCTTGAACTTTAAAATATATGCCTGTGATGTCTTTGTACTAGGATCTGCTTGGATTAGTAAGCTCTTAGGAGTGCATCAACACTCGGTGACTTGGGTTAACTAATCCGGGATCATCAGCTGAAAGTCCACTATCAAGAGCAACCTAACTACAAGGCATTTAGTAACCCAAAGAGGTGCTGGGCATCAATGTTTTAAGAAGGAATGTGAGCCAAGTGTCTATGGTGAATAATGTGTCAAGTATAAAGAAAAGAAAATGAACTTGCTACACATGACACTCAAATAAAGCTTATAAACAAAGTAATAGCCAAGGATAAAAGAATAATGAGAGGTCATAGCAGTATGTTACTTGAAGCTTGAAGGAGACTTTCTAAGCCTAGGAGTCAGTAAGAAGTAAGTATTTACATATCCACACAAAATCCCATGAACTATCAATAATACTCTCCTAGCATGAACATCATCTTCCATTTCATTCTTTCTTCTCAATAAATCTTTTCTTGCTTGGGGACAAGCAAGCTTTAAGTTTGGTGTTGTGATGACAAGTCATCCTAGCCTATTTTAACTAGTCTTTTTCTTTTGTTTTCATTAGAATTATGCACTTTCTTGAGCTACAAGCAAGCTAATTGAGTAGATTTTCATGTTTCCCTTGATTGAATCAACCATATATGAATTCATGCCATTTCATGAGGTTTTATGCTATATTTGTTGCATATTGTGAAAGAATGAATATCTCATGATTTTGAGCATAGCTTTGATGTGTTTGGTTGATTAATTATAGGTGAAGAAAGCTTGGAGAAGGGTTGAAGCAAGAAGGAATAGCTAGGAGTAAAGAGAAGACAATGGAATAAGTGAAATTGAACCAGGAAGCAAGAAGCTGGACCTAAAGTTAGCATCAAACTTTTGCACAAACTTTTGGTTGAAAAGTTAGCCCCAACGTTAGCCCACTAACTTGGAGGCTAACGTTGGAACTTGAAAATTCTCCCCTGGGCTCCAAAAGTTTGCGCCAACGTTAGCCCCCTAACTTTGAGGCTAACGTTGGCACATGAATTTCTCCCCTGGGCACCAAAAGTTTGCGCCAACGTTAGCCCCCTAACTTTGAGGCTAACGTTGGCACATGAATTTCTCCCCTGGGCACCAACGTTTGCGCCAACGTTAGACCCCTAACTTGGAGGCTAACGTTGGCACATGAAAATTCAAGGAAGAGGAGCAAACGTTTGCGCCAACGTTAGCCCCCTAACTTGGTGGCTAACGTTGGCGCCACTAGCACACAAGGCAAGGCCAACGTTAGGGTCAAAGTTAGACCCCTAACGTTGGCACCAACGTTCATACCAGCAAGTTTTGTGGGCTGCTATGAAAAGTTGGAGCCAAAGTTAGACCCCTAACTTTAGCTCCAACTTTTGGTCCAACTTTTGCAAAACTCAAACCCGGTTCAATTGGTTCACTTTGGTTCTTCTTCAAACTTCAAGAGAAATCAACCAAGGCCTCTTTCAACCCAATTCCACCAAGAGCAAAGGCCCAACTCAAGGCTTGAAGATCATTGGAAGAAAGTGTATAAATAGGATAGAATTCAAGTTTTCAGAGAGCTTTTCTTTTGGAATTTTCATAAGAGTTTTCAGAGAGTTTTTGTTATTGAGTGACTTTAATTTCTTTGTCTTGGGGAAGGAGAATTCACTTCTCTTTCTCTCAGTTTTATTGCTTTCAATTTCAATTACAATTGTCTTGGATTTTGGGTTGGAGAATTGAAGAAATTCTGTTTCAATCTCAACCTTGGATCTCTCTGTTTATTTACTGAATTTAAATTTCTGTTTCCATCACTTGCTTCTCATCTAATTTCTTTGCAATTTACAATTTCCTTGCAACTGTTCTTGTTGGATCTAGGAAGGCATTGAGATCTAGACTTGGTTTTCTAGTCTCTGGGTTCTGAGATCCAAATCTCCAATTTACATTCTGTTTTTTTTTTTTTTTTGCTTTCCATGTTCATTTACTTTTTTGCTATAAGATCCGATCCAATCCCAATTCCCTTTTACTCTTTTGTTTGATGCAAGTTACTTTTCTTTGTTTAATTTCTGCAAATCCACTTCCCAATCCCCTTTTACATTCCGAGTCATTTACATTTCTTGCACTTTAAGTTTCTGCCATTTAATTTCTTGTCCTTTACGTTTCAGCAATTTATTTCTTGTTCTCTTTACTTCAATGCAATTTAATTCTGCAAGTCACAAAACCATCAACCAAATCTTGATTCGCTTGACTAAATCAACCACTAAGCTAAAATTGCTCAATCCTTCAATCCCTGTGGGATCGACCTCACTCCCGTGAGTTTTTATTACTTGATACGACCCGGTACACTTGCCGGTTAGATTTGTGTGTTTTGGGAGAGATTTATTTTTCCTCCAAAATATCTCATCAACATGACAAGCCTAACATGCCCTATCCAGAAGAATTGGGCATGACTTCATTGAGGTGATTAGTTGAAGACCAATCCCAAAGCAGTTTGGGTTTGGCTTTACAGCCAGATAGGCTTCAACATGCTTCATGAAACACTAGAATTCATTCTTAAAAATTCTGAAGAAAAATAATATTTTTGAAAACACATTTTTTTTCGAAAACAAAGGAGAAAATTTTGAAATATTTTTTTTGAAAAATTTTTAAAAACAAAATAAAAAGAAAATTACCTAATCTGAGCAACAAGATGAACCGTCAGTTGTCCATACTCGAACAATCCCCGGCAACGGCGCCAAAAACTTGGTACGCGGAATCGTGATTACACTTTAATTATGTAAAATTCATTGCTCTTTCTTTCCCTGGAAATGGCGCCAAAAACATGATGCCAAGACCATGGTTCACAACTCCGTGTAACTGACCAGCAAGTGCACTGGGTCGTCCAAGTAATACCTTACGTGAGTAAGGGTCGAATCCCACGGAGATTGTTGGTATGAAGCAAGCTATGGTCACCTTGCAAATCTCAGTTAGGCAGATATAAATTGATAATGGTGTTTTCGAATAATAATTAATAGAATAGGGATAGAAATACTTATGTAATTCATTGGTGAGAATTTCAGATAAGCGAATGGAGATGCTTTCGTTCCTCTGAACCTCTGCTTTTCCTGCTATCTTCATCCAATCAGTCTTACTCCTTTCCATGGTTGGCTTTATGTGATACATCACCATTATCAACGGCTACTTTCGGTCATCTCTCGGGAAAATGATCCAATGCCTGTCACGGCACGGCTAATCGTCTGGAGGCATCACCCTTGTCAATGGCTTCATCTTATCCTCTCAGTGAAAATGATCAACGCACCCTGTCACGGCACGGCTATTCATCTGTCGGTTCTCGATCATGCTGGAATAGGATTTACTATCCTTTTGCGTCTGTCACTAACGCCCTGCAATCGCGAGTTTGGAGCTCGTCACAGTCATTCATTCATTGAATCCTACTCGGAATACCACAGACAAGGTTTAGACTTTCCGGATTCTCTTGAATGCCGCCATCATTCTAGCTTACGCCACGAAGATTCTGATTAAGAGATCTAAGAGATACTCATTCAGTCGAAGGTAGAATGGAAGTGGTTGTCAGGCACGCGTTCATAGGGAATGATGATGATTGTCACGTTCATCACATTCAGATTGAAGTACGAATGAATATCTTAGAAGCAAAATAAGATGAATTGAATAGAAAACAGTGGTACTTTGCATTAATCTTTGAGGAACAGCAGAGCTCCACACCTTAATCTATGGAGTGTAGAAACTCTACCGTTAAAAATACATAAGTGAAAGGTCCAGGCATGACCGAATGGCCAGCCCCTCTGATCTAAGAACCAGGCGTCCAAAGATGGTCAAAAAGACGACTAATACAATAGTGAAAGGTCCTATTTATAATAAACTAGCTACTAGGGTTTACAGAAGTAAGTAATTGATGCATAAATCCACTTCCGGGGCCCACTTGGTGTGTGCTTGGGCTGAGCTTGAGTGTTGCACGTGTAGAGGTCCTTCTTGGAGTTGAACGCCAGCTTTTGTGCCAGTTTGGGCGTTCAACTCTGGTTTTGGCTCCTTTTCTGGCGCTGGACGCCAGATTTCGGCAGAAAGCTGGCGTTGAACGCCAGTTTACGTCGTCTATTCTTGGCCAAAGTATGAACTATTATATATTGCTGGAAAGCCCTGGATGTCTACTTTCCAACGCAATTAGAAGCGCGCTATTTGGAGTTCTGTAGATCCAGAAAATCTACTTTGAGTGCAGGGAGGTCAGAATCCAACAGCATCAGCAGTCCTTCTTCAACCTCTGAATCTGATTTCTGCTCAAGTCCCTCAATTTCAGCCAGAAAATACCTGAAATCACAGAAAAACACACAAACTCATAGTAAAGTCCAGAAATGTGAATTTAACATAAAAACTAATGAAAACATCCCTAGAAGTAACTAGATCCTACTAAAAACATACTAAAAACAATGTCAAAAAGCGTATAAATTATCCGCTCATCATCACATCAATTAGTAAAACTCACAAAAGTGAGGTCGATCCCACAGGGATTGATGGATTAAGCAACTTTAGTATGGTGATGAATTTAGTTAAGCTAATACTGATGAATTGACTGAAATTTGATTAACCAGAAAGTAAATCACAAGAAAGCTAGAGTGGAGAATGTAAATTGACAGAAAAGTAAATAGCAGAAAGCTTAAATGACTGAAACTTAAAGTGCAAGAAATTAAAAAGATCTAAAACTTAAATTGCAAGAAAGGTAAATAACTGAATTTTAAATTGCAGGAGAGTAGAAGTGTAGAAACGTAAATGACAAGGAAACTTAAATTGCATGAATTATAAAGGGATTTGGGTGCTGGGAATCGAACCAACAGTAAGAAATTGCAGATTAAAAGAAATTCAACTGAATTGAAGAAAATCAAAGAAAGTGATATGCACTTTCTTTGTCACAATTCAAAAAAAGATTACCAATTTCCTTAAATTATATAACTATGCGTTGCAGTGTTGGTCCAATTTCATTGCTTCAATGGGAAAACGATTTGTAGGATAGGACCCTGGTGCACAGAAATCGTGACGGTTCCATTCCTTGGTAACGGCGCTGAAAACTTTATACGCACGTTCATAATCTTAATTCTTTGTCACAACTTCGCACAACTGACCAGCAAGTGCACTAGGTCGTCCAAGTAATAAACCTTACGTGAGTAAAGGTCAATCCCACGGAGATTGTCAGCTTGAAGCAAGCTATAGTCACCTTGTAAATCTCAGTCAGGCGGATTCAAATGGTTATAGAGTTTTAATAATTAAAAGATAAATAAAACATAAACTAGGATAGAGATACTTATGTAATTCATTAGTGAGAATTTCAGATAAGCGTATAGAGATGCTTTCGTTCCTCTGAACCTCTGCTTTTCTGCTGTCTTCATCCAACCATTCCTACTCCTTTCCATGGCAAGCTTTATGTAGGGCATCACCGTTGTCAATGGCTACATCCCATCCTCTCTGTGAAAATGGTCCAATGCGCTGTCACTGCATGGCTAATCATCTGTCGGTTCTCGATCATACTGGAATAAGATTTGCTATCCTATTGCGTCTGTCACTACGCCCAGCACTCGCGAGTTTGAAGCTCATCACAGCCATCCCTTCCCAGATCCTACTCGGAATACCACAGATAAGGTTTAGACTTTCCGGATCTCAAGAATGGCCATCCATGGGTTCTAACTTATACCACGAAGATTCTAATATCTCGGACTTGGTCCTCTGTATTAGATATCTAAGAGATATTCATTCTAGCTTGTTTGCATGTAGAACGGAAGTGTTTGTCAGGCACGCGTTCATAAGTGAGAATGATGATGAGCGTCACATAATCATCACATTCATCATGTTCTTGGGTGCGAATGGATATCTTAGAATATGAATAAGCTTGAATTGAATAAAAAAATAGTAGTACTTTGTATTAATTCATGAGGAACAGCAGAGCTCCACACCTTAATCTATGGTGTGTAGAAACTCTACCGTTTGAAAGTACATAAGTGATAATGGTCCAGGCATGGCCGAATGGCCAGCCCCCATGAAAGTCTAAGATAGCATAAAAACTAATCAAAGATCTCTACAAAGATAGAAAAAAATCCTATTTATACTAAACTAGTTACTAAGGTTTATAGAAATGAGTAAATGATGCAGAAATCCACTTCCGGGGCCCACTTGGTGTGTGCTTGGGCTGAGCATTGAGCTTTATACGTGTAGAGGTCTTTCTTGGAGTTGAACGCCAGTTTGTAACCTGTTTCTGGCGTTTAACTCCACTTTGCAACCTGTTTCTGGCATTTGATTCCAGAATGCAGCATGGAACTGGCGTTCAACGCCAGTTTACATCGTCTATCCTTAATCAAAGTATGGACTATTATATATTGCTGGAAAGCCCTGGATGTCTACTTTTACAACGCAACTGAGAGCGCGCCATTTGGAGTTTTGTAGCAACAGAAAATCCACTTTGAGTGCAGGGAGGTCAGAATCCAACAGCATCTGCAGTCCTTCTTCAACCTCTAAATCTGATTTTTGCTCAGGTCCCTCAATTTCAACCAGAAAATACCTGAAATCACAGAAAAACACACAAACTCATAGTAAAGTCCAGAAATATGATTTTTATTTAAAAACTAAAAAAATATACTAAAAACTAACTAATCATACTAAAAACTATGTAAAAACAATGCCAAAAAGCGTATAAATTATCCGCTCATCACAACACCAAACTTAAATTGTTGCTTGTCCCCAAGCAACTGAAAATCAAATAGGATAAAAAGAAGAGAATATACTATAAATTCCAAAATATCAATGAAACTTATCTCCAATCAGATGAGCGGGACTTGTAGCTTTTTGCCTCTTGAATAGTTTTGGCATCTCACTTTATCCATTGAGGTTCAGAATGATTGGCATCTATAGGAACTTAGAATTCAGATAGTGTTATTGATTCTCCTAGTTCAGTATGTTGATTCTTGAACACAGCTACTTTATGAGTCTTGGCCGTGGCCCTAAGCACTTTCTTTTCCAGTATTACCGCCGGATACATAAATGCCACAGACACATAATTGGGTGAACCTTTTCAGATTGTGACTCAGCTTTGCTAAAGTCCCAATTAGAGGTGTCCAGGATTCTTAAGCACACTCTTTTTTTGCTTTGGACCTTGACTTTAACCGCTCAGTCTCAAGTTTTCACTTGACACCTTCACGCCACAAGCACAGGGTTAGGGACAGCTTGGTTTTGCCACTTAGGCCAGGATTTTATTCCTTTAGGCCCTCTTATCCACTGATGCTCAAAGCCTTGGATTCTTTTTTTATTACCCTTACCTTTTGGTTTTAAGGGCTATTGGCTTTTTGCTCTTGCCTTTTGGTTTAAAGAGCTTTTGGCTTTTTCTGCTTGCTTTTTCTTTTTCTTTTCTTTTTTTTTTTGCTATTATTTTTTTTCTTTTTTTTTCTGCAAGCTTTTGCATTCACTGCTTTTTCTTTCTTCAAAAATCATTTTTATAATTTTTCAGATTATCAAATAACATTTCTCCTTTTTCCTTATTCTTCAAGAGCCAACATATTTAACATTCATAAACATCAAATTCAAAAGACATATGCACTGTTCAAGCATACATTCAGAAAACAAAAAGTATTGCCACCACATCAAAATAATTAAACTAGTTTCAAGGATGAATTCGAAACCATGTACTTCTTGTTCTTTTGTTTTTAGAACAGTTTTCATTTAAGAGAGGTGATGGATTCATATTCATAACTTTAAGGCATAGACACTTAGACACTAATGATCATATAGTAAAGACACAAACATAATTAAATATGAAGCATGGAAACCGAAAATAGAAAATAAATAGACAAGGAGATTAAGGAATGAGTCCACCTTAGTGAGGGTGGCGTCTTCCTCTTCTTGAAGAACCAATGGTGCTTTTGAGCTCCTCTATGTCTCTTCCTTGTCTTTCTTGCTCCTCCCTCATAGCTCTTTGATCTTCTCTAATTTCATGGAGGATGATGGAATGCTCTTGGTGCTCCACCCTTAGTTGTCCCATGTTGGAACTTAATTCTCCTAGGGAAGTGTTGATTTGTTCCCAATAGTTTTGTAGAGGGAAGTGCATCCCCAGAGGCATCTCAGGGATTTCATGGTGGGGAATTTCCTCATGCTCTTGCTGAGGTCCATGATCTCTTATTTGCTCCATCCTTTTCTTAGTGATGGGCTTATCCTCTTCAATGAGGTGTCTCTGGCCTTAGGTGCCATAAATGGTTATAGAAAAACAAAAAGCAATGCTTTTACCACACCAAACTTAAAATGTTTGCTCGTCCTCGAGCAAAAGAAGAAAGAAGTGAGTAGAAGAAGAAGAAAATGGAGGAGATGGAGGTGTGTGAATGGTTTGGCCAAGGGGGTTTTAGGTAGTTATGATGTGTGAAAAGGAACGAGTGATGGTTTGAATTTGAGTGGGTGGGTGTAGGTGGGTTGTATGATGGTTTTGGAGGAGTAATGGAGGTGGTTGGTGGAGGTTAATTGAGGAAGAGTGTTATGGAAAGGTGTGAAGAGGAGAGAATAAGAGGTGGGATAGGTGGGGATCCTGTGGGGTTCACAGATCCAGTAGGGATTCTGTGGGGTCCACAGATCCAGTGGGGCCAAGAACTTAACATCCCTGCTCCAATTAGGCGTGTAAAATGCCCTTGCTGTGCAATCCTGGCGTTTAACGCCAGACTGCTTCCTGTTTCTGGCGTTAAACACCCAAATGTAGCTTGTTTTTGGCGTTTAACGCCAGGTAGATGCTTGTTTCTGGCGTTAAACGCTAGCTTGGTGCCTGTTTCTGGCGTTAAATGCCAGACTGCTCTCCTCCAGGGTGTGTTATTTTCAATGCTGTTTTTTATTCTGTTTTTGATTTTTCAGTAGTTTTTGTGACTCCACATGATCATCAACCTAAAGAAAACATAAAATAATAATAGAAAATAAATAAATATAATTTAGATAACATTGGGTTGCCTCCCAACAAGCGCTTCTTTAATGTCAATAGCTTGACAGTGAGCTCTCATGGAGCCTCATAGATAATCAGAGCAAGGTTGGAACCTCCCTACACCAAACTTAGAGTTTGAATGTGGGGGTTCAACACCAAACTTAGAGTTTGGTTGTGGCCTCCCAACACCAAACTTAGAATTTGACTATGGGAGCTTTGGTTGACTCTGCAGTGAGAGAAGCTTTTCATGCTTCCTCTCCATGGTTACAGAAGGAGATCCTTGAGTTTTAAACACAAGGTTATCCTCATTCAGTTGAAGGATCAATTCTCCTCTGTCCACATCAACCACAGCCCTTGCTATGGCTAGGAAGGGTCATCCAAGGATGATGGATTCATCCTCTTCCTTCCTAGTGTCTAGGATTATGAAATTAGCAGGGATGTAAAGGCCTTCAACCTTTACTAGCACGTACTCTACTTGTCCATAAGCCTATTTTCTGGAGTTATCTGCCATCTCTAATGAGATTCTGGCAGCTTGCACCTCAAAGATTCACAGTTTCTCCATTACAGAGAGTGGCATGAGGTTTATCCCTGATCCAAGGTCATATAGAGCCTTCTCAAAGGTCATGGTGCCTATGGTACAAGGTATTAAGAACTTTCCAAGATTCTGTTTCTTCTGAGGCAATCTCAGTTGATCCAGATCACTTAGTTCATTGATGAGCAAGGGAGTTTCATCTTCCCAAGTCTCATTACCAAATAATTTGGCATTCAGCTTCATGATTGCACCAAGGTACTTGGCAACTTGCTCTTTAGTAACATTTTCATTCTCTTCAGAAGAAGAATACTCATCAGAGCTCATGAATGGCATAAGGAGGTTTAATGAAATCTCTATGGTCTCTAGATGAGTCTCAGATTCCTTTGGTTCCTCAGAGGGAAACTCCTTGTTGATCACTGGACGTCCCAGGAGGTCTTCCTCACTGGGATTCACGTCCTCTCCCTCCCTTGTAGGTTCGGCCATGATGGTTAAATCAATGGCCTTGCACTCTCTTTTTGGATTCTCTTCTGTATTGCTTGGAAGAGTACTAGGAGGAGTTTCAGTGACCCTTTTACTCAGATGGCCTACTTGTGCCTCCGAATTTCTAATGGAGGACCTTGTTTCATTCATGAAACTCACAGTGGCCTTAGATATATCAGAGACTATATTTGCTAAGCTAGATGGATTCTGCTCAGAATTCTCTATCTGTGAGTGGATGATGGAAAAGGTTTGCTATTGCTAAACATGTTTCTTCTACCATTATTAAAGCCTTGTTGAGGCTTTTGTTGATCCTTCCATGAGAAATTTGTATGATTCCTCCATGAGGGATTATAGGTGTTTCCATAGGGTTCACCCATGTAATTCACCTCTGCTATTGCAGGGTTCTCAGGATCATAAGCTTCTTCTTCAGAAGATGCCTCTTTAGTACTGTTGGATGATTCCTTCAATCCATTCAGACTCTGAGAAATTATATTGACTTGCTGAGTCAATATTTTATTCTGAGCCAATATGGCATTCAGAGTATCAATTTCAAGAACTCCCTTCCTCATAGGCATCCCATTATTCACAGGATTCCTTTCAGAAGTGTACATGAACTGGTTATTTACAACCATGTTAATGAATTCTTGAGCTTTTGCAGGCGTTTTCTTTAGGTGAATGGATCCACCTGCAAAATGGTCCAATAACATCTTTGATAGCTCAGACAGACCATCATAGAATATATTCAGGATGGTCCATTTTGAAAGCATGTCAGAAGGACACTTTTTGGTCAGTTTCTTGTATCTCTCCTAAGCTTCATAGAGGAATTCACCTTCTTTCTGTTTGAAGGTTTGAACATCCACTCTAAGCTTACTAAGCTTTTGAGGAGGAAAGAACTTGGCTAAGAAAGCCGTGACCAGCTTATCCCAAGAGTTCAAGATATCCTTAGGTTGAGAGTCCAACCATATTCTAGCTCTGTCTCTTACAGCAAATGGAAAAAGCATAAGCCTGTAGACCTCGGGATCAACCCCATTGGTGTTAACAGTATCACAGATCTGCAAGAACTCAGCTAAGAACTGAAAAGGATCTTCTTATGGAAGTCCATGAAACTTGCAGTTCTGTTGCATCAGAGAAACTAATTGAGGTTTAAGCTCAAAATTGTTTGCTCCAATGGCAGGGATTGAGATGCTTCTTCCATGTAAATTGGAATTTGGTGCAGTAAAGTCACCAAGCATCTTCCTTGCATTGTTATTATTTTCGGCCATGTTTTCTTCTTTTTCAAAAATTTCTGTCAGATTTTCTCCAGAGAGTTGTGCTTTGGCTTCCCTTAGCTTCCTCTTCAGAGTCCTTTCAGGTTCAGGATCAGCTTCAACAAGAATGTTCTTATCCTTGTTCCTGCTCATATGAAAAAGAAGAAAACAGAAAAGAAAATATGGAATCATTTATGTCACAGTATAGAGATTCCTGTATGTGAGTATAAGAATAGAAGAATAGAAGAAGAGAAATTCGAACACCAAGAGGAAGAGAGGGATCGAATTTTGAGATGAAGAGAAGTGTTAGTAAATAAATAAATAATTAGAAGGAGATGAGAGAGAGGGAATTTCGAAAATTAATTAAATTAAAAATAAAATTTAAAGTTAAATTTTGAAAATTAAAATTGAAATCAAATTAAATTAAAAATTAAAACAATTAGTTAAAGAAATTTGAAAAAGGGGGAAGGGATTTTCGAAAATTAGAGAGAGAGAATTAGTTAGGTAGTTTTGAAAAAGATATGATTGAAACAAAAAGATAGGATTGATTAAAAAAAATTTGAAAATCAATTTTAAAAAGGTAAGAAGTTAGAAAGGAAGTTAGAAAAGATTTTGAAATTGATTTTGAAAAAGATGTGATTGAAACTTATTTTGAAAAAGATTTGAAAAAAAAATTTAAAAAGATTTAATTTTGAAAAAGATTTTGAAATTAGCAATCAAAAAGATATGATTGAAAATTAAAAAGATATGATTTTGAAAATTAAAGTTGATTACTTGACTAACAAGTAACAAAAAGATATGATTTTAAAATGTTAAAGATTGAACCTTTCTTACTAGACAAGTAACAAACTTAAAATTTTAGAATCAATCACATTAAATGCTAATAAGATTTTTGAAAATTATGAAAAAGATTTTTGAAAATTAATTTTGAAAATTTCGAAAATTATGAAAGAAAAATGAGAAAGATTTGATTTTTGAAAAAGATTTGAAAAAGTTAAGATTTTTAAATTAAAAATTTGATTTGACTCATAAGAAATAACTAAATTTTAAAAATTTTTTACTACATCAAATCAAATTTTCGAAAATTATGAGTGAAATAAGAGAAAGATATTTTTTTATTTTTGAATTTTCAATGAAGAAAGAGAAAAACAACCCAAAGACTCAATGCATGAAAATTTTGGATCAAAACATGTGATGCATGCAAGAACACTATGAATGTCAAGATGAACACCAAGAACTTTTTTTTTGAAAAATTTTCAAGAAAAGAAAACATGCAAGACACCAAACTTAAAAATTTTTATTCTTTAGACATTAACAAATTGAAAATGCATATGAAAAACAAGAAAAGACACAAAACAAGAAAATATGATGATCAAACAAGAAGACTGGCCAAGAACAACTTGAAGATCATGAAGAATGCAATGCATGAAATTTTCGAAAATAATTTTTAGAAAATTAAAAAGATGCAATTGACACCAAACTTAAAACTTAACTCTAGACTCAAACAAGAAACACAAAATATTTTTGGTTTTATTATTTTATTAAACTTTTTTTTATTTTTTTTCGAAATTTAATTGGGAAAAACGAAAAAAGAAGAAAAATTTTTTGTATTTTTTGAAAATAAGAAATAAAAAGCTTAAAATTAAAATAAAATTACCTAATCTGAGCAACAAGATGAACCGTCAGTTGTCCAAACTCGAACAATCCCCGGCAACGGCGCCAAAAACTTGGTGCGCAGAAATCGTGACGGTTCCATTCCTTGGTAACGGTGCTGAAAACTTTATACGGACGTTCATAATCTTAATTTCTTGTCACAACTTCGCACAACTGACCAGCAAGTGCACTGGGTCGTCCAAGTAATAAACCTTACGTGAGTAAGGGTCGATCCCACGGAGATTGTCGGCTTGAAGCAAGCTATGGTCACCTTGTAAATCTCAGTCAGGCGGATTCAAATGGTTATAGAGTTTTAATAATTAAAAGATAAATAAAACATAAACTAGGATAGAGATACTTATGTAATTCATTAGTGAGAATTTCAGATAAGCGTATAGAGATGCTTTCGTTCCTCTGAACCTCTGCTTTCCTGCTGTCTTCATCCAACCATTCCTACTCCTTTCCATGGCAAGCTTTATGTAGGGAATCACCGTTGTCAATGGCTACATCCCATCCTCTCTGTGAAAATGGTCCAATGCGCTGTCACTGCATGGCTAATCATCTGTCGGTTCTCGATCATACTGGAATAGGATTTGCTATCCTTTTGCGTCTGTCACTACGCCCAGTACTCGCGAGTTTGAAGCTCGTCACAGCCATCCCTTCCCAGATCCTACTCGGAATACCACAGACAAGGTTTAGACTTTCCGGATCTCAAGAATGGCCATCCATGGGTTCTAACTTATACCACGAAGATTCTAATATCTCGGACTTGGTCCTCTGTATTAGATATCTAAGAGATATTCATTCTAGCTTGTTTGCATGTAGAACGGAAGTGTTTGTCAGGCACGCGTTCATAAGTGAGAATGATGATGAGTGTCACATAATCATCACATTCATCATGTTCTTGGGTGCGAATGGATATCTTAGAATAGGAATAAGCTTGAATTGAATAAAAAAATAGTAGTACTTTGTATTAATTCATGAGGAACAGCAGAGCTCCACACCTTAATCTATGGTGTGTAGAAACTCTACCATTTGAAAGTACATAAGTGATAATGGTCCAGGCATGGCCGAATGGCCAGCTCCCATGAAAGTCTAAGATAGCATAAAAACTAATCAAAGATCTCTACAAAGATAGTAAAAAGTCCTATTTATACTAAACTAGTTACTAGGGTTTACAGAAATGAGTAAATGATGCAGAAATCCACTTCCGGGGCCCACTTGGTGTGTGCTTGGGCTGAGCATTGAGCTTTATACGTGTAGAGGTCTTTCTTGGAGTTGAACGCCAGTTTGTAATCTGTTTCTTGCGTTTAACTCCACTTTGCAACCTGTTTATGGCGTTTGACTCCAAAATGCAGCATGGAACTGGCGTTCAACGCCAGTTTACGTCATCTATTATTAATCAAAGTATGGACTATTATATATTTCTGGAAAGTCCTGGATGTCTACTTTCCAACGCAATTGAGAGCACACCATTTAGAGTTTTGTAGCTCCAGAAAATCTACTTTGAGTGCAGGGAGGTTAGAATCCAACAGCATCTGCAGTCCTTCTTCAACCTCTAAATCTGATTTTTGCTTAGGTCCCTCAATTTCAGCCAGAAAATACCTGAAATCACAGAAAAACACACAAACTCATAGTAAAGTCCATAAATGTGATTTTTATTTAAAAACTAATAAAAATATACTAAAAACTAACTAAATCATACTGAAAATTATGTAAAAACAATGCCAAAAAGCATATAAATTATCCGCTCATCAGACCCCAAATGAGAAAATTAGACTGGATTAAGGGATTGTTATTGTTCTAAAAGTAACGACGCTAGTACACAGACAATTGTTGAACAAATATACCTGGCTTCTACTTTAACTTCAATACCTAGTGCTGTTGTAAAAGAAATTACTTAACATACATAAGACATGGCAATGAAATCAAGGTGCTTATTAGTTATTTCTTCACTCTGTGAACTGTGTCGGGACCTTCCTCCTTAGGATCCGCAAGCATCTGAAGCTGCAATATTGTCAGAATTAATAATAAACTACATAAATCAAAGTTGACATTGTTGGTGTAAATCAAAGATCACATTAAGGGCATGCACAAATAAAGAATCAAATCTATCATATACACATGTAAATCTTAACAGCTGCATTGACTTTTTACCCTGTATAAAACACACACTTATGTAAAATGTTTTAAGAACCAGCCTGCAACAACATGACCTGATTCATGGAAAGCTTGCTCATCACCAGGTTGAAAAAATAGATATATTATTAGAAAAACTCTAACAATAAATGGAAAGGGTTGAGTTAATAGTTCCAATTTTTATAAAGTCCAGCATTTTCAATCTATTGTAGTGACAAGATATATGATTTATATATTTAACTGAACAACACATACAACTTGGAGTAGAATGCTATTTTTCACACAATCTATCCATCACTTCTTATTTCTTATAGTAAAACAAATGACCTAACTCTATTAAATGACACAAATTAACACAAGACTAACAGAATTTATGCAAGAAAATAACACATCTAAAGGTATATTACAAATAATAAAACTCTTCCTTTCTATTTTTAATACCATTATATCAGTATATTTAGAATGTTGAAGACATCTTTCATAGTACAAAGAACTTCATAACTTGCAATTGAAATGTACTTTCTCACAAATACTAGGAATTAACAACAATGAACAATGAACAACAATGAACAAATAATTAAAAAAATAGAAGCAAAAACACAACAAAATAAAATTACTAGCATTCAGCAACAATGAACAATGAACAACAATCAGCAACAATGAACAAACAATAAAGAACAATGAACAACAATCAGCAACAATAAACAAATAGATTGAACAGAAATGGAATACAAATAAATCACAAAATCAACTCAAAACAAGCAAAAATAAATTAAACCCAGCAGCTCAGAATCACAGAATCAGAATTATTAATAAATTAAATCACAAAATCAACTCAAAACAAATAACTCAAATTAACAAAATCAGTAAACAAGCACAGTAACTCATCAGTATTATTAACAAAATTTCAAAACAAGGAAAATAAGTGCAGAAAACCAAAAAATCAATTCAAAATCACATAATCACAAAATCAGAATCACAGAATCAGAGAATCACAGAATTTGAACTAAGCAAAACAAGCAAATTTGAACCCAGCAACTCAGAAGCACAGAATCAGAGTTATTAACAAGAAATTAACAAAATCCTAAACAAATCCAGCAACTCAAAATCACAGAAATTATAATTAACAAAATCAAACCCTAGCTATTTCATAATTATAAACCCAATATGTCTAATTACTTCAGATACATAGAAGGAGAGAAAATCAAACCTGAAATCAAGTGGATAGAAAGGAGGAAGAGCACTGGAAGAGGGCCAACCGGTGGCTGCTGTGTTGTGGGTGGCCAGGCCAGAAACGCAGAGTACTGCTATGGGTGGCCACAAACAGTGTTGGGGGTGGCCAGATCGGTCCTGTTGGTGGCGCTGGGGTGCCGCTGGATGGTGCTGGCCTGCTGGGTGGTGTAGTGTCTACGACTGCGAGGGTGGTGCTGGTTGGGGATGGGTGGTGCTGTTTGCAAGGAGGGGCTGGGAAGAAAGGTTCGGTGGCGCTAAGAGGAAGGCTTCGACGGTGCTACGAGGTAGTGGGAGCCTGGGATGAAGGGGTTCGCCGACTGGGAAGGTGCTACAAGAAGATGGGTTCGCCGCCGGCCCTAGGTTTCTTCGAGTGAGACTGAGAGTGAGTGCAGAGAGAGAAATTGAGAGAGTGAGAGTAGAGAGCGGCTAGGTTTGCGTTTGGGGGTGGGGGTGGTGCACGAATTGTAAATCACACTTTCCACAACTCGTACCACTAACCAGCAAGTGCACTGGGTCGTCCAAGTAATACCTTATGTGAGTAAGGGTCGATCCCACGGAGATTGTCGGCTTGAAGCAAGCTATGGTTATTTTATAATTCTTAGTCAGGAGATCAATGATAAGAGTGATTATATTTATGAAGAGTAAAAAGCATAAATTAAATAGTACTTGTTATGCAGTAATGGAGAACAGATTGAGGTTTTGGAGATGCTCTGTCTTCTGAATCTCTGCTTTCCTACTGTCTCCTTCTTCACGCACGCGGGTCTCCTTCCATGGCAAGCTGTATGTTGGTGAATCACCGTTGTCAATGGCTACCATCCATCTTCTCAGTGAAAATGGTTCAAATGCGCTGTCACCGCACGGCTAATCATCTGTCGGTTCTCACTCATGTTGGAATAGGATCCATTGATCCTTTTGCGTCTGTCACTATGCCCAGCACTCATGAGTTTGAAGCTCGTCACAATCATCCCCTCCCAGATCCTACTCAGAATACCACAGACAAGGTTTAGACTTTCCGGATCTCAGGAATGGCCGCCAATAATCCTAGCCTAAACCACGAAGACTCTGATCATGAACCAAGAGGCTAAGAGATACACACTCAATCTAAAGTAGAACGGGAGTGGTTGTCAGGCACGCGTTCATAGGTTGAGAATGATGATGAGTGTCACGGATCATCACATTCATCCCGGTTAAGTACAAGCGAGTATCTTAGAATAGAAACAAGCGTGATTGAATAGAAAACAGAAGTAATAGCATTAATTCATCGAGACACAGCAGAGCTCCTCACCCCCAATCATGGAGTTTAGAGACTCATGTCGTAGAGATACAATGTAAAACGTGAAAATGTCACGAGGTACAAAATAAATCTCTAAAAGTTGTTTAAATACTAAACTAGTAACCTAGGTTTTCAGAAAATGAGTAAACTATGATAGATAGTGCAGAAATCCACTTCTGGGGACCACTTGGTGTGTGCTGGACTGAGACTTGAGCTTTATACGTGCCTAGACTATTTCTGGAGTTAAACGCCAGGTTGTAACCTGTTTTGGGCATCTAACTCCAACTTGTAACCTGTTTCTGGCGTTTAACGCCAGAATAGGGCAGAGAACTGGCGTTGAACGCCAGTTTGCGTCATCTAAACTCGGGCAAAGTATAGACTATTATATATTTCTAGAAAGCCCTGGATGTCTAATTTCCAATGCAATTAAGAGCGCGCCATTTAGACTCTTGTAGCTCCAGAAAATCCATTTCGAGTGCAGGGAGGTCAGAATCCAACAACATCTGCAGTCCTTTTTCAGCCTCTGAACCAGATTTTGCTCAGGTCCCTCAATTTCAGCCAGAAATTACCTGAAATCATAGAAAAATACACAAACTCATAGTAAAGTCCAGAAATGTGATTTTTATTTAAAAACTAATAAAAATATGCTAAAAATTAATCAATTCATACTAGAAACTATGTAAAAACACTGCCAAAAAGCGTATAAATTATCCGCTCATCACAACTCTAAACTTAAATTGTTGCTTGGCCCCAAGCAACTGAAAATCAAATAGGATAAAAAGAAGAGAATATACTATAAATTCCAAAATATCAGTGAAACTTAGCTCCAATCAGATGAGCGGGACTAGTAGATTTTTGCCTCTTGAATAGTTTTGGCATCTCACTTTATCCATTGAGGTTCAGAATGATTGGCATCTATAGGAATTCAGAATTCAGATAGTGTTATTGATTCTTCTAGTTCAGTATATTGATTCTTGAACACAGCTACTTTATGAGTCCTGGCCGTGGCCCTAAGCACTTTGTTTTCCAGTATTACCACCGGATACATACATGCCACAGACACATAACTAGGTGAACCTTTTCAGATTGTGACTCAGCTTTGCTAAAGTCCCCAATTAGAGGTGTCCAGGGTTCTTAAGCACACTCTTTTCTTTTTTTCTTTAGACCTTGACTTTAACCGCTCAGTCTCAAGTTTTCACTTGACACCTTCACGCCACAAGCACATGGTTAGGGACAGCTTGGTTTAGCCGCTTAGGCCGGATTTTATTCCTTTAGGCCCTCCTATCCACTGATGCTCAAAGCCTTGGATCCTTTTTATTACCCTTTCCTTTTGGTTTTAAGGGCTATTGGCTTTCTCTGCTTGCTTTTTCTTTTTCTCTCTTTTTTTTCTTTTCTTTTTTTTTTCTCAAGATTTTGTATTCACTGCTTTTTCTTGCTTCAAGAATCATTTTTTTATGATTTTTCAGATTATCAAATAACATGTCTCCTTTTCATCATTCTTTCAAGAGCCAACATATTTAACATTCATAAACAACAATATCAAAAGACATATGCACTGTTCAAGTATTCATTCAGAAAATAAAAAGTATTGTCACCGCATCAAAATAATTAAACTAATTTCAATGATGAATTCGAAACCATGTACTTCTTGTCCTTTTGTAATTAAAACATTTTTCATTTAAGAAAGGTGATGGATTCATAGGATGTTCATAACTTTAAGGCATAGACTCTAATCTTTATTTATTATTTAATGGAAATAATATAAATTAGGCATAAAAGCAGACACTTAGCAATAAAAGAAAAGAAACTAAAGACATAAAGACAAATGACTCTAATTCTATTACTCATATACTCTTAAAATAGATAAAAGGTTATCACAGAGTTAGGACTCAACAACCTTTGCTTTGGAAGGTAGAAGCCTCTTTAGTCTGTGGGGTGCTTGGCCCTTCAAGAGATAGCTTCTGGCGCTTCAGTTCTTTTAGTTCATGCCCTTGCTCTTCTTGTTCCCTAAGCAGTTTACAGAGCATGCTGTTTTGATTTTGCTCTTCTTCCTTCAGTTGATTCATAGCTTCTTGCAACTTGGTGATAGATGCTTCTAGGCGCCCCCAGTATTTAAATTGAGGAATTTTCAGGAGGAACTCCTGTGCTCTCCTCTTGATGGGATCGTCCTGCACTTGTCCTTCCATTGACTTTTTGGTGATTGGTTGCTCAACTGAAATATACTCATCTACTCCCATCTTTACTCCAGCATCTTTGCATAACAGGGAGATCAAGCTTGGATAAGCCAATTTGGCATCTTTGGAGTTCTTGTTTGCAATTTTGTAAAGCTCACAAGAAATCAGCTGATGAACTTCCACTTCTTTTTCCAGCATAATGCAATGGATCATCACTGCTCTTTTGATGGTAACTTCAGAGCGGTTGCTAGTGGACAGTATAGAGCACCCAATAAAGTCCAGCCAGCCTCTGGCGACTGGTTTGAGATCTCCTCTTTTGAGTTGGTTTGGGACACCCTTTGTGTTGGTTGTCCATTTGGCTCCAGGGAGGCATATGTCCTCTAGGATTTTGTCCAAGCTCTGATTTGGTCTCATCATTCTCCTATTAAAGGAGTCTGGGTCATCTTGCAGTTGAGGCAGCTTGAAGATCTCCCTTATTTTGTCAGGGTGGGTGTGAACAATCTTCCCTCTGACCAGAGTTCGATAGTCATAGAATGCGGTTCCAGCTATTCTCTGCCTGTCTATTTGCCACATATTAGAGTAGAATTCTTGAACCATGTTTCTTCCCACCTTTGTTTCAGGATTAGCTAGGACTTCCCAGCTCCTATTTCGAATTTGCTCTTGGATCTCCGGATATTCGTCTTCTTTCAGATCGAATTTAACTTCCGGGATCACTGACCTTAGACCCATTATTTTGTAGTAATGGTCTGAATGTTCTTTGGTTAAGAACTTCCCTTGATTCCAAAGTGGTTTTGGAATATTCTCTTTCTTGCCTCTTGAGTTGGTTTGTTTTCCCTTAGGAGCCATGATCTTGGTGGTTATTGGCTTAGTGATCACAGATAAACACACCAAACTTAGAGGTTTGCTTGTCCTCAAGCAAAAGAAAAGAAAGGAGAGGGATAGAGGGAGAGCCAAGTTCGAATTGTGGAAGAGAGGGGGAGGCCGAACGAGGATTTAAAGGGAAGGGGTCGGTTTTCGAAAATCTTTTAAAAAGATATGATAGAAAATGTGATTTGGAAAAGATAAGTAAGATAGGAAAAGATGTAGTTTAAAATTGAAAAGATATGAAAGATATTTAAAAAAGATAGATTTGTTCTAAAAATGTTGTGAAGATTTGAAAAAGATATTGATTTGTTCTTTTGATGAGTTTGAAAAAAAAAAGAATTTTGAAAAAAATAGATTTGTTTTGAAAAAGATTTGAAAAGAGGTTGAAGAAGAATTGAGAAAGATTTAATTTTTAGGATTAAGATATTTTAAAAAATTTTGGAAAAAAAAGTTTGAAAAAAAAAGAAAGTATAGAACATGTTTATGCAAGAAAAATGGTTGGAGATATGAAATTTAAAAAAAATCCAAGTTGGGAACAAGAACTTCCTCCCCTCCACAATCCTGGCGTTAAACGCCCAACTGCTGCTTGTTTTGGGCGTTTAACGCCCATCTGTAGCCTCTTTTGGGCATTTAACGCCCAGCTGTTGCTTCTGGCTGGCGTTAAATGCCAGAAATCTTTCATCACTGAGCATTTTTCTGAACGCCCAGGATGCTGCAAGTATGGCGTTAAACGCCCAGAATGGTGCCCATTCTGGCGTGTAACGCCCAAAAAGGTATCATTACTGGCATTAAACACCCAGTAGATGCTTCTTTTGGGCATTTAACGGCCAAATATACCTCTTACTGGCATTTTCTTGCCAGTGAGCTCTTTCTCCCTGTTTTGTATTCTGAATCCTTCTGTAGCCCTGTGAACTTATGCAATTGATTCTTTACCTTGAATATTATTTATATTAAACTTTTATAATTAAAATTAAACAAATAAATAAATAAAAAGCTTTGCTAATGGCTGGGTTGCCTCCCAGCAAGCGCTTCTTTATTGTCGTTAGCTGGACCTTGCTGAGCTTTTAATCTAACCTCAGCCTTGAGCACTCTTGCTCAACATTGCCTTCAAGATAATGCTTGATTTTTTGTCCATTAACGATGAACTTCTTATTAGAATCAATGTCTTGAAGCTCCACATAGCCATATGGTGACACATTTGTAATCACATATGGTCCCCTCCACCGGGATTTCAGTTTCCCGGGGAATAGCCTGAGCCTAGAGTTAAATAGCAGAACATTCTGTCCTGGTTCAAAGACTCTAGATGACAGCTTTCTGTCATGCCACCTTTTTGCTTTCTCTTTGTAAAGCTTGGCATTTTCGAAAGCAGTGAGTCTGAACTCTTCTAGCTCATTCAACTAGAGCAATCTTTTTTCTCCAGCTAATTTGGAATCAAAGTTTAGGAATCCGGTTGCCCAATAGGCCTTGTGCTCCAGTTCCACGGGCAGATGGCAGGCTTTACCATACACAAGCTGGTATGGAGAGGTCCCTATAGGAGTCTTGAATGCTGTTCTGTAAGCCCACAGAGCATCATCCAAGCTTCTCGCCCAATCCTGTCTACGGATACTTACAGTCTGCTCCAGGATTCTTTTTAGTTCTCTATTAGAGACTTCAGCTTGCCTATTTGTCTGTGGATGATATGGAGTTGCCACCTTGTGACTAATTCCATACCGGACCATAGCAGAGTGAAGCTATTTGTTGCAGAAGTGAGTGCCCCCATCACTAATTAGTGCTCTAAGGACACCAAACCTGCTAAAGATATGTTTCTGGAGAAACTTCAGCACTGTCTTAGTATCATTAGTGGGTGTGGCAATGGCCTCTACCCATTTGGATACATAGTCGACTGCCACCAGAATATAAGTGTTTGAGTATGATGGTGGAAAAGGCCCCATGAAGTCAATACCCCATACATCAAACAACTCAATCTCCAAGATTCCTTGTTGAGGTATGGCGTAATCATGAGGCAGATTACCAGCTCTCTGGCAACTGTCACAGTTACGTACAAACTCTCGAGAATCTCTATAGAGGGTAGGCCAGTAGAAGCCACATTGGAGGACCTTGGTGGCTGTTTGCTCACCTCCGAAGTGGCCTCCATATTGTGACCCATGGCAATGCCATAAGATCTTCTGTGCTTCTTCTCTAGGCACACACCTTCGGATTATTCCGTCTGCACATCTCTTAAAGAGATAGGGTTCATCCCACAAGTAGTACTTTACATCAGTAATTAATTTTTTCTTTTGTTGCCTGCTGTACTCCTTGGGTATGAACCTTGCAGCTTTATAATTTGCAATGTCTGCAAACCATGGTGTTTCCTGAATGGCAAACAAATGCTCATCCGGAAAGGTTTCAGAGATCTCAATAGAGGGAAAGGATGCCCCTTCTTCTGGTTCTATCCGGGACAGATGATCAACCACTTGGTTTTCTGTCCCTTTTCTGTCTCTTATTTTTATATCAAACTCTTGCAGAAGCAACACCCATCTTATGAGCCTGGGTTTTGAATCCTGCTTTGTAAGCAGATATTTAAGAGCAGCATGGTCAGTGTACACAATCACTTTTGATCCTACTAAGTATGATCTAAACTTGTCAATGGCATAAACCACTGCAAGCAATTCTTTTTCTGTGGTTGTGTAATTTTTCTGGGCATCATTTAAAACACGGCTAGCATAATAAATGACATGCATAAGCTTGTCATGCCTCTACCCCAATACTGCACCAATGGCATGATCACTGGCATCATACATTAGTTCAAATGGTAATGTCCAGTCTGGTGCAGAAATAACTGGTGTTGTGACCAGCATAGCTTTCAGAGTTTCAAACGCCTACTGACACTCTGTGTCAAACACAAATGGCGTGTCAGCAGCTAGCAGGTTGCTCAGGGGTTTTACAATTTTTGAAAAATCCCTTATAAACCTCCTATAGAATCCAGCATGCCCCAGAAATCTTCTGATTGCCTTAACATTAGCAGGTGGTGGTAATTTTTCAATTACCTCTACCTTAGCTTGATCCACCTCTATTTCCTTGTTCGAAATCTTGTGCCCAAGTACAATCCCTTAAGTCACCATAAAGTGACATTTTTCCCAGTTTAAAACCATGTTAGTCTCTTGGAATCTTTTCAGAACCAGTGTCAAGTGATCAAGACAGGAGCTGAATGAGTTTCCATATATTGAGAAGTCATCCATGAAGACTTCCAGAAATTTTTCCATCATATCAGAGAAAATAGAGAGCATGCATCTCTGAAAGGTTGCAGGTACATTACACAGCCCAAATGGCATCCTTCTGTAGGCAAATACTCCAGATGGACATGTGAATGCTATTTTCTCTTGATCCTGGGGATCTACTGCAATTTGGTTGTAACCTGAATAGCCATCCAAAAAGCAGTAATAATCATGACCTGCTAGTCTTTCTAGCATCTGGTCTATGAATGGTAAAGGAAAATGATCCTTTCTGGTAGCTGTATTGAGCCTTCTGTAATCAATACACATGCGCCACCCTGTAACTGTTCTTGTAGGAACCAGTTCATTTTTTTTATTATGAACCACTATCATGCCTCCCTTTTTAGGGACAACTTGGACAAGGCTCACCCAGGGGCTATCAGAAATAGGATAAATAATCCCAGCCTCCAGTAACTTGGTGACCTCTTTCTGCACCACTTCCTTCATGGCTGGATTTAGCCGGCTCTGTGGTTGAACCACTGGCTTAGCATCGTCCTTCAATAGGATCTTGTGCATGCATCTTGCTGGGCTGATGCCCTTAAGATCACTTATGGACCACCCAAGAGCTGTCTTGTGTGTCCTTAGCACTTGAAGTAGCGCTTCCTCTTTCAGGGGATTTAAAGCAGAGCTTATAATCACCGAAAAAGTGTCACCTTCTCCCAGAAATGTATATTTCAGGGATGGTGGTAATGGTTTGAGCTCGGGTTTAGGAGGTTTTTCCTCTTCCTGAGGAAGTTTCAGAGGCTCTTTCAATTCCTCTGAATCCTCCAGATCAGGCTTAACATCTTTAAAAATGTCTTCCAGCTCTGATTCGAGACTCTTAGCCATGTTGATCTCCTCTACCAAAGAGTCAATAAGATCAACTTTCATGTAGTCTTTTGGTGTGTCTAGATGCTGCATGGCTTTGACAGCATTCAACTTAAACTCATCCTCATTGACTCTCAGGGTTACTTCCCCCTTTTGGACATCAATGAGAGTTCGTCCAGTTGCTAGGAAAGGTCTTCCTAGAATGAGAGTAGCACTCTTGTGCTCCTCCATTTCCAGCACAACAACGTCAGTGGGGAAGGCGAATGGCCCAACCCTGACAATCATGTCTTCAATCACGCCTGATGGGTATTTAATGGAGCCATCAGCAAGTTGGAGACATATCTGGGTTGGTTTGACTTCTTCAGTTAAACCAAGCTTTCTGATAGTGGATGCAGGTATTAGGTTGATGCTTGCCCCAAGATCATATAAAGCTGTCTTGGTGCAATTACCCTCTAATATGCATGGTATCATAAAGCTCCCGGGATCTTTAAGCTTTTCTGGGAAGCTTTTCAGAATGACTGCACTGCATTCTTCAGTGAGGAGAACTCTTTCAGTTTCTCTCCAATCCTTCTTATGACTCAAGATCTCTTTCATGAACTTGGCATAAGAGGGTATTTGCTCAAGTGCCTCTGCAAACGGAATCTTTATTTCAAGAGTCCTGAGATAGTCTGCAAAGCGGGCAAATTGCTTATCCTGCTCCTCTTGGCGGAGTTTTTGAGGATAAGGCATCTTGGCTTTGTATTCCTCAACCTTGGTTGCTGCAAGTTTATTTCCTACAGAGGTGGTTGGAGAAGCCTTTTTAGAGGGGTTGTTATCAGCACTTGTGTGTGTCTGATCCCTCACTGGTGTTTGAATGCCAGGGTTAGAAGCTTGATTGGCGTTGGACGCCAACTTCTTACCTGTTTCTGGCACTTGAACGCCAGAACTGAGCTTTCATTGGGCGTTTGACGCCAACTCCTTGCCTGTTCCTGGTGTTTGAACGCCAGAGTTGTTCCTCTCTGGGCTCTTACTGTCCTCAGAGGGATTTTGGATGATATTTTGCTCATCCTCTGTCAGTTGTTCTTTTCTTGGCTTTCTGCTACTCTGAAGTGAGGTATTTAGTATTTTCCCACTTCTTAATTGAACTGCCTGGCACTCTTCTGTTATCTGCCTTGATAACTGCTGTTTTGTCTGATTCAATTGTGCTTCCATATTTTTATTAGCATTTTTAGTGTCTTGTAGCATCTCCTTGAATTCTGCTAGCTGTTTTGTTAGAAAACACAATTGTTGATTGAGTTCAGCAACTTGTTCTGGAGGACCAAGTTCAGTAGACACTGCTTTGGCTTCTTCTTTTATGGAGGACCCACTACTTATGTACAGATGCTGATTTCTAGAAACTATATCAATAAGTTTTTGAGCCTCTTCAATAGTTTTTCTCATGTGTATAGATCCACCAGCTGAGTGGTCTAGAGATATCTGAGCTCTTTCTGTAATCCCATAGTAGAAGATGTCTAGTTGCACCCACTCTGAAAACATTTCAGAGGGGCATTTCCTTAGCATCCCTCTGTACCTCTCCCAGGCGTTATAAAGGGATTCATTATCCTCTTGTTTAAAGCCTTGAATGTCCAGCCTTAGCTGTGTCATCCTTTTTGGAGGGAAATATTGATTCAGGAATTTGTCTGATAACTGTTTCCATGTTCTTATGCTTGCTGTGGGTTGGTTATTTAACCACCTCTTAGCTTGATCTTTTACAGCAAACGGAAACAGTAACAATCTGTATACATCCTGATCTACCTCCTTGTCACGTACTGTGTTAGCAATTTGCAAGAATTGTGCCAGAAACTCAGTAGGTTCTTCCTGTGGAAGACCGGAATACTAGCATTTTTGTTGTACCATGACAATGAGCTGATAATTTAGCTCAAAACTGCCTGCTTCGATGGGAGGTATACAGATACTACTCCTATATGCAACAGTAGTGGGGTTAGCATATGATCCCAGAGTCCTTCTGGACTGTTCATTTCCACTTAGATCCATGATGGATAAAATGGAATTGATATGAATTGCAAAGAAAATTTATTTTTGTTTTTATTTTATTGAAGTAGAACAAACCAAATTATTAAGATAAATAAAAATAATAAGATAAAATAAAATAGAATAATTAGAAATTAGAATGTAAATTTCGAAAACTTAGAGAAAAATAAATTTAAAAGTGAAAATAATTGCTTAATTGAGAAGATTTGAAAAACTTTGGATATGATTTTTGAAAAAGATTTTGAATTTTGAAAAGATTTGATTTTTAAAATAAAAATCTGAATTTTTAAAAGTAATTTTCAAAAACTCAATTTAAAATAAAGAGAAAAGATATTTTTGAATTTAATGAGGAAAGAGAAAAATAATAAAATGACACAAGACTTAAAATTTTTAGATCTAATGCTCCTTGTTTTTCGAAAGTTTTGGAGGAAAAACACCAAGGAACACTAAACTTAAAGATTTTAAGATCGAAACACAAAGAAGCCTCAAGAACACTTTGAAGACTCACAAGAACATAAAAAGAACACCAAACTTAAAACTTTTAGAACACTAAAAATAATTTTTCGAAAATAAAATAAAAAATAACAAGAGAACACCAAACTTAAAAGTTTGACATGAGATTTAGTCAAAGAAAAATTATTTTTGAAAAAGTTTTAAAGGGAAGATTCCCAATTACCAAGAACATAAGCACACCGCTCTAGCCAATTGAGCTATAAATTTAAAGTGTTTTAATAAAGGTATTTAATGTATAAAATTTTTTTTATATATATTTTGGATACTAATAATTTGAAAATGGACAAGAAAAACAAGAAAAATCATAAAACAAGAAAAATTAAAGATCAAATAAGGAAAATAAACAAGAACAACTTGAAGATTAACAAAGAACAATAAAAACAAATTCGAAAATTTAAAAGAAAATAAAAACATGCAATTGACACCAAATTTAAAATATGAAACTAAACTCAAACAGAAAAACTCAATTATTAGTTTATAAAAATTTTCGAAAAACTTAAAAAGAGAAAATAAGGATTTAAAAAAAATGTCAACCAAAAAAATAATAATAGAAGACGCAATTTTAGTGACTCTAAACTAAAAAGATAAATTTTTCCTAATCTAAGCAACAAAATAAATTGTCAGTTGTCCAAACTCGAACAATCTCCGGCAACGGCGCCAAAAACTTGGTGCACGAATTGTAAATCACACTTTCCACAACTCGTACCGCTAACCAGCAGGAGATTGTCGGCTTGAAGCAAGCTATGGTTATTTTGTAATTCTTAGTCAGGAGATCAATGATAAAAGTGATTATATTTATGAAGAGTAAAAAGCATAAATTAAATAGTACTTATTATGCAGTAATGGAGAACAGATTGAGGTTTTGGAGATGCTCTGTCTTCTGAATCTCTGCTTTCCTACTGTCTCCGTCTTCACGCACGCATGTCTCCTTCCATGGCAAGCTGTATGTTGGTGAATCACCGTTGTCAATGGCTACCATCCGTCCTCTCAGTGAAAATGATCCAAATGCGCTGTCACCGCACGGCTAATCATCTGTCGGTTCTCACTCATGTTAGAATAGGATCCATTGATCCTTTTGCGTCTGTCACTACGCCCAGCACTCATGAGTTTGAAGCTCGTCACAGTCATCCCCTCTCAGATCCTACTTGGAATACCACAGACAAGGTTTAAACTTTCCGGATCTCAGTAATGGCCGCCAATAATCCTAGCCTATACCACGAAGACTCTGATCATGAACCAAGAGGTTAAGAGATACACACTCAATCTAAAGTAGAACGGGAGTGGTTGTCAGGCACGCGTTCATAGGTTGAGAATGATGATGAGTGTCACGGATCATCACATTCATCCCGGTTAAGTACAAGCGAGTATCTTAGAATAGAAACAATCGTGATTGAATAGAAAACAGAAGTAATAGCATTAATTCATCGAGACACAGCAGAGCTCCTCACCCCCAATCATGGAGTTTAGAGACTCATGCCGTAGAGATACAATGTAAAACGTGAAAATGTCACGAGGTACAAAATAAATCTCTAAAAGTTGTTTAAATACTAAACTAGTAACCTAGGTTTTCAGAAAATGAGTAAACTATGATAGATAGTGCAGAAATCCACTTCTGGGGCCCACTTGGTGTGTGCTGGGGCTGAGACTTGAGCTTTACACGTGCCTAGGCTGTTTCTAGAGTTAAACGCCAGGTTGTAACCTGTTTTGGGCGTCTAACTCCAACTTGTAACCTGTTTTTGGCGTTTAACGCCAGAATAGGGCAGAGAACTGGCGTTGAACGCCAGTTTGTGTCATCTAAACTCGAGAAAAGTATAAACTATTATATATTGCTGGAAACCCTGGATGTCTACTTTCCAATGCAATTGAGAGAGCGCCATTTGGACTTCTGTAGCTCCAAAAAATCTATTTTGAGTGCAGGGAGGTCAGAATCCAACAGCATCTGCAGTCCTTTTTCAGCCTCTGAATCAAATTTTGCTCAGGTCCCTCAATTTCAGTCAGAAATTACCTGAAATCATAGAAAAATACACAAACTCATAGTAAAGTCCAGAAATGTGATTTTTATTTAAAAACTAATAAAAATATGCTAAAAACTAATCAATTCATACTAGAAACTATGTAAAAACACTGCCAAAAAGCGTATAAATTATCCGCTCATCAGGGGGTTAGGGTTAGGTCACGTTAATTGGGGGTGGGGGTTTGGTTTTTAAGGTTTGGTTTAATAACGGTTCGGTTCGGTTCGGTTAGGGTTTTCATTGTCAGAACCAAAAATCGAACCGAACCAAAATAAAAACAGCAAAATATGTTTTTTTTGTTTTTTCGGTTTTCGGTTTATTTGGTTTTCGATTTTTTTGGTTCAGTTGGTCGGTTTAGTTCGGTCCAAATCGATTTTGAGCACCCCTAGTCACAGTATCTATGAGATTCTGAGCTTCTTCAGCTGTCTTCATTAACTGTAGTGAACCCCTGCAGAGTAATCCAAGGACTCTTGAGCTTTTAGAGTCAAGCCCTCATAGAAATTCTGAAGTCTATCCCATTCACTAAATATTTCAAGTGGACACTTCCTGATCAAGGCTTTGTATCTTTTCCATGCCTCATAAAGTGATTCTCCATCCATTTGGGTGAATATTTGCACTTCTGTTTTCAATCTAATGATTCTCTGAGGTGGGTAGAACTTAGCTAGGAATTTACTTACTAGATCATCCCAAGTGTTGATGCTTTCTTTGGGGAATGTCTCCAGCCATTGAGATGCCTTATTCCTCAGAGAATGGAAACAGCAGCAACTTGTAGATATCCAGATGTACACCATTTTTCTTGACAGTTTCACATATCTTCAAGAAGACGGATAAGTGTTGATTTGGGTCTTCAAGGGGGCCTCCTCCATAGGAACAATTGTTCTGTACCAGAGTGATAAGTTGAGGCTTCAACTCAAAGTTATTTGCATGAACATTGGGAGTGAGTATACTGCTCCCACAGTTTCTTGGATTGGGGAAGGTGTATTATGCTAGAACTCTCCTTGGAGGTTGGCCATTGTTGTTGGCCACCTCTTCTGGTGGATTAGGAAAGTTACCTTCCATCTCTTGATCTTCCCCTTCTGATTCTTCTTCTCTAATCACTTCCTTCCCTCTTGCTTCTCTTCTCAATCTCAAGAATATTTTCTCTGGCTCAGAATCAAAAGAGGTGGATGCACCTCTTCTTCCTCCTGGCATACAACACAAACAAACCAAAGGAGAACAAAGACAGAACACTCTATTGCTAGAGTAAAGTTAAAGTTAGCAGAAACAAAATCATAAATAGTTAATATGCTTAGCAAAAACAAAGAAAAAAATGCTTAATCTAGATTATCACCTACTTAATCATTGTTGATCTAAATCAATCCCCAGCAATGGCGCCAAAAACTTGATGAGAGAAAATCGATTCCACACAAACTCACCGGCAAGTGTACCGGGTCGCATCAAGTAGTAAAACTCACAAAAGTGAGGTCGATCCCACAGGGATTGATGGATTAAGCAACTTTAGTATGGTGATGAATTTAGTTAAGCTAATATTGATGAATTGAGTGAAATTTGATTAACCAGAAAGTAAATCGCAAGAAAGCTAGAGTACAGAATATAAACTGACAGAAAAGTAAATAGCAAAAAGCTTAAATAACTGAAACTTAAAGTACAAGAAATTAAAAAGAGCTGAAACTTAAATTGCAAGAAAGGTAAATAATTGAATCTTAAATTGCAGGAGAGTAGAAGTGCAGAAACGTAAATGACAAGGAAACATAAATTGCATGAATTATAAAGGGATTTGGGTGCTGGGAATCAAAACAACAGTAAGCAATTGCAGATTAAAAGAAATTCAACTGAATTGAAGAAAATCAAAGAAAGTGATTCATCAGGGATTGGAGATACTGTAATCCATCATGAATCAAATTGGTCTCAACTCCTTTCTCAATCATATGAGTAGATCTATGGCGGATTGAAATTGATTGGATCCCAATTCCTTGGCAATCCAATCTCTCTAATCACAATTAATCTTGCCAATTCCTTGATCTAATTATCATGAGAAGAGGTTAAGTGCATATCTCTCATCTATAAGCCACACTAACTCTCAAGATCTCAATTCCTCCCGAATGGTGTTGATCAAGAGAACAGTGAAGGATAGAGCTTCAGTTTTAATGAAGGTGATTCCCCTTCCGAGGCTTACACACCCTTTCAAAGTGAATAATTCATAGTAAAAGTAGAAGATACCCAATAGCTACACAATTGAATTGAGAAGAAGAAGAATTTCATTGATTCATTGGAATTACAATAGAGCTCTTCCCCCTAATGAAATTGGGGTTTAGTTCATCATTGCTATTAATTTTTAACTTTGGAGCTTATTGGAAGTCCAAGCATTGGTGGGAGTTCAAGGAAGAGTACAAGCACAAGCCACTATGACAAAGAGCTTCCCAATTGTCCAACTTAATGGTAAATTCTTCCCATTTTCCCTTTTGTTTATATTGGTAATAAGTTGAATTTTCATTTGTAGTTAGGTTTATTTAGTTTAAGTTGTGATTTAGCTTGTTTAATAATATTTGGCATTGCTTTGGTAGCTTGTTAATTTCTCATTAAGATTTTAAAACAAAAAAAGCATCCCACGCACGTGTTGCTGGGATGATGTTGCTGCATGGTACAAAAACCAGAGAGTTGTGATGAAACTGTGCAAGTGCTGTGCGAGGAGCACGAGAAGTCTCCACGCGTACGCGTGACTGATGCATACGTGTCACCATCTCTTTTCTGCTTCTCACGCCTACGCGTGACTGACGCGTACACGTCGCCTCCTCCTTTTGCTTTCCACGCATGTGCGTGGACGACGCATCCTCGTCGCTTCTCTTCTCCCATTTCTTTCTTCTTTCTTCTCTCCTTCTTCTTTCTTTCAACCTTTCTTCTTTTTCATTCCTTTACCTTTTCATCTTTATTCTCTTTCATTCTCTTTTGCTTATTGCATTCGCATACTTTCATTCATTGTATTTTAACTCTGCTTTTGTAGCTTGTTCTTATTTTCCTTCTTAAGTTTACTATTTTCCTATTGGTGTTGAATTTTCCTACGCAACTGTTGATAATTCTTGATTCATTTTGGTGCTTCTTGACTTGTTTGATATTCAGTTGACATGCCCTTTGCTTATATTGCTTTCTCACTTACATGTTGTAGCTACCATATAGTTGAGAACCCCGCTTTTATTTGGCATTAGCCCCTACCTATGTTCTATTTGCTTTGATATATTTGTTTGTTGGGCTTAATCTTCTTCCTTTTTCTCTCCTTTTAGGCTGGCCAGCAAGAGGAGAAAGGAAAACTTCTAAATGGGGCGACAAACAAGTCCTCTGCACAATCTTTTGAAGGAGTTCATCAGTTGTAGCAACCCTAATCCACCTTGCTCATCTTTGCATGCACCGAGGACGATGCAATCTTTAAGTGTGGGGAGGTCGAGACCGACTTCCGTTGGTAACAATTCCTTTTTCCAACACCAATTCTTAATTTTCTTTGTTAGTTAGTCATTTTTTGCATGATGGATTGCATTATAGTTAGAGTTTGTGCATATTTTACCACTACTTGGTTGAAGTGATGATTTCCTTTCCAAGAAAACTATTCCAGGGCATTTCACTAATTCGAATTAAAATTTTTGAACTTTCTTGAAGAAATTTATTTTGGAACATAGTTTTAGAGCTAGAACACATAATCCTAGTGAGATTTTGAGCTTATTGATTGGTTGCATCTTATCAACCAATATTTTGTTTTGGTGTGTGTTGTTCTCTCTAAGATTGTGATTTTTGTCTTGCTTGATTCTATATTTCTATTGTTTGACGTATGCATGCACGTAAGTGATTGAGGCCTTTGTTTCACTATAGCTCACATACCCATATGGCCTTACCCTTTCATCATCCTTTGCAACCCAATGATGAGCCTATTTTACCCCATTTGTTCTTTATTTTAGCACATCACTAACTCTAAGCGAAAAATAATGAATGTCCTTAATTTTAATCCTTGGTTAGCTTAGACTCGTGAGAGTGTACATGAATTAAGTGTGGGAAAATTGGGTTTGGGGAATACTTGGTTTGGGAATTGGGTATTGTATATTTTTGGTGAAATTGTGAAAAAGATAGTTGAGCACATGTTCGTGCATTCAATACCTTAATCATATGCATTGATTTCTCGTATATATATATTATCCACCACATATATAAAAAGAATAAAAAGAAAGAAAAAGAAAGAAAAAGAAAAGAAAAATAAAAAGGAGAAAAATAAAAAAAAGAAAAAGAAAACAATAAAAGGGGACAAAATGCTCCAAAGTAAATGGTGGTAGCAATATATATGTATTATACTCAAATTTGGGATGCATGAATATGTGGCAAAAGATAGTCAATGGGTAGTTAGGTTTGCATTTTGATTACATGGATTGTCTTAGGTTAAGTTGGAAGTTTAGGTTAATCAAGGATTCGGATTTTAGTCCACTCAACCAAATACATTCCTACCGTGGCCCTAACCCCATTACAACCCATGAAAAGACCTTTTGATATGTGTATTCATGCATTAAATTTTTGTTGATTGGTAGAAAAAGAGCAAGCCTTAGGAAGCATAATTAGTAGAAAACCGAGAGAATCGGCCCTCAAACACTAGAATGATTAGAGTGCATACACTGTCGGTGAGGGTTCGATGCTTGATTCTTTGTTCCCGGCTTTCACGAGCTTTCTTCTTGCACGTCTATTTGTACTTCATTTTAAGATTTGAATTAGTGGAATCCAGTTCATATTTGTTCTTGAAAGATTTATTTACTTTTTATCAAGTAGGTAGAAACATTTTGCATTAGTTGCATTCATATAGATAGGTTGCATTGCATAAGTCCTACCATTTTTCCTGCACTCTTTTGGTTCCCTTGAGATTAGCATGAGGACATTCTAACGTTTAAGTGTGGGAAAATTTGATAAACCACTATTTTATGACTTAATTTGTATCGAATCAAGTGGATTTCGTCAACAATCCTCACACTTATTATTGTAAATTGCATGTTTTTTAGTTTCCTTCCGAATTTTGTGCTATGATTGAAAACATGCTTCCTAGGCCTTTAAATTACTAATTTTTAATCATCTCTTATTACCATTCGATGCCGTGATGTGTTTGTTAAGTGATTTCAGGGTTTATAGGGTAGGAATGGCTTAGAGGATAGAAAGGAAGCATGCAAAAGTGAAAGGAACACAAAGAATTAACGATTTGAGAAGCTGGTACCGACGCGTACGCATGGCTAACGCGTGCGCGTGACCAGGAGCGTCGTCCACTGACGTGTACGCGTGACTGACGCGTACGCGTGGCCAATTCAGAGTTCAAACGACGCGTACGCGTGGCTGACGCGTATGCGTGGCAAGTGGCACGTGCCTCAGTAAAAGAAATACGCTGGGGGAGATTTCTAGGCTCTTTTTGGCCCAGTTTCAATCCCAAAAAGGAAGACAATAGACTGCAGAGTGGAGCTGGATAGGTGACTATTCATACCATTTATTCATACACACTTTAGTTTTAGATGTAGAATTCTAGAGAGAGAGGCTCTCTCATCTCTCTAGGTTTTAGGGTTTCTTCTTTTATTTTCAATTTCATCTAGATTTAGATTATACTTCTTATATTGATTCAAGTTCCTCTTTTAATTTCTTGTTATTACCTCGTTGCTTTCTTAGTTTTCTATGTTGTTTCCTTTACCTTGTTACTTTATTGTTCATGACTCTTTGTTGATTCCAATTTCCTTTTAATGCATTTTGAGGTATTTTATGTTCATTGTTTTTTTCTTTAATTTGTGGTTATTGTTTTCTTGCAATTGTTAGTCTTAGATTTTACTATTTCTTATTAATTTTCTATGTTTTTATTTTGTGCCTTCCAAGTGTTTGATAAAATATTTGGTTGGATTTTAAAATAGATTTTTATGTTCTTGGCTTGGATTGAGTAATTTGGAGACTCTTGAATTGTCAAAGTCTCTTGTTGATTGGTGATTGAAAGTTGCTATTGGCTTGAATTTCACTAAATCTAGTCTTTGGTTAGGAATTGTGAACTTAAGCCGGTTTTGCTCACTTGATTTTCCTCCAATTATTAGAGGTTAACTAAGTGAGAGCAAAAGACAATTACCATCACAATTGACGATGATAATGAAGATAGGAATTCCAATTCTCAACCCTTGCTAGGACTTTTCTTAGTTGTTAGTTTATTTTTTTGTTATTTACATTCCTTATTCATCATTCAAAAATCCCAAAAATATTTTTCCACAACCAATAATAAGTACACTTCCTTGCAATTCATTTGAGAAATGACCCGAGGTTTAAATACTTCGATTATTTTTATTGGTTTGCATTGTGACAAACAAATTAAACGTTGACCGAAGATTATTTGTCAGTTTAAAACTATACTTGCAACGTGATTATTTTTGTGAAATTCTTTACCGACAATTATCCTCCGCCACATATGGAATATGAGATAAAATTTGATTGGTTGAGGAAGTCTATATATATACAAGATTTATAAGAAACAAATGTTAAAATTCGGTTTTAAAAATTAGTCTTGTATACTCACATCTTCAGTGACTTTTCATTTAAATTCTCTATAATTTTCTTTTCAGCAAGTTATTTTCCTTTTGCAATATATTTTTTTCCTTTCTTTTGAATTTCAAATTAGCAATTTTAATTTCAAAGCATTTCTACTTTGTCAAAGTTTACATTCTATTTCTTTTGTTTTTAAGTTCTTACTTTTTTGCAATTTTTTTTTCCTTTTAATTTAAGCATTTAAATTTCAGTTTACACTTCCCTTTTTTCTTAAAATTCTGTTCAAAGAAGGATCTTTGATGGATAATTTGAAAATGAGAAAGTTTAGGGACCAGCTACTTTTGTGTTTTGTGGCTAGTATTTAATCATTAAAAGAAAAGTAAGTAATCTCCTACCATTGAATATTAATCTCATACTATTAAAAACACTATTGATGACCAATTGATGGTTACAAAACACAAAAGTTGCTGCCCCTAACACTCCTTTCAAAAAATTGATACTCGCAAAGAAGAAGAGTAAGTTTTGCTGTCAGATAATAAATATTAAACCAACTAAAAATCTATATAACACAACTGTATGAGAGTATTCGCGTTATTAAAAAGAACGATAATCAAGTAAAATTGTTCCACTAATCACCTTAAATAATAAAAACCCTTGAGCTGTACTCGCCCAACCATCATTATGTCCACAACGCGTACAACACAACGACTATTATTCGCACCCCTTTTTCTTTGTGGCTTTCTTTTCCTCATTGCATGCTCCGTTTTGACTTTTGACTATGAAATTGATTTTAAATTTAGGCAAATGTTCCCCATCATTTCCAATTCTTATCTATTCTAATCTGGAAGTTAGGCTGTGTTCCATTTTTTGTTCAAACACAAGCAACAAATAATACATCTAATTTTCTGGCATAGGCCTTTCTTTCCATTGTTTGCTAACTTATACTATAGCATTCAACATGGGAGGATATATTTGAATTGTATTAAATGGAAGAAAAGTAAATGTTAACAGAAATTTAAGAAGCCAAAGAGACAAGATCTAACATCTTTTGTTTTCTTTTTTCTGCACACAAGTTAGAAAAATCACATTTACCAATGGAATTATCAAACACAAATAACAACAGGACAAAGATATACAAAGAATATATATATGTGACATTTTGAAAGCTTGCAGCATGTGCCCCCCCCCCCCCCCCCCCCCCAAAACAACCTTTGCTGACAAGATCACATATTTAACAAAACATTAGCATGCAAACCCTCCAACTCATTTACTTCAGAGGCACCTAACACCCAAATCAAACTCAGAAAACCTAAACTACCCAACTCAAACCCAAGGTAGATATGTAAATCAATCAGTTATGCTTCAAAATGTTCCAACCCAAAATTTGCCAGAGAGATTCCAAAAGCCATGCTCTCAAGAATAGTAAGTGGTGAAGGGGGAAATGTGAAATTGAGAAATATACTTTGTATACTCAAACCACTATTGCTTGGCCACTAACCGCATCATGAAGCTGAAGCGAACCATCCTTCATCAAATTTATGCTTAAGCTCTTGAATCTCTCCCTTGAATACTGCCTTGATGCTTTTCTCCAGTCAGTTCCTGTCTTCATCATGGCTACAAATTCGTCATAGCTGATTCGACCATCCTGTGAAAACCAGAAAATCGAAAATTGTTATATAGAATTTCAGAGAATCTTAGCAAGGTTTAGATAGGGTCAGAATCAAATTGGATCATAGTATTGAAAATGCTAAATGAGTTTTAGGTAATCAGAGTTGCTTCCTGATTAATAGCTATAGCTTTAGCCTAGTAGGAAGCACTTGCCACTCGTCCCAACAACTATGCATAAATCTAACAGAGTTATGAGTTTGAAAGCCAGACCTTGTCAGTGTCGACTTCTCGCATGATGTCATTCAATACATCCTTATCAGTTTCTCCAGTCTCATCCAGCAATGCTTCCTCTAGCTCATCTAACTCAATATAGCCACTCCCATCTTTGTCAAAAAACGTGAATGCTTTGCGGATATGCTCATCATTCTCCATTCTTTGTAAGTGAATCGTCACAGCTACAAACTCTCCATAGTCCAGTACTCCATTCCCATCAACATCAGCCTGAGCCATTGGTAGGAAATAAAAGTATCCTTGAATCACAAATTTGTTATTACATTTACAATAACAATTCCATAATTGAGGCATCAGTGGCAATTCATTTTCCAACCTATTTAGATAATCAAAGATAACTTAAAAATGAAAAAATTGGTGGTATATGCAGCAGAAGCTAAATCAGTTTAATATCCATAAGTGGAGAACCTCAAATATTATTTTCATAAGCACCACATATCAGTGTAAAAATGAAACCTAAATAAGAACCAATTATCTAGCGTATGGCAAGTATAGTTAATAGTGACAACCAAAGAAGTGAAACTGTACCAAACAATTGCATTATAGAAACGTAAACAGTTTGCAGAAGCCTACCACTTCCATCAGCATCCTTATCTCTGGCTCAGCCAATTGCGAACCAACCTTCTTCAACCCGGCCTTAAGTTCCTCGTACGTTACTTTGCCATCTCTGTCAGTATCCATCAATGTAAACATATCTTTGATTATTTCTACCTCTTCAACAGATAAATGTTCAGCAATCACCTGTAGCATTCATTTAAAGCAAACATAAATCACCAAAATAAAAACGTTGTATATAGATATTAAGTCATCCATTATGCATAAACCACAATAGATGCTACTAACCCGAAGAGCTCTCTTTTTGAATCTGTTCATCACGGAGAACTGCTTAAGCCTTGTCCTCACAATATCTCCTAACGGAACATTTGAAGCTTTCTTTGCATTCTGTAGCCAGGAATGTTCTGCAACCATAATGACAGCAAATATCTTGAATCACTTTCTATAAACATTAAACTGAATCTCAATAAATTAACCTTTTTTAACACAAATACAAAATGAAATAGAAATATCTCCCATCGACAGAAGTTGTGCAAATCAATTTTAAGAGGGGGGTAATACAATTATCACATAAATCCCTAAAACATTTTGGGGGACAAAATGGATGGGCCAATATCTGGAACCAAATGCAAGACAACTGAGTGACTCACCAAGAACCTGCTCCGCTGTCAACCGCTTCTTAGGATCAGGCTCCAGCATCTGCCTCACGAGGCTCTTAGCACTATCTGATATCTGCGGCCATGGCTCCCTCTTGAAGTCAATCACTCCCCTCAAAATTGCTAATGCAACCCCTTGTTCGGTCTCTGCAAAAAAAACCCCATACAAAACATGCCATGAAAATCTTTCCAAACCTCTTAAAATCGTTGGCAGTTAATTATAAATCAAATAGACAAATACACACCTCACACAGAGTTTCTTTCGGACTTAGAAGTTAGAAGAAGACACACACTCATTTTAGCATGTTGCCAGATTCAACTTGTATTTAGAATGATGGAAAACAAGAATCGAAATCTAGATCTTCTAATCATAGAATTCAGATACTCAGTGATAAACCATTTCTCGATTAGTAGACATAAATAGACAAAACGAGAAGGAGCAGGAAGAGTAAATAAATCACCTGCCCAAAACGGAGGAACTCCACACAACAAAATATAAAGAATGACGCCAGCACTCCACACATCCACTTCGGGCCCATAGTTCCTCTTCAATACCTCCGGCGCCATATAGTACGGACTCCCAACGATCTCCGTAAACCTCTCTCCTGCAAAAACAAAACCATAACTGTCATCAGAACCGCCACAACTGCCACATACATTGATTGATTTTGAAACCGAAAAAGTGCTTACCAGGCTTGAAGAACACGGAGAGTCCAAAGTCAATGGCCTTAAGAACCGAGTTCTCCTTCTTATTCGCAAACAAGAAATTCTCCGGCTTCAGGTCCCGATGCATGACACCGTTGACGTGGCACATCCTCACCACCTCTGCAATTGTCCTTGCCACGTTCGCCGCCGCGCGCTCGCTGTAGTGTCCTCTCGCCACGATCCGATCAAAAAGCTCGCCGCCAGCACAAAGCTCCATCACAAGGTGAACGTTCTCGTCGTCCTCGTAAGTCGCCTTCAACTTCACCACGTTCGGGTGGTCAGGAAGCGCGTTCATGATCGCCACCTCCCGCCGGACGTCTTCCACGTCCACGGCGGTGCGAAGTTTCCGCTTCGAGATGGACTTGCAGGCTAGCTCCTGCTTTGTTTCCCGGTCCGTGCAAAGGTACGTGATCCCGAACTCGCCCCGGCCCAGTTCACGACCCAAAACATACTTGTCCGTGATTCTGGTCCGGTGCGGCCCCACCGGAATCACGTCTTTCAGCACACGGATCGGGGCTGGGGAGTGCCGTAGTAGGCCTTCCTCAGCGAATGGGTTCGGGCGGGTTTTCTTGTCCTTACGGCCCTGACCGTTGGGGTTTTTGTTGTTGTTCTCGTCAGAAACGGCGTCGTTTCCTCGCACGCATGCGTTGCAGTTGCCCATGGAGGTTTCTTAGAGGTTGCAAGTTCAGAGCATGAGAGAGAGGGGGGTTTCTCGGGTTTTTGGAGATGACGTGACGTGTGTTTGAGTCTGTCGTGTTGTTGCCGCCGTCGGCCAGCGAGTTTTCCGGCGAGAATAAGAGATACAGACAGAGAGAGAAAAAAAAGAGATAGAAGTGAGGAGAAAAGTCTATGCTGAAATTTTAGTAAGATTTTGTTTACAGGTGGAATTTATTTTTTTTCCTTGTATAAAGTTTTAGATTTTTTATTCTTTTTGTTTTCCTTTTCTTTTCGTAGAATTTTTATTTGGATTCTAATGAACGAACACAACACAACAACTCCACAAGTTGCGTTTTGGGACTGAGTTGACTGGGGAAAAACTTGTTTGACTCCGTGCATGATGATTACGGTTCGCTCGTGGCTGTGTTTTTTTTTTTTTTTAGTTAAGAATGAGATTTAAATTTTTTTTGGGTAAAAATTGAAAAATTATATTATTTGAGTTATAATTTATTAGGAGAATGTTTAAAATGAGTATAATAATTATGTGTTTATTGGATATGTTATATTTATGAATTTAGATTCTCTAAATTTTGAATTTTCACTTTAAAGAATAAAGTGTGATCCAAATTTTAATTGGATATGTCATATTCATTTTATGGTTTCTCTTTCATATTTTTTCTTGATCCTATCTATGAAATAAATGGTAAGAAATCACATTTTATCCTTTAAAATAAAATTCAAAATTTAGAGGATCTAAATTTTATATTTATATATATTATTATATTTTATTAGATAAAAATTAAAGGTTAATATAAAAAAATATCGATAGATTCTAATAAATATAGAATATTTTAGTATATAAATAAATATTTTAAATGACAATAATTTAACACACAATATTTTAAATAACAACAGAATTTTTTATTCTTAAATAATTAAATATATCACATATAAATACAAAAAATATGAATATTCTTTATTCATTAAGATTAATTATTATGCACCAAATTTTTATAATATTAAAATAATATTTTAAACGATAATATAAAAATATAAAATAATTAAAATTTTATTTTATATTATTTGACAAATAATTAAATTATTATATTTAAAATTTATTAACTAATTACTTTTGTTAAAAATATTATACAATATAATTTGTCATCAAAATATTTTAAAAATATAATTTATTTTAAATATTATATATAATACATAAAAATATTAATTTTTAAATTTTTTTTTAAAAAATAAAATAAATAATATATTCTAAATACATATCTATTACGTTATATATTTACTTATATAAATAAGATTAAACTAATCAAATTTATGTAATTAAAACTTTTATGTTACTCTCTCTCTTTTTATTGTTATTCTTTCATTTTTTTAATATAAATAATCAATTCCTTTTATTTTTAAGGTGATGATGTTATTAAATTATCTGTGTGTTTGGTTTAAGGTTAAAAAAATTGAAAATATTTTGTGAAAAAATTTTATATATCAAACTCGTCCGTTTAATATTATAAATTGTCCAAAGTTATTTTAAATGTTTTCAAAAATAAATTAAAGTTGCCTTTGCTTTATAATATATATTTAGAAGCTAATTTATATTCTCTCTTTACATAGAAATAGTAAATACTTATGCTTTGTGTTGGGAATAATGTCAACAATTATGATCATAATATAATTTGTTTGACAATTAAAATTTAAAACCCGAATCAAACAAAAGATATTATATTCCAGTGCGATAATTTTCAAGAACAGATTAGAATAACTTAAAATAAATTAGAATTCTTTTATTTTAAATAAAAGTGAAAATATTGTAGTATTATATTCTAAACTTACTCATATCTCTAGCATTTGAACTTTAAAGAATTGTTAGGTGTTAATAATACACGCAAGAAGTAATAAAGAAATTCAGAATAATTTATTTTATTTTGTAAATTTTATTCAAATAATATAGAATTCTTCATGTTAAGTCATGTCTTAAGAGTTTTAAATTATTTACCTAATTATCTTAGCTTTAAATCATTGTCCATTTGGACTAATTCTAAACTCAACCAAATATAACTCTCCTATACTTAACTATTAAAATTGTACATAAAATTTATTTGGGTATGAATTACCTCCACCATTAAAAATATTAAAAAATTTAACTAAAAAAACAAAAAACATTTGAAAATAATAAAAAATAAAAAATGATATTATTATAAATATACAACTATAAATATTATATATATAAAACTATAAATGTTAAATTTAAAAAATAATTTTAAATTATTATCTACTTAATATTACCACAAAATAAATATGAATAAGAAAGATTAAAGAGAGTCATGAGGTGACATATATATTAGAGAGTATAAAGAATAAAATAACATATATTAATTCTATATCAGTCACTATTACATACACATATGATACATATACGTAGTTGATACATATTATTTATTCAGTTTTTCTAAAAAAAATAAAAAAAATTTCATGTATTATATATAATATTTTAAATAAAATATATTTTGACAAATATTTGATAAAAAGTTATATTACATAATAATATTTTTAATAAAAATAGTTAGTTAATAAGTATTGAATATAATAATTTAATTATTTATCAAGTAATATAAAATAAAATTTAATTATTTTATATTTTTATGTTGCAGTTTAAAATATTATTTTAATATAATTTTTTAATATTATAGAAAATTTTTGTGTAATAATTAATTTTAAGAATAAAAAATATTTATATTTTTTATATTTATATATTTTATATTTTTAATTACGTAAGTTTGATTAGTTTAGATCTTACTAATATAAGTAAATATATAATGTGATAGGCATATATTTAGAATTATATTTTTTATTCTGTTTTTTTTTTTAAATTAAAAAATGAAAAATTTAATATTTTTATGTATTATATATAATATTTTAAATAAATTATATTTTTAAAATATTTTCATGAAAAATTATATTGCATAATAATATCTTTAACAAAAGTAGTTAGTTAATAAATTTTAAATATAATAATTTAATTATTTATCAAGTAATATAAATAAAATTTAAATTATTTTATATTTTTATGTTGTATTTTAAAATATCATTTTAATATAATTTTTTAATATTATAAGTTTTTTTCATAATAATTAATCTTAATCAATAAAAAATATTCATGTATTTTGTATTTATATATTTATATTTAATTATTTAAGAATAAAATATTCTATTGCCATTTAAAGTATTGTGTATTAAAGTATTGTCATTTAAAACATTTATTTATGTACTAGGATATTCTGTATTTATTAGAGCGGGCCTGCTACACATCCATATAACCATGTAACCATGTTGGCCCAAACCCAAAACAACTAACGCGCTTCCAATCTCATTAAATAAACGTGACTTCCATGCGCCCCGTACAAACAAAACGACTACTTCATTCGCGCTTCATTATGAAAAAATGTTCCTTCTTCTTCAAAACACACGAAACTGCTCCGTCTCTTCGAATCTCTCTCAAAATCACTCAAACTTCAATCACGTTCTCTGCGAAAATCACTACTACAGAAGAATCGCGAGAAGATTTGGCAAGGAACAACAAAGAAAGAACGAAAATAGCATCACAGACTACCAAAGGTATGAGAAAAACTATTGTTCATTTGAAATCTTGCAATGTCGCGTTTCTCCTAGTTGCATTTTAGATTTACTGAATTGATTTTTTTCGTTTAGTAGATCAAACTATTGTGAATGCATTTCTACAGTATAACTAGAGTTAATGAAATTTATTGTTATTTTCATTCAGTTCAGTAGATAGTGTAACTAGCGCTTTGAAATTGGTTGTTACTCTGTTCAGTACTTCTTTTGCATGGAGAAATACTATTCTTAATGATTAAAAGTTGAAAACGATTTATTCTTGACATGAACATTGTTCGGTTCGTTGGCATTCTTGAAATACTGTGATTAAATTTTTACAGTATAACTAGGGCTTTGGAATAAATTTTGTGGATATTTTTAAATTTGGCCAAATGAATTTTGTTCGATTCGGTGGCTTCCTTTTGCTTTGTTCATTGTTTAAGATTATTGTGATAGCATGCAGCAATAATTCCCTAGCTGTTTCATTATTTATCATGTTTGATTCTGTGCATGAATGAGTTTTGCTTCGGTAGCCTGTAACATTTTAATTGACTTGATTAAGATATACATGCTTGTGCTTATTGGTGTATTGAGTGAAGTATTGACCAAACTTTTTCCTTACAGCAAAACAGAACAAGACAATGGCAACAATGAAGGAGAAGCCGCACTATAACGTAAGCACATTAAATAAATTTATCCGCTTTCATTTGAATAATATCTATTTTGTATTATAAATATATCCTCACATTCTATTTCAAAACTTGTAGAAAACTCATTATTGCAGATGCCAAACAAAGGCAATGGCAACAGTGTACAGGATATGACTCAAGAAAAGAAAGATATAGTGGAAGAAGTGGGATTTTGTGCCCTGTCACATGTCCCAGAAATGAATGTCTCTCATGCCCTGTTGAGAGAATTGATTGATCACTTTGATGAAGAGAAAGGATACTTGAAAACTCTCCAGGGCAGAATATACATAACTCCTCAGAAAGTAGCAGCTGCCCTGGACATAACCAACGGAGGTAATACACTTTTCACTTACTACTTATTTTCAGTTCATTGGTTTACAGAAAATTAAACTGAGCCTTTTTGACTGATTTTTGCTACTAAAATATTGTAGGGAATCGTTTTCATGATAAGGTTGATTACAACAAACTGAATCCAGAAGACAAGGAATGTGCTCGATATGAGCGTAGAAGGGGAGGAGAACCGAAAAAAATTCAAGAGGACTTTTGTTGTCTTCATACAAAAGTGCTTCTTGCTGCCCACAACGGTAAGTGTGGCCTCCCCAATCCATAAGCCATCGATCTTTCATGTGGACAACAATCAGAAATGGGATTGGGTAAAACATGTGCTCAACTTCTTGATGAAAGGAGTTGAAAACAAGAGAAAGGGGAGGAAACAAGCTGTTGATGGCTATATTTTTATGTTGATGTTGATATACTTTCATGAAGCCAAGTTCCCTTGCCCGTTCACACCTGATGCTCCCCCAGCACCTTGGGTGGCCCATTGGACAAAGCAAATGATGCTTGAACGGATTTCTAGCGAAGCAACAGAATCATTAGTAAATACTCTACTAAAATTCTCCCTAAAATTTGGTTTCAAATGCTTTTAAAATACTCTACTAACTAAATAAACTTCTGTTTTAGGTTATAATTAATTTATTTGTCCTACTCGCAATTGTTCACCATATGAACCTTGTTCGGTTCGGTGGGCTCACTCCTTTTGCTTCACCTGATTGTTAGTGTGTTCAATTGAGTCCTTGTGCATGCAAAAATGTTTCTTTGATCATTAAATAATTATCATATTTTATGGCTTTTTATTCAGCACATTAGTATCATTTGGTAAAGTGGGTTGCTCATGTTTATTAAATGGTTGTTATTGTATTTCTCATTAAATAATTGAGTTCTTATTTCTGTTTTAGGGACTTCTGTATAAAAAAGAAAAAAAGAATGAAAAAACAAAAACAAGAAAGTTGGATAAAAAAGAAAAAGAAAATAAAATAAAAAAGAAATTTGTCAATCTAGATTCTTCTTCGGAAGAAGAAAGATTTTCCGAATCTGAATCTCAATCTGAATCCGACAAAACACCACCGACAAAGAGAGCAAGACAAAAAAAGGTGCTTAGAAAACAAAAGCTTGTTGAGAAGGATTCATAATTGTTAGGATTTGGTTGAATTAGTCCCACATTGCTCAGGATAGCAAATGGAGTGGGTGGCCTAGGCTATAAATATGAGGCTAAGTTCTCCATTTGTTTTTGCACCAGTCAGAAACACTTTAAGCTTGTATCTGATTTTTCTTTTCCTCTGTACTCTTTGATTAGAGAGTGTTGTGAGGAGTAGTTAGATATTTTCTTTGAGAGAGTGTGGGTGTACTGGGGTGCCGGTGTTAGAGAGAAAGAAGTCTATGTGTTGTAACAATTTTCACATAGTGATATTCTCTGGTTGTCATTTGACAACGGCCGTGGTTTTTTCTCCGGTAATTGGAGTTTCCACGTTAAATTCTTGTGTTGTGATTGTGGCTATTTTATTTCTCTGTCAAAGGTGTTTTCTCAAGGGGAAATGGTGTCTTATTCCCAACAAGTGGTATCAAGAGCTTCGGTTCGGTGGGATTTATTCTTAGTATGCTCTGTGGTTGCAGCCTAGTCTGACCTTCCACATCAGAAAAGAATTTTGTCCTGTGGCTTGAGGTTGATCTTTGGTTGCTGTTGTTGTTGCTGGAAGGCAGTGTGACACTGTGAGAGTGCTGTTTGAAAAGGTTCTGGCTAAGGAAAGACTTGGTATTTAAGTGTGTCCATTGTGACCCACCTCTCTTTCCTGGGGACCCTTCCTAGTGCACGGTTGAGTTATACTATTCCAGTATACGGTTGCAACAATGTCAGGATATTCAAGTGCTGTGAAGCTTGAAATAGAGAAATTTGATGGAAGAATCAATTTTGGCTTGTGGCAAATACAAGTCAAGGATGTGTTGATACAATCAAGTTTGCACAAGGCGTTGAAGGAGAAGATCTCTGGTTGCTTTCTCTATGAGAGAAGATGATGTTCTCTAGAAGACAAGAAGTATCCTCATGGTATTACCGCACTGCCATGGATAAGGATAAGTTGTGGCAATCGGGTCCACAATTGCACACGGGCATTGGTTGGCGTTGAGATGCAAGGTGTGTGGCGGAGTTAGGTCGATGGCTGAAGAACTTCCAGGAAAAGCCAATTTGGAAGTTGCACCATGAATTTTCAGCAAGGTTTCGATCTGTACCAAGGCGAAATGCTTGGAGTGGTCTAATTCCAAGTGAGTATACTTTCATGGTGGAGTATGATAGTTCTCTGAACTATGATTGTCGGTATAGACAATGGCAGCAAAGAATTGTCGGTGTTGACAATGGAAGCTAAAGATGTGTGACTATTTCAATCAAGGTGGAGATTGTTAGGATTTGGTTGAATTAGTCCCACATTGCTCAGGATAGAAAATGGAGTGGGTGGCCTAGGCTATAAATATGAGGCTAAGTTCTCCATTTGTTTTTGCACCAGTCAGAAACACTTTAAGCTTGTATCTGATTTTTCTTTTCCTCTGTACTCTTTGATTAGAGAGTGTTGTGAGGTGTAGTTAGATATTTGCTTTGAGAGAGTGTGGGTGTACTGGGGTGCCGGTGTTAGAGAGAAAGAAGTTTATGTGTTGTAACAATTTTCACATAGTGATATTCTCTGGTTGTCATTTGACAACGGCCGTGGTTTTTTCTCCGGTAATTGGAGTTTCCACGTTAAATTCTTGTGTTGTGATTGTGTCTATTTTATTTCTCTGTCAAAGATATTTTCTCAAGGGGGAATGGTGTCTTATTCCCAATAATAATCAACAAGTGAAACTGAAAGCATTCCCACGGATTCAAAAAGCAAAAGTGAATCCAAAAAACAGTAAGTTTAATGTTCATATTGATTTCATTTAACTTGTATTTGCTTAAATTTGTTCTTATACGCTTGTTCTTATGTATTGCAGAGAAGAAGAAATCGAAAAAATCGAAACAAAGAAAAGAAAACAACCATCGAAGGTGGTTAAAAAACAAACCAAAAAAGGAAGCATGTGCCGACAGATTCAGAGAGCATAAGCAAATCTGAAAGCCAATAAGTATTGTTCAGCAAATGAATTCTTTCGGTTCGGTGGTCTTCTAATTTTCGGTTCTGCCTTTTAATTGTTTTCGGTTCGGTGGTGTCTGTCAGTTTGGTTAAATTGATTGTTGTTTTCTTGTTCTTGCTTATATTTTTCTCGGTTATAAATTCGATGTGTTTGTCTGTCTTGCAGAGAAAAATAAATTGAGAAAACACCCATAATAAAACGAAAACAACTGCAAAAAAACAAACCTAATCTGACAAGGAGTAAGTTTCTCGAATCATATTTTCTTTTATTGATACTTTCATTTTAGGTGTATTGATACTTATTTTATGAACTTTCAGAACTGAACAAGCAAAAGACAATGCTGCAGAAAGAAGAAGGCAAGCGTTAGAGACAATAAGAGAAAAGAGATAAAAAAAAAAAAGAAATGATGGAGCTCAGTCAATACACATTGTTCCAGATCAGTTTGCCTCAACAGAAGCATGAAATGAATCCTCTCAGACGTAAGATTCAATTTCTTATACCAAGTTTTTTTCCTTTCTTTGCTTACTTTTGCTAGAACCGTTTGTAATTCCTCTAGATTCAATTAATAATATTTATTTATCTTGGTTAGACTGCCAACTGTAAATCTCGGAAGTGAACCACTCTTGCAGACTCAGGGAAGCTCCGCACCATCTGTAAATGCCCAAGACAATACCAGGTTTGTTGCACTCTTTACTTTCGGTTCGGTGGTTTCCAAAAATGAATTTGATGTGTTTCTAGACCTCTACTTTTAATCTTGATTTCTAATTTTAATTTGTATCTTTTTTTTTTAGGAAAAATATCCCAGAATCCATGGTAAAATATTTTAGAAAAAAGAAAATTCATACAAGAAAGACTTTAAAAAGTCCACCAGTGTAAGTTAAAAATATTTATGTTACTCTATCAGATAGGTAATTAAATTTTGTTTAATTAATCTCACGAAAAATGTGTTTAAATGTCACTAGCACTACACCTAATTCTAAGCTACAAATCATTCAGGTTCAACAAGAAACTCATTCTGAACCTTTGAAAATGTGAGCTTTCCAACGTGCGAATTCCCGTTTCTTAGAACAAATTCTAATTATTCAACATTAACTTCTTCCTTATTTACATTCCTTAGAAATCCTTTTACGTTGTCTCTTCCAAGTTCTCTTCAAGAAGAGTTGATCAATGATGAATTTATTTATGTCCCTCCAGAAAGTCAAACACAACAAACCTCTGATAAAGAGTAAGGTTATAAATATTTATTCACCACATGAATTTTGTTCGGTTCTGTGGGCTTGGTAATTTTAAATAATTACTAAAATATTGGCTGTTTAATGCAGCAGGCCTCCCAAAGAAGAACCTGAATTGTAAGTTTTACCATTATTCACCACATTGCTTAATTTAGGTTCAATGGATTTGGTTATTTTAAATTACTTGATAGATAGTGTGTTCAGGATTTAGGGTTATTTTAAATCACTTCAACATCTATTAATGCAGCAGCCCTCTGGAACCACAACACCAGCCCAGCAAAGAAGCAACAGTGCAGCAATCGGAAGAAGAAGTAGATGTTAATGTGTAAGTTTCACTGCTTATACAAATCCCAATAATTTCACTTCAGTACATGTTTTAATTGTAAGTTTTATCTCTTCTGTTTCTTACTGTTGCCTTCTGGAACCTAAAAGCAGGCTGTCGAGATATCTTCACCGAGGAAAACAGAGCCAAAACTTTCATTGTCTCTTACGAGTTCTGTTATTGAAGAATTATTGAAAGATGACTATTTCTATGAAATTTCTGATAATGAATAAGTTGCACATAAAAATTTTTTTATTAATTTTAATGGGTTATTTTTGAACCATTATCTATTTAATGCAGCAGCCCTCTCGAAGAAGAACAGCAACCTAGCCAAAGGGAAGATGATATGCCTTCTTTTAACCTTAGGATAAGTCCACCAGCATCTCAACCAACTCATCCCTCTGAGCCGCCTGTTTCACGGCTTGAAATCCTGACAGAGGCGGTGGTAGATGCTGGAGTGACGGCAGCATTAAAGTTTGCTAAAGCAACAACTTCCGAGCCACCCTTGCCAGCTCTGCAGTTTTAAAAGCTCCAGAAAAAAATAAAAATCTCAAAGGAGTTGATCGAAAAGTGTTATCATTGGATGACACATGTAAAAAAGACAAAAGATAGTAGCAACGAATATGATGCAATATTCGTCTTGAAACATGAGGCACTTTACGAGGGGTTAAGAGAATATTTCATGTCTCTAATGCCCAAAGAACAAGTGCATACCACTGTAAATTCTTTCCCGATTGCGTTAACGTTAATAATTTTTCTAAATAATCTTATAGAGTATATCTCATAAATTTTTTACTTGTAGGTGGTCAGTATACATAGCATGATTATCAACCAAGTAAAAACTCACCGGTATTAGGAACAAATATACATTGTGCCGCTGGATATTGTGGTAAGCTAAATTTATTATTCTGTCCTGATTGCTGTTCGGTTTGGTGGGAATGTTCATATTGATTCACCTGAATATTATGTGTTGTGTTAAGTTCTTTTCCATGAAGAACTTTTTTCTTCATGATTGAATATTTTTCACGTCATATTCAGCATATGAATTGTGTTTGGTTCGGTGGAAATTTGATTTAACTGATCTTCATTTTGCAGAATTTTATGTTGGGAACACATGGCGTGGAGTGCATTGATAAAACGACAAACAAGGCATACCGATTTGATATTGAGCAGTATGCCCACCACTGCCAGTTTCTTGACAAAAGAAAATTTACTTTGCATCCATTTGTAAGTTATAATTTCTAAAAATTCTTCAATAATTCTCTCATTTGTTATTTGTTTTCACTGAAATATTCTATTATTTACCCACAATTCAGCTATTTGTGCCAATTTGCAACGGAGCTCATTGGTGGTTGTGGATTGCTGATGTCAAGAAAAAGAAATTCTATGTGCTTGACCCTATCAATAAGTCAAAAAAATATATACCTGATTCAAGAGTGATGCTAAACAAATTTGTTGTAAGTTATTTTTCTTGTAAATTATTCAAAGAATTTAGTACATGAAATGAGTTCGATTCACTATTGATGCTTTTTTTTTATTTTTGTCTCCCTTTCAGGGATTAATAATTTCTCAGATGAGGGTTTACGCTAGGGCAGAACCCTTAATGGAGGATGGGCTGGGAAAAGAAGCAGAGTATATCCAATTGAATGGTCAATGTACAGAGTAAGAATCTTTCTCTTCTATAGTTCTATATTTAATGTATTTTATTTTTTAAACTATTAATCGTATTATACTCAATTCTTACTTAGCTATGATTGTGGAATATACGTCATGAACTGGCTCGAAACAATTGATCCACGAAAGATCAAAAACGAGAAGAGATATAAATATAGAGCTTGGACACAAGTAAGTACTTTCTAAATTAATAAACTTCTTTCTTTTCTTATTTCAGTTGGGTTCATTTTTTATGTAACTAATTCCTTTCAATTGAAATGTAGGAAGAGATTAATGACTTCAGATACCAATATGGTCCAAATCTTCTGTTGCATGAAATGAACAAAATCAAAGAGCAAGTGATTTGGGAATCTGAAGCAATAAGACTATCAAAGCCATCTGCTTCCCTCTCCAGCCCTTATTGTAAATTCACATCTCGGGATTTAGATAGTAAATAGGATATATTGTGATTCACTAGTTGTATTTGACAATATTTTGTTTAACTTGTTTAAAAAAGTAAACAATGATTATTTCAATGTATATATGTGAATATTAATGTAAATGTTTCTATCAGGTTGTCTGAAACTGTCTGGCTGCTGTTTTATTCCAGGTTCTCAGTGATTGCAATCAGTGTATTTACCACTACATTAGTAACACCAAAAAACACAGTGAATCGAAATTAATACACTAGCCGAACCGAAAGTTGCAAATACACTATACATAAATTTTGAGAGCTAATTACAAAAAATGTTTCTATCAGTATTCAGTTTCAAAAACACCTAAACTCTCTGACATAGCAAAATAAATTAACTATTCAATAAAGAAAAAATTGACTCTTGAACTAAAGAATTTCACAAAAAAATGACTATTAATTAAAGACTAACAAAAATTATACTAATAAAAACTAAAACTCGTATAATCCTCTCTTGGATAATTCATATATGGTACATTATAAAGAGTGGAGCTCGACTGAATCGATGATCCGGAATCTAAAAGATTCATGTTAATTTATAAATCTCTTGGAACTGTATGGATGCTATTTTATTCCAAGTTCTTAGTGATTGTAATAAGTGTATTTACCAATACATTAGTAACACCAAAAAACACAGTGAACTGAAATTAATACACTGGCCGAACCGAAAGTTGCAAACACACTGTACAGAAATTCTGAAAGCTAATTACAAAAAAGTTTCTATCAGTATTCAATTTCAAAAACACCTGAACTCTCTGACATAGCAAAATAAATTGACTATTCAATAAATAAAAAATTGACTTTTGGAATACAGAATTTCACAAAAAATGACTATTAATTAAAAACTAACAAAAAATTACATTAATAAAAACTAAAACTCGTATAATCCTCTCTTAGATAATTCATATCTGGTGCATTGTAAAGAGTGGAGCTTGACTGAATCGATGATCTGGCGTCTAAAAGGTTCAACTACAAAAGACATAATTAATTCTATATCAGCAAAATGCACAATTGAATTTTTAGCTAATCGAAAGCAAGTCAATTTTACCTCACTTGGAGCTGTCTTTTTCTTTTTCTTCATGGCATTTGAGATCTTTTTTTCAAAGTTTGATCCAAGTCTGTTCTTGGACCGGCCTCTTGTTTTGACACGTGGCGGGCTTTGAAGGTTATTCACATCGCTTAGTGTCGCTTCTTCGTGGCATAATGAACTTTTTCCTTTGCTTCTCTCTTTATATTCTTGCATCTCAGCCATGACCTTGTCAAACGCCCGGTGCAGAATTCTGGTCAACTCCTCGGACTCGGATGCAAATTCGCATATATTGTGCGACTGAAACATCAATTCGTCGAATCTCTTACTTCTCGGCTCCAGTAGAGGCTCATCTTGGCTGCTCTTGATGTGTGTGTGCCTCCTCTTTATGTTCTTGCTCCAGCGTTCCAGTATGTATTTCGGTGCCACATTATCCACTCGCTCAAAGTTTAGGACGCTTAAGGAATGACGGCACAATATGCCCCTAGACTCGAACAGCAAGTACTGACACTTTACCTCTTGTGATACTGCGTCGTAGGTGACGAAAAACTTGTTGAATGTGGAGTTGGAAACCTGCTCTATGACTTCATATGTTGTGAAACCTAGGGTAGAATGCATTGATTTTGTGATACAGTTCACTTTACCTCTGAATTGAGCTTGAACTTCCCTGAACTTTTCATGGGTATATACATACTGAAACTGTGCCTCTGTTACTGATTTTGTTGCACACGGTATCATGGTGTGAAAATCTGCAGCATCGAATTCTCTCTCTGTTTGCTCTCTGCTTACTAAGCAATTGTCGTATTGCTTCACGAATTGTCTCAAGGAGCTATTTCGTGTAATGAACTTGTTGAAAAATGAATGCATGCTCTCACTCCTTTGTGTGCTTCTCATCCCGACCCAAAAGTGGTGATCCAAGTAAACTAGAATCCATATATCCCGATCCTCGTACAGTTCTGCAAAACCCATAAGGTGTGGTAAACCGAAAATAGTGTATGTTTTGGAAAAAAAAAGGTATGGGCATGAAAATAATTCGAATTGAAACCTCAATTACCTGAAAGCCACTTGTTGCCTCCGAGGCCATACTTTGTGAGGAAATTGTTCCAGTTTCTGTCAAATGTGTCTTTTGTGTACGAGTTCCAAACAACATGGCTCATCTCTTGTTCAATATCGATGTGTCCCTTGTAGCCGTTTAGTTTGTTTGGGATCTTCTTCATGATGTGCCAGATACACTAGCGGTGAATTGTTGTTGGTATGCCTAGCTCAATTGCCCTTTGAATCGATGCGCATTGATCGGTAAGAATGCCTTTTGGTGCCTTTCCTCCCATGCAACGTAGCCAACACTCAAATAGCCATTTGAATGATTGAATATCCTCATTGTTCATCAGCGCACATCCGAGAAGTGTTGACTGGCCGTGATGATTCACGCCAACAAAAGAACCTAAAACCAAATTGTACCTGCATAAATAAGCGCACTAGACCATGGTGAACCGAAAGATATACATTCAAAGAACATGAAAATATATGTCACTAAATGAAATACCTGTTTGTATTATAGGTGGTGTCAAATGAAACCACGTCTCCGAAATACTCAAATGCAGCCATGCTTCTTGCATCAGCCCAGAATGCCTGTTTAATACAGGGATCGCCTTCAAGGTTGAGCTCGAAAAAGAAATTTTGGTTCTTCTCTTTCATTCTTAGTAGGTACTTCCCAAATTCTTTGGCATCGTCTTCTTCGGAAATATTCCGTACTTCCCTTGTGATGTAATTCCTCACGTCTTTTTCTATAAAACCTAGTTTACGGTGGCTGCCAGCTGCTGCCACAAATGATTGGTAAGTTTTGCTCGGTCTGATTCCAGCTTCCTCGTGGATTTCAATGGTGCGATGCACAAACATGCTAAGCTCCCTGTGTTGTTTGACCATCTCTGCCCGTTTTGGACAGTAAGGATGTGAGTGATTCAGAACAACTTTGGAAATTGTCCAAACACCGACGTCCTTTCATTATGTGTACATAAATCCTGACTGGACAGTTTAACCCAGCTGAGGTGTTTGTCTTCAGAGTTGAAGATATCTTGGATTTCCACCTCCCCTCTCTGGTGCATACAATTAGTTGATTCTTAATTTTGTCTCCATCCCGAGTCATGTTCCTTATTTTGGTAGAAAAACTGGCAAGTTTGGAATAATATTTATAGAACTTTGCAGCTTCTTCTAGTGTCTCAAAAATCATCCCCACCTTTGGGACAAATCTTTCATCCACAATACAGCTGGTCTACACGGTGAACCGAAAATGTCATTAACGGTGAAAGAATTCTATAATATTTACCGAACCGAAAGGTTACTAACAGTAAACGAAAGATAATCCATTATAGAAAACCAAATTCGAAACAACTCTGTCTACAATTTAGATTTTATCAATTCAATTCAATTCAGATTCAGATCACCTCCGTCCATTCAATTCAATTCAAATAAAATTAGCAATTACATTCTATTGAATTCGATTCAAAATTTAATAATTCAAACCTCATCAAATTGATGCGTTTCGGAAGAATAATCCAAATCGTACTCATTCAATTGATTTGAAGTTGATTCATTCATTGTTTCAATTCAAAAGTCCAGATCGAAGAAAAAAACAAAGAAGAAGAAGAAGAACGACGAAGCTAATTACGTCAAAGTCAATCCAGATCCATAATGCAGAGAATAAGGAATTTTATTAGGTTGAAGAAGAAGAAGAAGAAGAAGAAGAACAAGAAGAAGAAGAAGAAGAAGAAGAAGAAGAAGAAGAAGAAGAAGAAGAAGAATGAAAACGCGAGAAGAGAACAAGGTTTACGTTGAGAAAAGTTTACGTTCAAAAAAGTTTATCACGCAGAAAAGGTTTACGTTATATACATTATATGAGGCCCGTGTATAACAAACGACTGTGGGGTGGGGGAACGCACGTGTGGAGGAAGTTACTTGGATAACATCCATATATTTTTTACATGGATGTAGAGCTTTTCCGTTATTAGAGTTTATCAATGCTCTTCTTTTATATTAGCCTTTGATTTTCATCTAATAAAATCTAATAGTCTATATAAATGTGGCACATCCAATAAGCACATAATTATTGTGCTCATTTTAGACATACCCGTTTGTTAGCCATTTATGTATTTTTTTTTGTCTAATTTAATATTTAAAAATTAGAACAAAAACATTTTGTCTTTAACATTTAGAATAAGTCTTAAAATTATCTTTAACATTTAAATCATTTTATTTAAGTCTCTAACATTTTGATATTATCTCAATATTGTCCTACTTGTTAACAAAATTGACGGCAGAACAAAATTGAGACGATTTTAAAACGTTAAGAACTTAAATTGGATGAAAACGTTAAGGGCAAAAATGATACATTACTCTTATAAGAATTACCAAATCAAATAAAATAAAAGTAAATTTTAGTAAAATGAATTACATTATGAATTCAATATTTTTACTCATTATAAAATAATTCTAGAAAACTACTAGATAAACTTCCGAAAAAAAAGGCAAAACTAAGTATGATACATATATAATAAAGCATAAATTATACTCTTTTGTCTCTAATGTATCAAACTTTTTTAATGTTTAATTTAAATAAACTTTATTTTTAACTTAAAAATAAATTTTAATTTTATCTTTCAATAATATCAATTTTTTACGATACGTAGTTATTTAATTATTTTTTAATTTCATCTAAGTAAATTACACTTAATCGCATTACTTTCATTCTAAATAAATTTATTATTTTTAATTTTATTCTTAAATATTTTTATTCATCATGAAATATTCATAAAATGACTAGTACATAAACTTGTGAAAAAAAAACATAGTACATATACAATAAAATATAAATTATAACTTTTGTCTTTAATATATCGAAATTCTTTAATATTTAATTTAGTTAAATTTTATTTTTAATTTTAAAATAAATTTTAAATATAATAATCTAATTATTTGTCAAGTAATATAAAATAAAATTTAATTAATTTATATTTTTATGTTGTAGTTTACAATATTATTTTAATATAATTTTTTAATATTATAAAATTTTCTTATATAATAATTAATGCTAATAATAAAAAATACTTATATTTTTTATATTTATCTATTTTATATTTTTTGAAATAAAAAACTTTCACCTTTATATAATAAAATATGTGATAATCTTCTTAATATATATAATATTTTATATATAAATAATTATAATCATTAAATCAGATAACATATTAATTACATTAAAATTAAAAAATTATATATTTTATTTTTGGATTTAACAAAATATATTTTTAATAAATTATATATGATAAAAAATATTTTGAGAAAGACATTTGTACATCAATTTCTCATATATATATATATATATAGAAGAGAAATAATACTGGCCACCTATCGGTGGCAGATTTCAAATCGAAAGAGTAACAGGTTTGATTGCCAACTAGTCGATCAAGAAATTTGTGCTGATTCCACCTTAGCTTAGTAAAAGCGAAGGTTCCATCCATGGGAATCCTCCTAAGCACTTGCATTAGCCAGTCATGGACCGGCTTCAGCAGCCTCTGATTGAGATTGACATAGAGAAGCCCGAGAAAAGTAGTTGTCAAGAGTTTAGTAAGGTTCTAACTGCGAAATCAATAGTAGATTTGTCACTCCGATTACTTCATCCATAAACCTTTTTTTTTTTCAATAGCGGTACGCTATAAAAAAAGTAAAGGATAAGCTTGCATTCTAGAAGCGGTAGCTTCCCGCCTCCTTCATTTCTATAGCCTCCTTCGGTGATAAAAGTTCCCTTCCCTTTTATATATATATATATAAAAGTCTAGTCGAGTTAGAACATAAAAAATTTAACTAGAAAAATAAAAAAAATATTTGAAAATAATAAAAATAAAAAATGATCTTATTATAAATATTATAAATATAAAATTATAAATGTTAAATTTAAAAATAATTTTAAATTATTATCTACTTAATATTACCACAAAATAAATATGAATAAGAAAGACTAGAGAAAAAAGTCATGAGGTAGCATATATATATATTAGAGAGTCTAAAAAATAAAAGAATATATCAATCTTATATTAGTCACTATTATATACACACATATGATACATATATGTAGTTGATATATATTATTTATTCAGTTTTTTAAAAAAAATTAGAAAAAAATATTTTCAAGTATTATATATAATATTTTAAATAAACTATATTTTGACAATATTTGATAAAAAATTATTATATAATAATATTTTTAACAATAATAGTTAGTTAATAAGTATTGAATATAATAATCTAACTATTTATCAAGTAATATAAAATAAAATTATTTATTTTATATTTTTATGTTGTAGTTTAAAATATCGTTTTAATATAATTTTTTAATATTATAAAAAAATTGTATAATAATTAATTTTAACAAATAAAAAATTTATATTTTTTGTATTTATATATTTTATATTTTTAATTACGTAAGTTTGATTAATTTAGGTCTTACTAATATAAATAAATATATAATATGATAGACATGTATTTAAAGTTATATTATTTATTCCGTTTTTTAAAAAAAATTGAAAAAAAAGTTAATATTTTCATGTATTATATATAATATTTTAAATAAATTATATTTTAAAAATATTTTGATGAAAAATAATGTTAGATAATAATATCTTTAACAAAATTAGTTAGTAGTTAATAAATTTTGAATATAATAATTTAATTATTTGTCAAGTAATATAAAATAAAATTTTAATTATTTTATATTTTTATGTTACAGATTAAAATATCATTTTAATATAATTTTTTAATATCATAAAAATTTTTTGCATAATATTTAATCTTAATAAATAAAAAATACTCATATATTCTGTATTTATATATTTTATATTTAATTATTTAATAGTAAAAGATTTTATTTCTATTTAAAGTATTGTATATTAAAATATTATCATTTAAAGTATTTATTTATGTATTAGGATATTCTGTATTTATTAGAATTCATCAATATTTTTTTATATTTATCTTTGATTTTTATCTAATAAAATCTAATAATCTATATAAATGTGGCATATCCAATAAACATAATTATTGTGCTCATTTTAAACATACCCTAATTAAGGTATTTTGATTAACTTTTCAATTGAGTTTACCAAAATTTAATGTTTGGTTATTTTTATCAAAAAAATATTTAGAGTGGCAAAATTTACAAACACTTGGTGCTTTAGGAACTACAGAGAAACATTTGAGACCTTCAGTTTTACCCCCTAAAAAGAAATTCAATATCTACAAGACTACAATTATACTACTATTTTTTATTTTATAACTTTTACATATAATTGTAATTTTATTTTGAATACTTTTTTTATAAATAGAGTAAGAATTTGTAATTTGTAAGTATTGAAATAAGGGGGAACCAAAAATAAGAGATAATTTAAGAATTAAGAGCAGATGGACGGATGAGGAGTGCTTTATTAGACACTGTGATTTTAATTTACAAATGCTAATTTTATCCCGCGATTTCTTTGCACACTAAAATTCGGATACTTTTTATCTTAGCAATCCTTTTATTCAATGGTATATATTACAAATTAACAACATTCCTATATAATTTTATATTGGTTTAATTACTCTATTGGTCTTTATAATTTGGTAAAATTTTTAATTAGGTTATTGTACTTTTTTTTTAATTGAGTTCTTGCACTACAATTTTTTTTAATTGAATTTCTACATTTTTTTTTCTTTTATTTAAGTCCTTACACTAATTTTTTTTAAATTAGATCCCTATAAAATTAAGTCAATTACTACTAAGGAGGACTTAATTGAAAAAAGAATTTGGTGGAGACCTAATTAAAAAAAATATATAAAGACTTAATTGAAAATTTCGTAAAACTATAAGAACCAACAGAATAATTAAACCTTTTATTTTTTAATTTAAAATATTTGGTAATAAAATTTATTGCCTTCACTCAGTTCTCTCCGGGAAATCAAGGTTTTCAAGAGAGTTCTCTCCGAGAAATCAAGGTTTTCCAGTGCTAAACGCTAATAATTCAGATTAGTTGTTGAAGTTGTTCAATCATGAACGGGTTAGGAATACTTTGACTTAGTTAGCCGCATTTGTAAAGTAAGTTCTTTATAATTAAGTTTATTATTCTATAAATAATAAATGTGAACTTTTTTTTCGTGAAATCTTAAACGGTGTTAAATTATAAAAAGTAAATTAAGCTTTAATAAAAATAAATCATTTGAAAATTGTAGCAACTACATTTGTATTATTATTGCTAGATTGAAAATGAGTTAAATTAACTCGTGAGCCTGTTCAAATCCGATTCTTATTAATAATTTATTAAATGGAGTTCATTAGCTTGTGAGCCAAATTTAAGTGGATTTCAACTCATATATTATGAGTTAAATTGAGTTTGGATAAGTTCAACTCATTAATTCGTGAGATGAATTAATTATATATTATTTATTATAATTATTTATATTAATAATATATATCAATACAACTAGGTATTCTTTAAAAATATACAATATTCAATTTTTTATTATAATAATTAAAAAAAAAGTAAAACAAACACATCTAAAAATTAGGACAATGTACCTATATAAAATGAAAGAGAGAAATTTTACCTGATTACAACATTTGCAAAGTGGTTACGTGAGTGTCTTTTTTTATTATTATATAAACTATGGAAGCTAACCACGGTTTTAAATTTATGCATAAACCGTGGCAATCTGGAACGGTTTTTACTTGAAAAAGTTTGAGCATAAACCGTGCTGCTCACCACGGATTACGAAGAGAAATTGCGAGCCATAAACCGTGCTTGGTCACCACGGTTTACGAAGAAAAAGCTGTAAGCATAAAACCCTGTTGGTTACCACGGTTTATGCTTAGAGTAGTATAAATACATAATTGTTATTATTATTATTAATTTTATTTGTATTATTATTGGGAGTTGTTAGTAACTTAGTATTATTATTATTGTTATTGTTAGTATTATTATTCCTGTTGGTATTGTTATTATTGTTATTGTTGTTATTATTAGTGTTATTGTTATTATTATTATTCATATTGATGTTATTGTTATCTTTCTTAGTAATTATTGTTATGGTCATTATTATTATTGTTATTGTTTCATTATTGTTATTATTATCATTAGAGAAAATAGAAAATCAATGTTTGTGGCCAAGCAAGTGTACGTGATCATAAAATTCCCTAAATTACCACGGTTTATGTGTGGAGTAATATAAATACAAAATTTACATATCACATTGACTAAACTTATTTATTTACGTAAAGTTTGTTTATGGACTCAACAAACTTGTTTACATTTTAATACGATTTGAATGGTATTAGTATATTTTTATAAATTTTAATTAATTTAATTTTATTTAAATAATTAGATTTTTAAATTATAAAATTTGTGTTAGTTTGTAATTTAAATTTTACATAGATATAATTTAAATTAATAATTTATAAAATTGTATGTATTCGTATTTGTTACGGCCTGACCCAAACCACTAACGGGCCGGCCCGACCCGAGCACCACCCGACCCGGATGGTCAGGATCGAGGCGCCCAGTTGCCGACCCGGACACGCGTCCCTGACAGCTTTGCTACAGCTGTGCGAAGGAAGCATCGAAGAAAGTGGGCCTGTCATTGCAGGGCCCACCTCTGACATGGTATATATGGGGAAGGTCCTACCCTTCCCCAAGGTACGTCACATATCATTCAACCCTTTTTCACCTGCACACTTGACTGACTAGAGCATCGGAGTGTCCTTACAGGTGACACCCCCCTTTTCCATACGAAGAGCTCGGGACGTCGGCTGCACCCCCTTCAACCCAGCAACCCGGAACCAGGCGATCCCCCCCTCATCAATCGAAGTACCAACCCGAACCGTCTGGTACCTGACCTACCGAACATTGGTGCTGTCTGTGGGGACTAATCGCCTGAATGGACGTTGTACTGGGCCCAGGAGGAACAGGCCGCGAGACTGAGCGTAGAGGGGAAGCCTCCACGGCTTCTCCCCGGCAGCGCACGAGGTCCCCTCCAAGACGAACCACACGATCTCCCGAAAGGCGCCCCTTCGGGGGAACTGGCGACAACAGCGCCAGAATAATGCAAGAACTACGCCACAGGATGCAAGACCTAGAGCGCCGGCTGGCAGACCGAGAACATCATCAACAAACTCCCGAATCGAGCTACTCCTGCTCCGTCTCGAGAAGCCGCTCCCGACGAACAGGTAGCACACAATCTGAGCCCGAGAGCGCCAGGGAGGGAGGACGCGCGAGAAGACGCCGTGACCCTCTCATATACACCAGGCACGACAGGCGTACCACAGAGCGAAACCGCGAGGACGCTCGTCGGGAGGACGACGAGGGAAGAACAACCAGAACGCGGGGACCAATGATAATGGGAGCAACCCCATTCCATCGTTCCATCCTCGAGGTCCGGCTGCCAAAACACTTTGACAAGCCAACGGACATGAGGTACGACGGAGCCCAAGACCCGCAGGAGCACCTTACGGCTTTCGAAGCCAGAATGAACCTGGAGGGAGTGGGAGACGAGGTAAGGTGTCGCGCTTTCCCGGTCACCTTAGCGGGACCTGCAATACGGTGGTTCAATAACCTCCTGCAAGGCTCGGTGACCAGGTTCTCGGACATCAGCCGCGCCTTCCTAGCCCAATTCACAACCAGAATCGCAAAGGCAAAACACCCAATTAATCTACTTGGAGTGACCCAGACATCCGGCGAGCCGACCAGGAAATACCTAGACCGATTCAATGATGAGTGCTTGGAGATCGACGGGCTGACGGATTCGGTTGCAAGCTTGTGCTTGACGAACGGACTTCTAAACGAGGACTTCAGAAAGCACCTCACCACGAAGCCGGTGTGGACAATGCAGGAGATTCAATGTGTAGCCAGGGAGTACATTAACGACGAAGAAGTCAGCCAGGTCGTGGCTGCTAACAAATGGCAGCCCTCTTACAATCAAACCCGGCATCACGGGAACGGAGAGAGACAAAAGGAACACCCCAGGGATGGCAGTCCGAGTAAGACGTCCAGGCCGTTTCCTCGAGTCGGGAAGTTCACTAATTACACTCCCCTCACCGTGCCGATTATGGAAGTTTACCAACAAATAGCTGAGAAGGGGATCTTGTCGAAGCCCCGACCTCTGAAGGAACGAACAGGGGGGAACAAGAGCCTCTACTGTGACTACCACAAGGGCTACGGGCACAAGACACAAGACTGCTTCGACCTGAAGGACGCACTGGAGCAAGCGATCAGGGATGGAAAGCTAGCCGATTTTTCCCACCTCATTAGGGAGCTGAGGAGACGGAATCACGACCACGAGGGCGAAGACAAGACCCAGGCAGCAAAGCAACGCCAAGAGCCGGAGGACAACGACCATGGCCTTACCATAGTGAACGTAGTAACAGCAAGAAACGCGGCATCTAGGTCGAAATCATAACATAGGAAAGACGCCAAAGTCCTGGCAGTTTCCACATCCTCTGCGCGAAGCCCCAAGAAACTTCCATCCATTTCATTCGGCCCGGAAGACCAATGGTTTGACGAGGTCACAGAAAGCCCTCCCAAGGTCATTACAGCCAGAGTGGGAACCGGACTCATCAAGCGGATCCTTGTAGATACGGGGGCAGATTCGAACATCATGTTCCACAATGTGTTCGATGCCTTGGGCCTACGGGACGCCGACTTAAAAACCCACCAGCACGGCGTTGTAGGGCTCGGTGACCACTTCATCAAGCCGGACGGGATAATCTCTCTGCCGACCTCTGTGGGACAAGGCCAAGGGAGAAGAACGGTAATGGCAGAGTTCGTGATCCTACGAGACTCCACGGCCTACAACATCATTCTAGGGAGGAAGACCATCAACGACCTAGGGACAGTCATCAGCACAAGGATGCTGATAATGAAGTTCATAACTGAAGAAGGATCAGTAGGGTATGTAAGGGGAGACCTGGAAATGAAAGTCGCTTGCGACAACGCCAGCCTCTCGTTAAGACAGAAATCCAAAGAAGCATCAGGAGTGTTCCTCACCGACTTGGATGCCAGAGTCAGCGACAAGCCGAGACCCGAACCAGAAGGGAACCTGGAAAAGTTTAGAGTCGGCGACACGGAGGAAAAGTTCACCTTCGTGAATAGAAACCTCCCTCACGAGCTGAAAGAACCTTTAATGAAAATGATCAGGGCCAATGGTGACCCATTTTCCTGGACACCGGCCGACATGCCAGGGATAGACTGATGAGCGGATAATTTATACGCTTTTTGGCATTGTCTTTACATAGTTTTTAATATGATTTAGTTAGTTTTTAGTATATTTTTATTAGTTTTTAAATAAAAATCACATTTCTGGACTTTACTATGAGTTTTTGTATTTTTCTATGATTTCAGGTATTTTCTGGCTGAAATTGAGTGACTTGAGCAAAAATCAGATTCAGAGGTTGAAGAAGGACTACATATGTTGTTAGATTCTGACCTCCCTGCACTCAAAGTGGATTTTCTGGAGCAACAGAAGTCCAAATGGCGCTCTCTCAATTGCGTTGGAAAGTAGACATCCAGGGCTTTCCAGAAATATATAATAGTCCATACTTTACCCGAGTTTATATGACACAAATTGGCATTTAACACCAGCTTCTTGCCCTATTCTGGAGTTAAACGCCAGAAACAGGTTGCAAAGTGGAGTTAAACGCCAGAAACAGGTTACAAACTGGCGTTCAACTCCAAGAGAAGCCTCTACACATGTAAAGCTCAATGCTCAGCCCAAGCACACACCAAGTGGGCCCCGGAAGTGGATTTCTGCATCATTTACTCATTTCTGTAAACCCTAGTAACTAGTTTAGTATAAATAGGACTTTTTATTATTGTATTCGAAGTCTTGGTTACTCCGGTTCCCCTTTGGGGCCGAGACCAATGAACTCCATTATCACTTATGTATTTTCAACGGTAGAGTTTCTACACACCATAGATTAAGGTGTGGAGCTTTGCTGTTCCTTGAGTATTAATGCAAAGTACTATTGTTTTTCTATTCAATTCAAGCTTATTCCTATTCTAAGATATTCTTTCACATCCAAGAACATGATGAATGTGATGATTATGTGACGCTCATCACCATTCTCACCTATGAACGCGTGCCTGACAACCACTTCTGTTCTATATGAAGACGAGACAGAATGAGTATCTCTTAGATATCTAATACAGGGGACCGAGTTCGAGATATTAGAGTCTTCGTGGTATAAGTTAGAACCCATGGATGGCCATTCCTGATATTCGAAAAGTCTAAACCTTGTCTGTGGTATTCCGAGTAGGATCTGGGAAGGGATGGCTGTGACGAGCTTCAAACTCGCGAGTGCTGGGCGTAGTGACAGACGCAAAAAGATAGTAAATCCTATTCCAGTATGATCGAGAACCAACAGATGATTAGCCATGCAGTGACAGCGCATTGGACCATTTTCAAAGAGAGGACAGGATGTAGCCATTGACAACGGTGATGCCCAACATACATCTTGCCATGGAAAGGAGTATGAAGGATTGGATGAAAGCAGTAGGAAAGCAGAGGTTCAGGAGGAACGAAAGCATCTCTATACGTTTATCTGAAATTCTCATCAATGAATTACATAAGTATCTCTATCTTTATTTTACGTGTTATTTATCTTTTAATTATTAAAACTCCATAACCATTTGAATCCGCCTGACTGAGATTTACAAGGTGACCATAGCTTGCTTCAAGCCAACAATCTCCGTGGGATCGACCCTTACTCACGTAAGGTTTATTACTTGGATGACCCAGTGCACTTGCTGGTTAGTTGTGCGAAGTTGTGACAAAGTGTGTGAATTACGTTCCGAGCACCAAGTTTTTGGCGCCGTTGTTAAGGATCACAATTTCGTGCACCAAGTTTTTGGCGCCATTGCCGGGGATTGTTCGAGTTTGGACAATTGACGGTTCATCTTGTTGCTCAGATTAGGTAATTTTATTTTAATTTTAAGCTTTTTGTTTTTTATTTTTATTTTCGAAAATATTTCAAAAAAATTTAAATAAATATTTTCAAAAAGAATTTTCTATGTTCTTCAGAATTTTTAAGAATGAATTCCAGTGTTTCATGATGATTTGTTGAATCCTGGCTGGCTGTAAGCCATGTCTAATCTTTTGGACCAGGGTTTCAACTTATCATCACAAGAGCTTGTTTATCTTCACCCATTTGGCCGTTACACACATAGTTGTTGTATACATGGGAGGTAGGCAATATCTGCTGAAGCTTGGCTGGCCATTGGCCATGTCTAGTGTTTTGGACCAGAGCTTTAGACTAACATTGCAATATTCCTGGAATTCTTATTAAAAATTTTGAAATCTTTATTTTGCTTCTTCCAAATAATTTTCAAAAAATACCAAAAATTTTTAATAAATTCATAAAAAAATCAAAAATATTTTGTGTTTCTTGTTTGAGTCTAGTGTCAAATTTTAAGTTTGGTGTCAATTGCATGTTTATCCCTTTCTTGCATTTTTCGAAAATTCATGCATGTGTTCTTCATGATCTTCAAGTTGTTCTTGGTAAGTCTTCTTGTTTGATCTTTAAAATTTCTTGTTTTGTGTCTTTTTTTGCTTCTCATATGTATTTTTGAATTTTTAATGTCTCAACATTGAAAATTTCTAAGTTGGTGTCTTGCATATTTTTCTTTTCTTAAAAATTTTCAAAAATAAGTTCTTGGTGTTCATCTTGACATTCAAAGTGTTCTTGGTGTTCATCTTGACATTCATAGTGTTCTTGCATGCATCATTTATTTTGATCCAAAATTTTCATGCATTGAGTCTTTTTGATGTTTTTCTCTCTCATCATTAAAAATAAAAAAAAATATCTTTCCCTTTTCTTCTCATAAAATTCGAATATTTGACTTGACTTTTTCAAAAAATTTTAAAATCTAGTTGTTTCTTATGAGTCAAATCAAATATTCAATTTAAAAATTCTATCTTTTTCAAACTTTTTCACTTTTTCTTTTATATTTTCGAAAATTTCAATTTGATTCTCAAAAATCTTTTTCTTATTTTGTTTTATAATTTCAAAATCTCTACTAACAATTAATGTGATTGATTCAAAAATTTTTAAGTTTGTTACTTGCCTAGTAAGAAAGGTTCAATCTTTAAATTTTCAATCATATCTTTTTGTTTCTTGTTAGTCAAGTAATCAACTTTAATTTTCAAAATCAAATCTTTTTAAATTTCTTTTTCAAATCTTTTTCAAAATAAATTTCAATCACATCTTTTTCAAAATTAATTTCAAAATCTTTTCTAACTTTTTATCTTTTCAAAAATTGATTTTCAAATCTTTTTCAATTAACTACTTGACTTTTTGTTTGATTTTAAAAGTTTACTATTTCAATCATATCTTTTTCAAAACTACCTAACTAATTCTCTCTCTCTAATTTTCGAAAATCACCTTCCTCTTTTTCAAAATTCCTTTTTAATTAACTAATTGTTTTAAATTTTAATTTCATTTTTCTTTTTTTTTAAATTTTCGAATTTTAACTTTAATTTTAAATTAAAAACAAAAATATTTTTCTTTTCTTTTCAATTATTTTCAAAAATTTTTCTCTCTCACCTCCTTCTAATTATTTATTTATCTACTAACACTTCTCTTTCTTAAAAATTCGAACCCACTCCCTCTTTCTGTGTTCAAATTTCTTTTCTTCTTCTACTCACATAAAGGAATCTCTATACTGTGACATAGAGGATTCCATATTTTCTTTTGTGTTCTCTTCTTTTTCATATGAGCAGGAACAAGGATAAGAATATTCTTGTTGAAGCTGATCCTGAACCTGAAAGGACTCTGAAGAGGAAGCTAAGGGAAGCTAAAGCACAACTCTCTGGAGAAAATCTGACAGAAAATTTCGAAAAAGAAGGAGACATGGCCGAAAATAATAACAATGCAAGGAAGATGCTTGGTGACTTTACTGCACCAAATTCCAATTTACATGGAACAAGCATCTTAATCCCTGCCATTGGAGCAAACAATTTTGAGCTGAAACCTCAATTAGTTTCTCTGATGCAACAGAACTGCATGTTTCATGGACTTCCATCAGAAGATCCTTTTCAGTTCTTAACTAAATTCTTGCAAATCTGTGATACTGTTAAGACCAATGGGGTTGATCCCGAGGTCTACAGGCTTATGCTTTTCCCGTTTGCTGTAAGAGACAGAGCTAGAATATGGTTGGACTCTCAACCTAAAGACAGCCTGGACTCTTGGGATAAGCTGATCACGGCTTTCTTAGCCAAGTTTTTTCCTTCTCAAAAGCTTAGTAAGCTTAGAGTGGATGTTCAAACCTTCAAACAGAAAGAAGGTGAGTCCCTCTATGAAGCTTGGGAGAGATACAAGGAACTGACCAAAAAGTGTCCTTTTGACATGCTTTCAGAATGGACCATCCTGGATATATTCTATGATGGTCTGTCTGAATTATCTAAAATGTCATTGGACCATTCTGCAGGTGGATCCATTCAGCTAAAGAAAACGCCTGCAGAAGCTCAAGAACTCATTGACATGGTTACAAATAACCAGTTCATGTACACTTCTGAAAGGAATCCTGTGAGTAATGGGACGCCTATGAGGAAGGGAGTTCTTGAAATTGATACTCTTAATGCCATATTGGCTCAGAATAAAATATTGACTCAGCAAGTCAATATGATCTCTCAGAGTCTGAATGGATTGAAGGAATCATCCAAACAGTACTAAAGAGGCATCTTCTAAAGAAGAAGCTTATGATCCTGAGAACCCTGCAATAGCAGAGGTGAATTACATGGGTGAACCCTATGGAAACACCTATAATCCCTCATGGAGAAATCATCCATATTTCTCATGGAAGGATCAACAAAAGCCTCAACAAGGCTTTAATAATGGTGGAAAAAACAGGTTTAGCAATAGCAAACCTTTTCCATCATCCACTCAGCAACAGACAGAGAATTCTGAGCAGAACCCATCTAGCTTAGCAAATATAGTCTCTGATCTATCTAAGGCCACTGTGAGTTTCATGAATGAAACAAGGTCCTCCATTAGAAATTTGGAGGCACAAGTGGGTCAGCTGAGTAAAAGGGTCACTGAAACTCCTCCTAGTACTCTCCCAAGCAATACAAAAAAAAATCCAAAGAGAGAGTGCAAGGCCATTGACTTGACCATCATGGCCGAACCTACAAGGGAGGAGGAGGACGTGAATCCTAGTGAGAAAGACCTCCTGGGACATTCAGTGACCAATAAGGAGTTTCCCTTTGAGGAACCAAAGGAATCTGAGGCTCATCTAGAGACCATAGAGATTCCATTGAACCTCCTTCTGCCCTTCATGAGCTCTGATGAGTATTCTTCTTCTGAAGAGAATGAAGACGTTACTGAAGAGCAAGTTGCTAAGTACCTTGGTGCAATCATGAAGCTGAATGCCAAATTATTTGGTAATGAGCCTTGGGGAGATGAACCTCCCTTGCTCACCAATGAACTGAATGCATTGGATAGGCAGAAATTACCTCAAAAGAAACAGGATCCTGGCAAATTCTTAATACCCTGTACCATAGGCACCATGACCTTTGAGATGGCTCTGTGTGACCTGGGGTCAGGCATAAACTTAATGCCACTATCTGTAATAGAAAAACTTGGGATCTTTGAGGTGCAAGCTGCCAGAATCTCATTAGAGATGGCAGACAACTCAAGAAAACAGGGGACAAGTAGAGGACGTGTTAGTAAAGGTTGAAGGCCTTTACATCCCTGCTGATTTCATAATCCTAGACACTGGAAAGGATGAGGATGAATCCATCATCCTTGGAAGACCCTTCCTAGCCACAGCAAGAGCTGTGATTGATGTGGACAGAGGAGAGTTGATCCTTCAACTGAATGAGGACTACCTTGAGTTTAAAACTCAAGGATCTCCTTCTGTAACCATGGAGATGAAGCATGAAAAGCTTCTCTCACTACAGAGTCAACCAAAGCCCCATAGTCAAACTCTAAGTTTGGTGTTGGGAGGCCACAACCAAACTCTAAGTTTGGTGTTGGGAGGTTCCAACCTTGCTCTGATTATTTGTGAGGCTCCATGAGAGCTCACTGTCAAGCTATTGACATTAAAGAAGCGCTTGTTGGGAGGCAACCCAATGTTATTTAATTATATTTTATTTTATTTTTATTTTTATTTCGTGTTTTATTAGGTTGATGATCATGTGGAGTCACAAAAACTACTGAAAAATCAAAAACAGAATGAAAAACAGCATTAAAAATAGCACACCCTGGAGGAGGAGCATTCTGGTGTTTAAACGCCAGAAACAAGCATCTACCTGGCGTTAAACGCCAGAAACAGGCTACATTTGGGCGTTTAACGCCAGAAACAAGCAGCAGTCTGGCGTTAAACGCCAGGATTGCACAACAAGGGCGCTTTACACGCCTAATTGGAGCAGGGATGTTAAGTCCTTGGCCCCACTGGATCTGTGGACCCTACAGGATCCCTACCACTCCTTCTCTCCTCTTCACACCCTTTCATAACTCTCTTCCCCAAATACCCCTCACCAATCACCTCAATCACTCTTCCCCATCACCTCTTCACCATTCACATCCATCCACTCTTCCCCATAAACCCCACCTACCTCCAAAATTCAAACACTTTTTCCTCCCAAACCCAACCCTAATGGCCGAACCCTAAACCCTCCCCCACTCCTATATAAACCCCTCATCCCTTCTTCATTTTCACACAACACAACCCTCTCTTCTTCCCTTGGCCGAATACAAACCTCTCCTCCTCTCCTCCATTTTTCTTCTTCTTCTCCATCTTTCTTTCTTCTTTTGCTCAGGGACGAGCAAACATTTTAAGTTTGGTGTGGTAAAAAGCATTGCTTTTTTTTTGTTTTTCCATAACCACTAATGCCTCGAGGGATGCACTTTCCTCCACAGAACTATTGGGAGCAAAGCAACACTTTCCTAGGAGAATTAAGTTCCAACATGGAACAACTAAGGGTGAAACATCAAGAGCACTCCATCATTCTCCATGAGATTAGAGAAGATCAAAGAGCTATGAGGGAGGAGCAACAAAGACAAGGAAGAGACATAGAGGAGCTCAAGAGCACCATTGGTTCTTCAAGAAGAGGAAGACGCCACCCTCACTAAGATGGACCCGTTCCTTAATCTCCTTGTTCTTATTTTTTCTGTTTTTTCGGTTTTATGCTTCATGTTTATTTATGTTTGTGTCTTATTACATGATCACTAGTGTCTAAGTGTCTATGTCTTAAGGCTATGAATGTCCTATGAATCCATCACCTCTCTTAAATGAAAAATATTTTAATTACAAAAGAACAAGAAGTACAGGGTTTCGAATTCATCCTTGAAAGTAGTTTAATTGTTTTGATGTGGTGACAATACTTTTTGTTTTCTGAATGAATGCTTGAACAGTGCATATGTCTTTTGATATTGTGGTTTATGAATGTTAAATATGTTGGCTCTTGAAGAATAAGGAAAAAGGAAAAATGTTATTTGATGATCTAAAAAATCATAAAAATGATTCTTGAAGTAAGAAAAAGCAGTGAATACAAAAGCTTGCGAAAAAAATGGCGAAAAAAAGAGAAAGAGAAAGAAAAAGCAAGCAGAAAAAGCCAAAAGATCTTTAAACCAAAAGGCAAGAGCAAAAAGCCAATAGTCCTTAAAACCAAAAGGCAAGGGTAATAAAAAAGATCCAAGGCTTTGAGCATCAGTGGATAGGAGGGCCTAAAGGAATAAAATCCTGGCCTAAGCGGCTAAACCAACCTGTCCCTAACCATGTGCTTGTGGCGTGAAGGTGTCAAGTGAAAACTTGAGACTGAGCGGTTAAAGTCAAAGACCAAAGCAAAAAAAGAGTGTGCTTAAGAACCCTGGACACCTCTAATTGGAGACTTTAGCAAAGTTGAGTCACAATCTGAAAAGGTTCACCCAGTTATGTGTCTGTGACATGTATGTATCTGGTGGTAATACTGAAAAACAGAGTGCTTAGGGCCACGGCCAAGACTCATAAAGTAGATGTGTTCAAGAATCAATATACTGAACTAGGAGAATCAATAACACTATCTGAATTCTAAGTTCCTATAGATGCCAATCATTCTGAATTTCAATGGATAAAGTGAGATGCCAAAACTATTCAAGAGGCAAAAAGCTACTAGTCCCGCTCATCTGATTGAAGCTAAGTTTCATTGATATTTTGGAATTTATAGTATATTCTCTTCGTTTTATCCTATTTGATTTTCAGTTGCTTGGGGACAAGCAATAATTTAAGTTTGGTGTTGTGATGAGCGGATAATTTATACGCTTTTTGGCATTGTCTTTACATAGTTTTTAATATGATTTAGTTAGTTTTTAGTATATTTTTATTAGTTTTTAAATAAAAATCACATTTCTGGACTTTACTATGAGTTTGTGTGTTTTTCTATGATTTCAGGTATTTTCTGGCTGAAATTGAGGGACTTGAGCAAAAATCAGATTCAGAGGTTGAAGAAGGACTGCAGATGCTGTTAGATTCTGACCTCCCTGCACTCAAAGTGGATTTTCTGGAGCTACAGAAGTCCAAATGGCGCGCTCTTAATTGCGTTGGAAAGTAGATATCTAGGGCTTTCCAGAAATATATAATAGTCCATACTTTGCCCGAGTTTATATGACACAAACTGGCGTTCAACGCCAGCTTCCTGCCATATTCTGGAGATAGACGCCAGAAACAGGTTGCAAAGTGGAGTTAAACGCCAGAAACAGGTTACAAACTGGCGTTCAACTCCAAGAGAAGCCTCTATACGTGTAAAGCTCAATGCTCAGGCCAATCACACACCAAGTGGGCCCCGAAAGTGGATTTTTGCATCATTTACTCATTTCTGTAAATCCTAGTAACTAGTTTAGTATAAATAGGACTTTTTATTATTGTATTCGAAGTCTTGGTTACTCCGGTTCCCCTCTGGGGCCGAGACCAATGAACTCCATTATCACTTATGTATTTTCAACGGTAGAGTTTCTACACACCATAGATTAAGGTGTGGAGCTCTGCTGTTCCTTGAGTATTAATGCAAAGTACTATTGTTTTTCTATTCAATTCAAGCTTATTCCTATTCTAAGATATTTATTCGCATCTAAGAACATGATGAATGTGATGATTATGTGACGCTCATCACCATTCTCACCTATGAACGCGTGCCTGACAACCACTTCTGTTCTACATGAAGACGAGACAGAATGAGTATCTCTTAGATATCTAATACAGGAGACCAAATCCAAGATATTAGAGTCTTCGTGGTATAAGTTAGAACCCATGGATGGCCATTCCTGAGATCCAGAAAGTCTAAACCTTGTCTGTGGTATTCCGAGTAGGATCTGGGAAGGGATGGCTGTGACGAGTTTCAAACTCGCGAGTGCTGGGCGTAGTGACAGACGCAAAAGAATAGTAAATCCTATTCCAGTATGATCGAGAACCGACAAATGATTAGCCATGCAGTGACAGCGCATTGGACCATTTTCATAGAGAGGACGGGATGTAGCCATTGACAACGGTGATGCCCAACATACAGCTTGCCATGGAAAGGAGTATGAAGGATTGGATGAAAGCAGTAGGAAAGCAGAGGTTCAGGAGGAACGAAAGCATCTCTATACGCTTATCTGAAATTCTCACCAATGAATTACATAAGTATCTCTATCTTTATTTTATGTGTTATTTATCTTTTAATTATTAAAACTCCATAACCATTTGAATCCGCCTGACTGAGATTTAAAAGGTGACCATAGCTTGCTTCAAGCCGACAATCTCCGTGGGATCGACCCTTACTCACGTAAGGTTTATTACTTGGACGACCCAGTGCACTTGCTGGTTAGTTGTGCGAAGTTGTGACAAAGTGTGTGAATTACATTCCGAGCACCAAGTTTTTGGCGCTGTTGTTAAGGATCACAATTTTGTGCACCATAGAACCCCAACTCATGTCACACCATTTGGCCGTCAAGCCAGAGGCCAGACCGGTGGCCCAGAGGAGGAGGAAGATGTCACAGGAAAGGGCAGAAGAGGTGGCCAAGCAGACGGCCAGCCTCCTCAAGGCAGGATTTATCCGGGAACTTGACTACTCGACCTGGCTATCGAACGTAGTCCTGGTAAGAAAACACAATGGGAAATGGAGGATGTGCATGGATTATTCCAATCTCAACAAAGCATGCCTCAAGGATTGCTACCCCCTACCCAACATTGATGCACTCGTCGACGCGGCGGCGGGGTACCGGTATTTGATTTTCATGGATGCTTATTCCGGCTACAATCAGATATCGATGCACCGGCCAGACGAAGAAAAAACAGCATTCATAACACCAGGAGGAATCTATTGCTACAAGGTAATGCCCTTTGGCCTGAAGAACGCGGGGGCCACATACCAAAGGTTGATGAACAAGATATTCAGCGACATCATTGGCAAAATGGTGGAAGTCTACGTGGACGACATCCTCGCCAAGACCACCCGACCCGAAGACCTCCTATGCGACCTGGGAAACGTATTCGCGGCCCTCCGACGACACGACATGAGGCTCAACCCTCTCAAGTGCGCCTTTGCCATTGAGGCCGGGAAGTTCCTAGGATTTATGATAACCCAAAGGGGGGTGGAAGCCAATCCTGAAAAATGCCAGGCAATACTCCAAATGAAGAGCCCGGGCTGCATCAAAGACATCCAGAGACTGGCGGGAAGGCTCACTGCGCTATCTCGCTTCCTTGAGGCATCGGCGGCAAAGGCCCTACCTTTCTTCAACCTAATGAGAAAGGAAATAGCATTTGAATGGACCCCGGCATGCGAAGAAGCGTTCAACCATTTTAAAAGGATCCTTGCAACACCACCTGTGCTCGGTAAGCCCGTGATCAGAGAACCACTCTACCTGTACCTAGCTATAACGGAGGAAGCGCTAGCAGCGGTCTTGGTGCGGGAAGAAGGGAAAGTTCAACAACCGATCTACTTTGTGAGTAAAGCACTACAAGGAGCAGAACTTAGGTACAACAAGTTGGAGAAACTGGCACTAGCGCTCCTAACCTCTTCCCGCAGACTACGGTAATACTTCCAGGGTCACCAAGTGGTAGTAAGAAAGGACCAGGGAATTCATCAAGTGCTCCAAAAACCCGACCTAGCAGGAAGGATGATGACCTGGGCCATCGAGCTATCCCAGTACGATTTAATATATGAGCCTCAACATGCAATTAAGGCGCAAGCAATGGCAGACTTCCTGGTGGAAGTAACCGGAGACCCAACCGAGGACACAGACACACGGTGGAAGCTCCATGTAGACGGAGCCACCAACCAGACGTTCGGTGGCGCCGGGATCATCTTAGAAAGCCCAGCCGGAGTCATCTATGAACAATCGGTCAAGTTCGAGTTTCCTGTATCGAACAACCAAGCAGAATATGAAGCCCTTCTAGGCGGCTTGATCTTAGCTGGGGAAGTCGGGGCTACGAGGATAGAAGTATGCAGCGACTCACAGATCGTCACGTCGCAAGTAAACGGAAGCTACCAAGCCAGGGACTTGCTTTTGCAGAAGTACTTGGAAAGGGTCAAAGAACTAAGCAAACACTTTGAGGAGGTCACGGTCCAACACGTACCGAGGGAAAGGAACACACGAGCAGATCTCCTATCCAAGCTAGCGAGCACGAAACCTGGAACCGGCAACCGGTCCCTCATTCAAGGCATCACGAAAGAACCAGCAGTCACCCTCCACCTGACCAAGATAAGCCCCTCCTGGATGGACTCCATCACTGATTTCTTGCAGAACAGCAAAATCCCTGTAGGTGAGAAAGAAGCTAAAGCGTTGAGAATGGAGGCTGCCAAATATACGATCATACAAGGCCAACTGTTTAAAAAGGGACTTAGCCAACCCTTGCTGAAGTGCCTACACCCCGACCAGACGGACTACGTACTCAGAGAAGTCCACGAGGGGTGCTGTGGTCACCACATCGGGGGCAAAGCCCTAGCAAGGAAGCTCATCCGAGATGGATATTACTGGCCATCAATGATGGAGGACTCCAAGGAGTTCGTAAAAAAATGCGTTAAGTCCCAAGAGAACGCTAACTTCCACAGAGCACCGGCCACCGAACTGAGCCTGACGACGTCCTCCCGGCCCTTCGCACAGTGGGGAGTCGACCACTTGGAACCTTTTCTGGTTGGCCCAGGGCAAGTCAAGTATCTCATAGTCGCCGTCGACTATTACACCAAATGGATAGAAGCTGAGCCACTGGCCACTATCTCCTCATCCAATTGTAGAAAGTTCATGTGGAGGCAAGTGATAACTCGGTTTGGCATCCCGGAAGTCGTCATCTCAGACAACGGGACGCAATTCATCGATAAGAAGTTTGTAGAATTCCTTGCCGGCCTGGGCATCAAACAAAAATTCTCCTCAGTAGAGCACCCCCAGACAAATGGACAAGTCGAGTCCGCAAATAAGGTGATCTTGCTAGGCCTCAAGAAGCGGCTAGACAATAAGAAAGGAGCATGGGCTGATGAGCTCGCCTCAGTCCTCTGGTCCTACCGTACAACCGAGCAGTCCGCCACGGGTGAAACCCCTTTTCGCTTGACATACGGGGTAGACGCAATGATACCCGTAGAAATCGGTGAGCTGAGCCCACGGTTACTTCTCAAGGGGGTGGAAGAAGCTGTAGAGAAGGACCTAGTAGATGAGACCAGGGAGAAGGCCCACCTGTCAGAAGTAGCACTAAAGCAAAGAATGGCCCTGCGCTACAACACCAGAGTGCTCAAGAGGGAATTTGAGCAAAACGACCTCGTCCTACGGCGCAATGATATCGGCCTAACCCATGGAGAAGGCAAACTGGCGGCGAACTGGGAAGGCCCCTACAGGGTCAAAGAAGTGATTGGCAAGGGCACCTACAAATTGGAGAAGCTCGATGGAAGGGAGGTCCTGAGAACCTGGAATGCGGGTAACCTGAGAAGGTTTTACCCCTAGCTCAAGCATGCCGGCCAGGCGATCTAGCGAACTTAATCACTTACCTTTGTATTTGCCATGGTAACAAACTCATTTAATTACCAGTTAATGTTTACTTGTCATTTCTACCAATTTTACTTCTATTGTCTTTTCTTTTTCTACCTACACATCACACGACAACAAGTTCCACGATACATTAAATGGAACCTCGATACGGCACCCCGGGACTGATCACCCCGGGAGCCATCTAAATTGAAGCCATAACAAACGGCTACAACGATAACAAGAGGCCACGACCTGGCTTCGCCAAATTGCCAACACAACCGGTAAATAAACATGGGCAGAAAGCTCATACCGACAAAACGTTAACAAAACAAAACGAAAACGCTATCAGAGGCAAAAGACAATAATCACAAGCTGACCAAGCGACTCTTAATGTATAACGAAGAAAGCTTCAAAAGTTCTACAACAAAACCGCAAATCCATACAAAAACATAAGGTACAAGAGCTCATTTTTTGGGCATGTCAACAATCTTGCCATCCTTGATCGTCTTGAAAACTCCAATTGCCGACGTGTCGAAATCGGGAGCCACGATCTTCACCTGGGCCTTAAGGGCCTCCTCAGTCATGAAGATCGCATTCTTTCCCTGCTCTCTGGTCACCTTATGCTTCTTCTTAAGCTCCTCAACCTCAGCTTGAGTGGCTTTAGCCGACGAGACGGCCACATCACACTCTTTCTCCAAAGCCACCACCTGACCTTGCGCGATATTAAGTTGGCTTTCCAGAGTCATCTCCTGCTCGGTTAAACGGGACACAGTGTCATTGGAGGCCTTCAGCTTCTCCTCGGTGGATGCAGTTTTCTCCTCAGCAGCCTTAAGCTTTTTCCCCGCCTCAAACAACTGCTCCTGAAGCGTTTCAAATTGGGCTTTGAGTTCATTGTTGGCCTTGGCAGCAATTTCGAGCTTCCTGCGCAGTGACTGCATCCCCGACAACTCGAACTCAGCCTTCCGAGCTATGATAGCTCCGCAGAGAAGCGTTCGGTACATCCACCTCGCCTGCCCCACAAGCTCGGTACCAAGGAAGTGATCTTCCGTTCCAGGGATCAGTTGGGAGTCTATAAAAGCCCCAGCAACGAAGTTTCTCTCCATCACGGTGAGAGCACCTTCCGGCCTGGAGGATGCCCTCTGCCTTTTGGGGGTGGGGATAAGATTCAAAGCGTCATCCTCTTACTGAGCGGAGGTCGAGTGCTCGGAGCCGACCGTCTCCTCACGGATTGGAGAAACGCGCGCCCCGTCAGAATTCTTATCCGTCATCTCGGTGTCACGGGGAGACGGCGTCGCCTGATCTTTATCCTCAGAAGGCCCTCCGGTTTCCCGTCAACCTTCTCCGTTTCCTCCTCATCGTTGTCTTCCAAGAAAGTCTTGAACAAGTCCTCAAGCCCTGTTACGGAAGCAGACATTTCCACTGCAACAAACAAGTAAACAAGTTAATCGTGAAATCGGCACAGCCAAGCGAATGAATAAAAAATGCAAAAACACAAGGCAAAACAACTCACAAACATAATTCCTGGCGACCTCCAGGTCACCCATCAAGAGGTGGGGATTCACATGATTCTTCCCAAAAACTGCCAACAACACGTCGGCGACCCTCTTGTCCACAACAGACATTCCCTTATAAGACACCTTAATGAATGTGTTGGATCCCTCCCAAAAATCCAGTACGTCGGAATGAGGCGCTCCCCTTCTAAAGACAACCAAAAGGGGTGACGACCTTTGACCAGACGCACCTTAAAATATTTATCTTTAAACCCATGATAAGAGTCCTCGAACAACCCGAAGATCCTCCGACCCTGGGCAGATCGGAAGGACATGAACCCTTTTCTCGCTTTTCCCTCCTTTGAAGGATTCGTGAGGTTTAAGAAAAAAAGGAAGACATCAACAGATACCGGCAACTCCAGATATTCGCACACCATCTCGAAACAGCGGATAGAAGCCCAACTGTTCGGATGCAGTTGTGACGGCGCCACGGAGATCCGGTTAGGAAGCGCCATTTGAAAAGGAGAAAACGGGATACGAACCCCCACCTGGGTGAACATGTATTTATAAAACCAGATCCAATCGGGGACCCGAGGGGAATGGAAGTTAAGCTCAGATAGCCGTTCATTGGGGGCAGAAACAAAGACGTCATAATTAGCTTCCTCGTCTGTCCCTCCACACAAGTACTCGCCTTGGCGGAACTCCGTTAGCTCCCCCTCATCCATCTGATTTGGCGAGTCCTTCACGTCAGAAGTCACCCAGGCGTAGGGGTCATAATTTGCGACGGAGGGAGAGGCTCGAGAAACGATGCGAGGCATACCTACAGTGGGTACCACTCCGTTAGTCTATGAGGTCGGGAGTCCGGAAAAAACCTAGAAACTATATTTGTCCTATTCAACAGCTAAGATCAAGCATGGCTAAAAGCTAAATCCAAACAAAGCCTACCCTGGAATGGTAACCCCCCTAACGCACCTACTTGACACTAAAAAGCCATCTATCATACAAAACCAAGCAAACAGAATGCAAAACCAGGCAAACAGCAGGCACACAGAAGACCGAACAATAATCATGAAGCAAAGGACGAAAAGAATGCTTACCTGAACTGATTATGAAGATTCGAAGGAAGAGGAGGAAGAGCGAATGCGCAAGAATGCAGAAATGACACTCTGAGAATCCAGAAGAGGAAGATGGTGGAAATGGTTGGAGTAAGAATATGAGAAGAGAACAAAATGCAGAACTGTTTAAAACTGCTACTCAAGAAGCGCGAAGGGCCTGGGGGCAAAATGGTCATTGCACACAGGGTTTTCCAACCCATTATGAGCATTTAATGCTCCGCGAGGAATGAGGCGACAAACGGCTGCCTCAGAAACAAATAGACACGCGCGCAAGAGGCTCGTCCCCCCACGGGCGGCTGACCTGGCGACAACACACGGAATAAGAGATAACGCGCCACCAACCACCTTCACGATCATCGCTGGCGCGTTGGGGGCACTGTTACGGCCTGGCCCAAACCACTAGCGGGCCGGCCCGACCCCAGCACCACCCGACCTGGACGGTTAGGATCGAGGCGCCCAGTTGCCGACCCGGACACGCGTCTCTGACAGCTTTACTACAGCTGTGCGAAGGAAGCATCGAAGAAAGTGGGCCTGTCATTGTAGGGCCCACCTCTGACATGGTATATATGGGAAAGGTCCTACCCTTCCCCCAAGGTACGTCACATATCATTCAACCCTTTTTCACCTGCACACTTAACTGACTAGAGCGTCGGAGTGTCCTTGCAAGTGACATCCCCCCTTCTCCATACGAAGAGCTCGGGACGTCGGCTGCACCCCCTTCAACCCAGCAACCCGGAACCAGGTGATTCTCCCTCTCATCAATCGAAGTACCAACCCGAACCGTCCGGTACCCGACCTACCGAACAGTATTATTTTGTACTCATATGATTAATTATATTTATTCGATTTTTAAAAAATACCAGTGGTTAATTTTTTTTATTTAAATACATTCATATTATTTTCAAATTAAAAGAATATACTTATTTAAAATAATATGAGTACGTTGATTTAAATTTAAAAAAATTTAAAATAATAAGAATATATTTGTTTAAAATTTTAAATAAACTTACTAATATTAATTTTAAATTTTATTTAAAATAATACAAATATGTATATTTAAATTAAAAAATAAAATAATAAGAGTACATTTATTTAAAATTTTAAAAAATTTTGAAATATGTTAAAATTTAAAAATTTTTTAAATATGCTAAAATTTTAAAAATTTTTGAAATATGTTAAAATTTTAAAAAAATTTTAAATATGTTTTCTATTTTCTCTAATGATAGTAATAATAATAATGAAACAATAACAATAACGATAAGAATATTTACTAAGAAGGATAACAATAACATCAATATGAATAATAATAATAATAATAACAATAACACTAATAATAACAACAATAACAATAATAACAATACCAATAGGAATAATAATACTAACAATAACAATAATAATAATACTAACAACTCCCAATAATAATAAAAATAAAATTAATAATAATAATAACAATTATGTATTTATACTACTCTAAGCATAAACTGTGGTAGCCAACGGGGTTTTATGCTTACAATTTTTTCTTCATAAACCGTGGTGACCAAGCACGGTTTATGGCTCGCAATTTTCCTTCATAATCCGTTTATGCTCAAACTTTCCCAAGTGAAAACCATTCCAAGATGCCATGGTTTATGCACAAATTTGAAATAGTGGTTAGCTCCCACGGTTTATATAATAATGAAAAAGGACATTCAGGTAACCACTTTGCAAATGTTATAATCAGGTAAAGCTTTCTCTCTTTCATTTTATATAGGTACATTGTCCTAAAAATTATGAATAGTTTTAGTGTATTTTTAAAATTAAATACACATTCAAAATACAAACTAAATAAAACTAAAATTTAAAATTTAAAATTTAATTTTCTATTTCAGATTTAATATATTTAATTATTAATATATTACAATTTAAATATACAACCAAAAATCAAATTAATTAAAATTCAAAATTTCAATTTTAAAATTCTAAAATAAACCTTAAACCGTCTAATTATTAACTAATACAATACAAAAACCCTGAAGGAAGCAAAGCAGTTATATTCGCCACATATCATAAACCCAGAGGCGCACACCGTCTGTGGTTCGTCATCCTCTGCCGCCGTTCATCCGCGCCACCTTCCTCCTCGACGCCGCCTTCCTCCTCCTCGGCACTCATTCACAACGCCGCATTCCTCTTCGTTGGCGTTCATCTTCGTCGCCGTCTTCCTCCTCCTTGTCGCCGTTCATCCGCGCCGAAAACATACCTAAGGTTTGGATGGGTCTCTATTCACAGAGTTTTCTTTGCGTATTCTCTGACACCATTACTTTTCTTATTATTCTGTATAATTTTTTTGTAATTAAAAATCGAATAACATGGCCTGAAGAGATTCTCATATATATTGTAATGTTAAATTATTTTTGCAAGTGCAATTTCTATATTTTGGAAGTGTTTACGTTTTTCACTGAGTTTTGGATGTGTTTACGTGAGTTTTAGTTGTCTGCAGGGAAATATTTTGTGAATTTTACTTATGCCTGATTGTCCTATTCTCAAACTTGTGTTGAAGATTTGTTTGTTTTTATTGGTGATTTTTTGTTGAGGATTTTTCCTACAAAATTTCAATCTTTAGCGAAAAAATGATTAATCAACTTATCATCGATCATTTATTGATTTACGTACTATACAGCTAATCATTTTCTTCTTATAAAATTTGAGTAGTTTTTAAATAAAATACCAGTAATCAAATGCTCAATCATTCAGGCATTATTCTTTCAAAAACTTTGATGATGATCGAGAGTTCTAGTGATTACTAACTTTGAATATGCAAGTCGTGTTTTCTTTAATTATTAGTTATTTGGCGATTTGGGTTGTGTAAACGTATAATTTTGAATGTGTAATATTATCAACTTTAGATATGTAATAGGTACAAATTTGAAGCATCGTCTTCAAGTTCTTAAGGTGGAATTATTACTACGACTACTACTTAGGAAAGTAATTTATACAACGTAATTGATTATTCTGTATATAGTGTTTTTGCTTGTTTGTACAGTGTGTCCAACATAATTTGAACGATATTTATTGAATTTAGAAGCAGCTTAGCGAGTTATAATAGACTGCCACTATTATATGCATGGATTTTAGCTAGGTTTGGGATTTTGCTTTCACTTGTTCAATTCGCTGTATTTTTCTAGAGCTAACTGGTTGTGTTTGGATATTTTTTTTAATTGTGTTGTTAAATCTTCTTTGTTTTTAATGACCTGTGTTTTGTGAAAAGGGTTGCTGATTGTATCATTGTATGTTAATTATCATGCTTTTAGTGGAAGTACAGTCTTTTTACTATATTATTACCTGTGGAATGTTTAGGGTCCATAGTCTCCTATGGTATATGAGTTTTGGATGTATTGATAAAATAATTACCGTGAATTATTGTCATTCGAGATGTGTTTTTATTGTCCCCATAATTTTGGAAGTGTTTTCGATCAAAACTTTATATTTAACCTTATGATATGAACACTAAACTTTGTCCTTTTTATATGACTTTTGGATGTGTTAATAAAATACCTAGGAATCATTTTTAATAACTTTGGGTGTGTAGTTGAGTGAAAATTTTTTCTTGTATACAATATGGACTAAATTTTCAAAGTGGTCATTGAGTGTAGTTGAGTGTAATTTTATTCAGTTACTCAAGTGTAAAAGACTAGGGTGAAGTGATGCCACTAAACGAATTAATTAAAGCTACAACATAATGATAATCTTGCTTTTTTTTTTTAAATGAAATGCTGGATGACACTGTTTTGCATAATGAGATTCTTGCTCTATTTATATTAATTTACTATTGTTTTCAGGAGAATATTATGTGACTTTTAGTGCTGTCTGATTTTTCTATTATCATACTTGTGTTGAGAGTTTGTTGGTTTTTTTTTTTTGTTTTTTTACTGATTATCAGTTATTTGGTGCGCAAAGCATGTGATTTAGGTTATGTAAATAGATAATTTTGGATGTGTAATCTTATAAATTTGGATTTGTAATCTTATCATAGGTATATGAGTTTCGAATGTGTTGATGAAATAATTAGCATGGATTATTATGATTCGGGATGTATTTATGTTGTTTCCTCAATTCTACAAGTATTTTTGGTCAAAACTTTATGTTTAACTTTATAATATAAACAATGTGCAGTCTAGAATCATAATGCCTATTAAAAATATACTTTGACTGGTCCAAAGAAAGGAAAATCAGCAGTTAGTAAGACTTCTGATGACAGACTTGATGAATCTAATGATCACAATGTCAAAAAGAAAGTTGAAAGGCCGAAGAAATCAGAGGATCCTAAAAAGGTAGTTTGTTTCTCACTTTAAAAATTTTCGAGGATAGCAAGTGACATACATAATTTCACATAAACTAACTAGTAGCTCAATTTTTTAGAAAACACTTTATACCCGTTGTTCTCCAACTGCCATTACGGATATGATGGAGCATCTAAAAGATAAAGATCCGATCAAATACCAAGAGGTTGAGAAAATAGGTTTTGGATGCCTGAGACACATCTCAAAGTGGTCGATGAACCAAGATTTGAGAGTCGCCCTGGCGCAGTCATATAACAAGGATCGAATGCATTTGGAGGTTGAGACCGGAGACATATCGGTTAATGCACGATTGATAAGTCAAGCATTGGGACTCCTTGCAAAAGGTAATACATAAAATATATATTTAATGTAAAGTACATGTATGTTTTCTTCTACTGTGCTTAGTTAGCCTATTGCTAGTTAGTGTTTTTCGGATGTAGTAATACTTCTCTCAACCCTATGCTTCCATTTTACTAGTGATAGCTTCCCGAAATTAGATCCGAAGAAGCATCGTCACCTCATAGAGACCTTTGAAGGTAGAACCCAAAAAGAGATTAAGAACCATGTTATTAGATGCTCGGTTACAACAGAAGTAAAAAAGGAGGAGTTCAGGCGCTAGTTTATAATGTTTGTCATGAAGGTCTTTCTGTTTGCTTCCAGTAATAAGTATATTAGCACATCATTCGTCTCGGACATGATAGATGTGTGTAATCTAATGAGATTTTTTTGGGGTAGACACATATATGACTGTGTTAAGGAGGGCTTGAGAAAATATAAGGAAGATGGCATAAGGACTATTGTTGGATGCATGTTTGCTCTCTTGGTAAGTTGAGTCATATCACTTGTTATACCTAGATTTGCTTGAACAATAGTGCCAATTTGCTCATGTATTTTTGTGGCAGATACTTTACTTGCATACGAACAAACACGGGAACCTTGAGGGCTATTCTGGCGGCGTTGAACCATGGACTAAGGAATGGACTGTTGCTGAGCTTAGAGAAGTACTAAAGGAAGAACAAGTTTGGGAATCAGTATAGATACATATGTACATGTATTTAATTTTTTTTATTATGGACCTATGCTTGAGAATTAATAAATAGTGTTAACAGGGTCTAATTCGAAAGATTGATGAGTTAAAAAAATCTGAGAGGAAAAATGGCAACGTCGATGAACCACAAAAGAGAACACATGATAAGTGATGAGGTGCACAAGTTAGACCTCGGACTAAGGAGCGAACAAGAAAAAGGTCAAAAAAAATTGTTGCCGAGTCAGATAAAGAAATTTTTTTTATCGAGATTGACACTAGCGATAAAGAATTGTGTCATAGAGAGAACCCAGGCTCAACATCCTCAGAAAAAATGAATGTTTCCTTGTCTCGAGATCGAGTGTTAAATGGCATCAAAAACCGTCAGGAAATGCAAGTTTAAATGATATTTTATTTTAGAATTAATTTCATATTCCTTCCTTTTGTGGCTAGATTTGCATGAGTGCAATTATTCATTATATTATATAATAATTGAATGACTTGGTGTGCATAGTCATGATCTCCAAGAAAAAGTTGTCGATGCTAGCATTGAAAAGTAAATACATTTACTAATTATTGATGTTACAATTTACCTATACGATGTGTACACAAGTATTGGAATGAATATGTTTATTTGTATCATTTTGGATGTGTTTCAGCAATTACTTGTGTAACGTTATGTAATTTTATATGTGTTTAAGTAAGTCCCTTTCTGTTATATTATATTGAGTTAAAGGACTTAGTAGTGTAATCATGAGCTCCAAGAAGAAGTTGTTGATGATTGTGGAACACCTAGTCCCGTGAGCAACGAAAAACACCATGCTGTCAATGCTAGTATTGAAAAGTAAGTACATTTACTAATTACTGCTATCATAGTTGACCTATACGATATGTGTACTAATATTGAAATGAATAAATGTTATTTGTATCAATTTGGATGTGTTTCAACAATTAATTGTATGCCATTTTGTAATTTTAGATGTGTTTAAGTAAGTCTATTTCTATTATATTATATTGAGATAAAGTACTTAGTATGTGTAGTCATGAGTTCCAAGAAGAAGTTGTTGCTGATTGTGGAGCACCTAGTCTCGTGAGCAACGAAGAGCACCATGTTGTCAATGAATCAAGTGCAAAGTAAGTACATGTACTAATTATTGTTGTTTCAATCTAGGTATACAATATGTACACTAGTATTTAAGCTGTTGTAATGTGGATTTATTTGGATTGACTGTTCATTTTTTGTTTGGGGTGTGCAGGACATCAAAGTATTTAGATATAATTGTGTATTCCAGACCCCACAAAAGTGTGAATAATATGGAAAGCGGCGAGGTTGATCATGGAATACCCCCAAGATGATGCTGAAGAGTGCAATAGGCTTTCTTCAAAATCCACATCTATCAATAACACTCTACCAACTCCTGCTTCAGTTATAATCCCACTCGATTTTGATGAAGATGCAAAAGAAAAGGTATACAGATGGATAATAGATGACAATAATCTGTTGGATGAAGTTATCGTGTGGTACACACACACTATACGTTGGATCTAACATGAAGAGATCTAAAGATATTAAAAAGGAGGGACTGGGTCGACGGTCGGGTAAAAAATCTAACAAATAATAGTTATGTATATAGGATTTTAACCTACTTTTGTTATCTTTTTTTGTTTTGCCCTTTATGCTTTTATGCATGTGCAGGTGATAAAGTACATGTGTGCCATCTTTAATGAGCTCCCAGCTAAGAGGTTTCAAGAAGAATTCTATTGTACTAACCCAATAATATTGGTACGATGAACACCTATCAATGTTACTTTTTATTTGTGTTTACACCGATACACTTAGTAATAAACTAATTCAGACTAAATGTGTATAGGGACATGTTATGACACTGATAAATGTTGAAAAATTTGAAGACAAACACAACCTAGAGTATGTGGGGTTAGCAGAATACTGGGGGAACGAAATTCTTTTGTTCAACAAGGTAGAAGCGGCCAAGAGACATACGGTATTTGTTCAAAAATATTACATCAAATAAGTATAAAGTTTTTTGTACATCCCTTTGTATCTTTGTAAGAGTATTGAAAAATATAACCTGACCATGATGCAATTTTTTGTACCCATCTACTTGGATAATCACTTGTGGTTGTATGATTTTTCATCCAAAAAGTTCAACATTTTTTGTTCTTAACTCCCTATTTAGACCCCCTTTTAATGATCATAGGATGAAAGTGAATGAATATACGGTAAGTATAAACACGGTCAATACAAATTTCAGGAATGTTCAATTGAGACTAATAACCAATTGAATATGAATAATTTTGGTGTCCTCTTATATACCGGCCAAGCTTATTGACGAGTTGGCCCACCTCACTTTTTCATGATACAAAGTCCAGGACGAGGGCATAGGAAAGCCCCTTTATGTGGAGGTTCCGATTCAACCAAACAAGTATGTTTCAATGTGATGTATTATTTTATTGACTATTAACACAAAATTATATTGAAGCATATTTGCTTTTCTCTTGATTGATAGTTATGACTGCAGGATTTTTGTCATTAAATCTATGGACTCATGGGATCCAGAAACTCTTGACATGGATGATTATGTTGTGCCAGTTTGGACAATGATAGGTCATACATCCATTTAGAAAAATATTTCTAACATTTTTTATTATATCGTTGTTTGGTGACATTGAAAATTAATGCATGCAGGAAGACATGGCTAGAATGAAAAGGAAGTACCTACTAGACATTGTGCTTGATCCGTGGAACGGTTATCTGAATATCGTGGAGGCTGTTGCCCATGTCCCTTTACGTCGAACGCCTCAAAGGAATAAAAGAAAAGAGTTGAGAGATCTTTGGACTACACCAAAACACTGTTGAGCTAACAAGAAGAGCAAAAGAGGCAGCATGCAAGAGGGCCAATAGGAGAAATAAGAAAACATAGCACTGTTCAAATATAATTAGCTATTAAAATGGACATATTTTGCTCTTTAATCTAGGATATCATCTCTTTATGTTTCATGTTGTTAGGAGACTCAATTAGCTTTATTTATTTTGCTATGTTTATCTTTTTGTTAATTGTTTATTCATTGTGCATAAATTACACTTGGTTATAGCAGGTAAAATTTTTTTCAAACGCCAATTAGATTGACTTGCAACACATCCAAAACAATTTTTCTTCTTCATCTCTTGCATAATATAAGAAATTGTGTACAGAATTTGAGTAGTATGTATGAACTTCATTTTTATAAAAAGTTGTGTTCATAATTTAGTGGATGTTTGGAAACTAAAATGGGTAAAATTCAATTTACGTGATTTAAGATGAGTATAAAAGTAAACTGGATTCAATTTGATACTGGTACGATTCAATTTACTTATTTTATTTTTTTAAGTCATATTTGATTCTTGAAAATTATATATATATAAAAAAAATCTTGAGATCTGCTGTCCTTTAAAGGACTTTTCACTTGATTTATGTAGTTCCACAATTTATTAGTCATTTAATTGCGGAAGAAAGGATTTTTACAATTCCATTCAAATATAATTAGTTATTAAAATGGACATATTTTGCTCTTTAATCTACGATGTCATCTATTTATTTTTCATGTTATTAAGAGACTCAATTAGCTTTACTTATTTTGCTATGTTTATCTTTTTGTTAATTGTTCATTCATTCTGCATAAATTACACTTGGTTATAGCAGGTAAAATTTTTCCAAACGCTAACTAGATTGACTTGCAACACATCCAAAATAATATTTCATCTTTTAAATTGGTTTCTGCACATATCTAAAATTCATTCATTTGAACCAATGAACATAGCCTTTACAACTATTAAATCATATAACATAAGTAAGGTCCTCTATATTAATTAAACAAATTACTATTTAAAAAATAAGTAACATACTCTACCCTTTTACGACACATCACAAATAATATTTTAGGTCTACAAAAATGAATTGGAACACATCCAAATTTCAAAAATACAAATACAATTGTCAACAAATAAAGAATAAGATCAGGATACACCCTAATATGAAATTGGGATTTAGAACATGTAAATGCCGGCGTTGCTGCTGCATGTGTTATCCTTTAGTCATTATTCCTATAAGAAGGCGCCTACAAACAAATACAACAGACTAATCAAATAAGATCAACCTAGTTCTAATTAAATAAAAAATAGATTATTATATTTATTTTTAAATATAATTAAAGATGTTGATCATGATATTTCTTAACATACTAGGATAAAATAAAAAAATACAAAATAGATAATCACATAAACAATGGGGCAAATAATAATAATAATAATAATAATAATAATAATAATAATAATAATAATAATAATAATAATAATAATAATAATAATATGAATTTAAAGTAGTAAATTTATTGAGAGAAATAGAGCACCTTTGACTTGTACTGAATTGAAGGTTACTCTTGAATTGAATTGAAGCAGGTCCTGTACGAGAGAGAGAGATAGGAGACACAAGACGTGATAGAAGAAATAAAGAATAATACTCATAATAGAAAATATTAATTTAAAGTAGTAAGTTTACTGAGAACAATGCAACACCTTTGGATTGAAATGAACTACTTTGAATTGAAATGAAGGACCGGACTTTTGAATTGAAATGAATTACGTGACTTGAAATTAAGGAGCAGAGAACGAGATAGAAGAATAGAAGAAAACCGTGTTACAGAGAGAAAATAAACGTAAAAAAATGAAACAATAACTAACTATGAAATGGATAGGAAGTTAGAAAAATTTTAGTTTTTAAAATTTAAATTAATCTTAATTACAAATGTGTATCTAAAAAATAGGAATATGTTTTAATTAAAAAAAGGTTTAATTACTCTGCAGGTCCCTCTAGTTTCACCGAATTTTCAATTAGGTCTTTATACCTTTTTTTTTCTTTTTAGTTGGGTCTCTGTACCATTTAATTTTTTTAATTAAGTTCTTACCGTCCAAAAAAAATCTATGATAACAGAATATTCTGTTAAAAAAGGAAGATTTTAAAATTAAGAATAAATAAGTTAATCTAAATCACTTCAATATTTTTTAATTTTCACAAATACCCTTAACATTTTTTCAGATTTAGAAACTCCATGTCCTCCCTCTTTGACCCCGCTCTCACCTTCTGCTCTCTCATCCCCGCTCTCACCCCCTTCGCATCTGATCAGAACCAACGAAAAAAAGAAAATTAATGGAAAGCATATACAAGCGGTGGACCAGCAGCGGCGAGTATGAAGTCGGTAGTGGTTCAGTGATGAAGATGGAAGAACAGCCGTCATGAGGGCGGCTGGATGTCTTTCTCTCCCCCATTCTCTCCCCGCTTGCTAACGCCACACACACCAGCCATCCATCTTGCGTACCTTCGTCTCCACTTTCCCCTTCACGATGGCGCGGCCCTCAGTGCCGTTTCTGGCTGTGTATCGCGCGCCGTCGTTGCATTGGGTGATTCTTCCGCTGTGGATGTCATCATCTTCCTCAACTGGTTTTGGGTGATTTAAGTAGGTTGGTTCCTAAATTAAAATCTGAAATTGTTGTTGATTTGTGATTTGAATTTGTTGTGGTTTTGAAATTTAAAATTTGTATAATTTAATTCTAAATTGGTTGTTTTGTGAATTTGTTTGGCCCATGCTGCCCATCATGGTCTTGAAGTTAAGTGAGTTGGATACAAGAATTGTGATTCACTATGGCATTCCATCAACGACTTCAGTTCTCGCCTTTGATTCTATTCAGAGACTCTTGGCTATTGGAACGTTGTTGGGCGCTTATATTACTTATATTAATGGCAGAGATGGAAGACTAAAGGTGATTGGTGGTGATAATGTTGAGGGAATTTTGATTTCTCCTAAGCAATTGCCTTATAAAATCTTGGAGGAATTTTTCATCTACATTTTTTTGCAGATTTGGAATCTCAAGAGCAAAAACCTTGTTTGTGGAGTCCAACATTACTGCTTTCTTTGTTATTAGTGGCTCTTACTAATTAATGTGTTATCATTATTATTTATTTTTATTATTATTGTTATTCCATAGCTGTGAGAGAGAATATTTTAGAGAGTGGCTATTTAGAGAGGATGGTGAATAACGGAAAGAGGAAGAGGAAGAGGAAGAGGAAGGTGGAAGACAGGGATAAATGAGTAATTTCACAACTCACTAACGTTTTTTTTTATGTTTAATGTTAATAGGGACTTAATTGAAAAAAAATTAACGTATAGGGATCCAATTGAAAAGAAAAAAAGTATAAGGACCTAATTAAAACTTCGGTGAAACTATAGGAACATGCAGAGTAATTAAACCATTAAAAAATAATTAAATAATATTAAAGGCTAACCAAAGGCTGAATTTTGTTGTACAAGTAGCATTTTCTAATATATATATATATGAATTTTATACTTTTAAGTTATAGTAATATTGTATAATTTTACACACATATAATTACAATAGAGGATATAAATTATAAGTGATATATAAACCATATATAAAATTGATAGTTTTTCTTATATATAAGTTATAATTTATTTATATAGATACTACAACACAAAAGTTTAAAACCGTTGGAATTATCATCGGATTCCTTAAAAAAATTCGATGAATTTATCGTCAGACAAATTCTAACGTATAAACATCGTTGGTAAATGGTTATCGGCAGATTTATGAATTTTGACGCTAATTAGATGCTAATTACCATCAAAAAATTTTGATGGTAAGTGTTGCAACATCTTCCAATCCTTTATTGTAATAATATCAATGCAATACCACTTGCAACAAATCCAATACTTCATAGTCATACAAAGCATTTCAAATTAAATGTCCCTTTTTTGGGTAAAGTACTATTTGGGTCTCCAACATTTGGGTTAAATTCTAATTTAGTCTTTAACGTTTCATACGTCTTATTTCTGTCCAAAAAAATTTCAAACCGGTTCAATATTGTCCTTCTATTAAATTTGACACTAATAGTTAACAGAATGAGTGACGTGGACGTTAATAACGTTATTAGTTAAGTCGTATCTTCTTCCATGTGTTAGAAAAATATAACCAAAACCTTCTTGTAATAATTCTTCTCCTCAATTTTCTTTTTGTACAAAATTTCAAATCCTAACAATCAATTATCAATGCTTCAAAATCAAAGGAAAAACTTGTATATTAGTAATCATTGGTGGATCGATTTTACTTATATATTAAAATCGAATACTATTAGCTCTTCAAATTTAATGGGAGACAATATTGAACCCGCACTATTTTAGGATTGAAGTAGGACATTTGAAACGTTAAGAACCAAACTAAAATTTGGTCCAAACGGTGGGGACCAAAATAATACGTTACTCTTTTTTTGAGAAAATGAGTAAATCAACAAAAATTGTATGTAATTCATATTAGTTCAGCTGATCAGGTAGTTGATATCTTCACTAAAGCATTGAATGTGGACCCTTTTTAAAATCTTGAGAACAAAATAAAAGTCACTGTTAAAGTGGTGTTAATTTTGAGAGAGTTAATAGAATAAGTAATAAAAATGACCAAGATGAAGTATAAGGAAAAAAAGACAGAGTTGTTATCAATTCTGTTATTATATTTAGGGATAAGTACTCTTTTGGTCTCTAAGTTTTGGGGTCAAAATTAAAATCGTCATTAACTTCTTTTTTTTTTAATTTAAAATGGTCCTCAATGTTGCATTTCAAATTAAAATCATCCTTTTAAAAATTTTTAGATAAAAAGGCCTTTATCTTTGTTCTACCTTTAATCCCATTATCAACGACCACCACCACCCTTACCACCACCATCACCACCCTTACTCCCACCAAATACAAGTATTCAAATTCAAGAGAGCAACATTTGACAACAAAAACACAACATTTAAATTCAAATAATTATTCATTTCATCAGTCACCAATAATAGCATAGCATTCAAATTCAAGAACAACACTAACAACAATATCATCCATTGCAACCTAATTCTTCAAAATCAACAACAACAATAAAAACAACACAACATTCATATTTTTTGAAATAAATAAAGAAAGAAAAAACTAAGATGAGCAAAGATAAGAAAGATGGAGTGGTGGAGGAGAAGAAGAAAGAAGAAGCAGGAGAAAGGGAGAGTTGGACAGTGACGGTGATGGAATGCACCACCACTATCACTGGCTGGGTCATTGAAAAGAGAGATTAAGGAAGAGGGACAATGTCAGAAAGAGAGAAAGAGAGAGATTGAGAGAGAGAGAGAGAGAGAGAAGAGGAGATATGAGATCTGTTTCTCCTTTTCCACCGCTGAAATCCCCTCCGTTGTTCTCTGAAATTGCCTCCAAACAAGGGAAGAAGATTATTCCAAGCTTTGTCAAACAAAAACAATAATGTTGCTGATTCCAGGCTTCTTCGGAACAGGGCGAAGGACCAACATCTTTGACCCATTCTCCCTTGACATTTGAGACCCATTCCAAGACTTCCCCTCTGTCGCACTCTCCTCTCCTTACTCTGACTTCGCCAACAAAACCACTGCCATTGCCAACACCTGCATTGACTAAATGGAGACACCTGAGGCAAGTAAGTGAAGAACGAGATCGAGGAAGGGAGGGTGCTCCAGATTAGCGGCGAGAGGAGCAAGGAGAAGGAGAAAATTAATGGAGATAGGTGGTCTGATGAAGATGGAGATAGAGTTAGTAAGGAGAGAGTAAAATAATCAAAAGAGTGATTTTGAAAATAATTTTAACATTGAAGACCATTTTAAATAAAAAAATGTGAGGGATGATTTTGATTTTGACCTTAGAACTTAAAGACTAAAATAGTATTTATCCCTTATATTTATTACCATTAGTTTTATTTCTGTTTCTTAAGCTCTGCCTTGAGCTGCTGCTATATATATATATGGTGGCTAAGGTTGTGATGGTAAAGAATGGGAAAGAGTTGACTGGCCTGTGGGGAGAGGACAGGTGGCAATACGGTGGATGCTGCTTTGACTTATGGTTATTATTAATGAGTCAATTAGACTGGTGTCGAGCACAGTAACTTCTAGGAGTTTACTGCAGGGTATACTTGCAATTACGTCACCCAAAAAATATCGTCCGCATCTGGGCTTTGCAGGTAAGTGGACAAACTTCAATAAATTATTTTGGTTTTTATTTTTTTCAATATTGGTCTAATATAAGTGGTTATGAATTTGTGAACAAAATATCTTGTTCATTTACTAAAGTCAACTATCTCTCATGTTAAAAAAAGAGAAAAAAAAGTTATCTATTCATATTTTAGAGGAAACTTTATAATTTACGTGTGTGGTCGAAAATGTCAATTACCATTTATTATTACATGGGAAATATTGGCAAGCTATTTGTGTTATGTGTGTCAAAATGTGAAGAAATTAAATATTAAACATGCGTAAACAATTGTTTATTAGATATACAAGATGCTGTTAGGAAAAGTTTTTTATTCTACAAATAATCTCAATGTGCAAAAAATTACATTAGTAGAAAAAACTCTATTCACTAGTTAAATCGTAATCCTTGGCCATTAATTGATTATAGAATTGCAAAAGAGAAAACGTTGTTCATACACTAAACATCAGATTGAATTTTCCGATTCCAAATATGACTCTCTCACTCTTGCCGTGCTAGGATGATCACCAGCAGAGCATGAACCAGCCCCCTTGGCAGCGTTAGTTTTTCCTGCCTCTGCTTCTAGTGTGTCCGGTCCGCTTGAGTCCTCCTCATCCTGTGATTCGTTGCTCCAACCATCTATCCAGTTCCACAAAATATCAGAACTTGCTTCGGTGTCTCTTTTCATTCCAAAACAAAATACACCTAGCATAACCAGATCACGAGTACATTAGACAACACAATTTAGCAGCACCTCAGCCTAAATAAGTAGCTTTGATTTTATTCATGTTGTAAATCCACAACACACTCCACAATTTGCCCACTTTGCCCAAATTTGATCCTCAACCTCATTCTAATTTGAATGGAACATGGAAATTAACAACCTTAACTACTATTCACACACGTACCACAATAATGACATAAAGTGAATGATGTTACACAATTCTAACAGTTACCTTGTATTTGGCCACCGTCAGATCTGCCGCGGATACTCACTTCTCCACTTATGAAGTTAGCCCTTGCATGGTACAAGTGATCGCCTCTTCCCCAAACTTCCCAGATTCACCGTCATGGCTCGCCGTTAATCCAAACTCTACCCCCCGACAATAACGCCCCTAGACCTTTTCTCCTTCTTCGTCGTTAGTAATAAACACACCCACAACTCCAAAGAGCCATCTCTGTTGGGATTTCAAATTATTCCCCCAACTTTAACTCCAAAAGTTGTGTTTCCTTCTTCCAATTTTACACAGTGCCCTCTAATCCATCATAATGTAATATAAAGTTTTCTTTAATCGCATTACAATTAGCACAACATAAATATTTACCGCACCACTATTACCGCATTTATGGTAGTTACGCAGGGTTAAACTATTACTTCTACAACAGCACATTTGACATGCATTATTTCTTTATTGGCTGTGGCGCCTTGGCTAGCATAGCCGCAAGAAATGCGATAGCACCACAGAAACCCAAAATATATAGCCAGGCCCAAAACGGTTAAAAGCTCATCCAATAGTAGGTACGGCAATGGCAACGACATAGAGGTCGGGCACGGCAATGGAGATTGGCTCTGCTTATTTGGATAAGCAACCGACTCCTAAAATATCTCCTAATATCTTTCCACTTTTTCTAGAAAGGAGATCTCAATAAATTTTCAAGATAAAGGGAACGGTCATCCACCATCAAAGGTGGAACTACTATAAAAGGTGGTTATCTTTCTACTATGAATACACTGACAAAACTTCAGGTATATTCAAGATCCAATCTACTAAAAACCTGCTTAAATCCTTACTAACTTAAGTATCAGAGTCCCTTGCAGATACCACCCCTACCTCATCACGAGGTACCGGACGGCGGCATCTTGGCTCCAACACAAGTCGGATGCTGCCTCGAAAGGCGTATGGACCTCACATCCAAACCCAAAAGCATTCTAATTTCAGGTAATCCTCGAAACAGTGACTATGCAAGTATTTTTAAAATTAAAGTCATATTTTTTAAATTTTGGTAACACTTTTTTTTAAGTAACACTTTTTAAAACACTATAATTATGATAATTACCATAACATAGTCATACTAAAATGACCTATTATATATATATATATATATATATATATATATATCAATTATAATTCAATCTCTTTCTCTACTTACAATTCTCAATAATTTTCTCCAACTCTACTACCTTCGTTTCTTCCAGCTTTAGTGCTATAGTTGCTGGTAAAATTAAAACGATTAAAAAACATTGGGATACAAATATTTTGTTTAATATGTTGAAATAAATAAATCACGAAATTCGAAACCAAAAATGCTAATAGTACATTAGTAGACATTTAAATTGAACCCTTCGTGTGTGTGTGTATATCCTTAATGGGAATAGACACCAAAAACAAATATATCCTTAATGGGAACTATTCATGTCAACGGAAGCATGAATCAACTTGCTTACTAAAAGGTCAACACTTTCCCACTAATGTATGACTTGGTCCAGTTGATATATTTTTCTCCTCTAATATATATATATATATATATATATATATATATATATATATATATATATATATATATATATATATATATATATATATTAAAATCAACTATTAAATCAGTTACTATAGTTATTGTGTGTATATATATATTATTTAATTTATTTTTAATATATATTTTATATTTTAACATATATACTTATAACTAATTTTAGTGTACACTTAATATAATTGTATATAATATATACTTTAAAGAATGGAACATCTATTTTTTTTAGAAGAACATGGGATGGGGATCGGAAATCTTGTATTCCCATGAGCTTGTGACAAAACATTATTTCACCCTATATGTTGGTATATTAGTACTTTTCGAGTGGAAAGATTTGAACTTCTTAAGTTTTTAAAGTTTTTTTTTTTGTTAAGGTTTGCTTCAATATATAATACAATTTTCTATTTTAAATTATTTTCAAAAATATTTTATATAGAAAAACAAGACCCAGAAAGAATAGGGACAAACAAGCGTCCAATAATTTCAAATATAAAAATAGAAGATATACACTCGACGTGTACTGACAACAAAAAGAAAAAGAAAAAGAAATATAAGTATAATTTCTTTTCATAAAAACTATGCTAATCTTTTGCGAGATTTAAATTATGTTGCACTTCCATATTTTATAAGATATTCTGACCTTTCTTATAAATATGACACTTAACCTCAATAATTCGACGTAATTTATTCTTAAATAAAATATTAATCCATTGCTTTTTAATTTTATATATTTGCAAAGTTCTCCCTGCATAGATAGAAATCAAGATGACAAAGCCAAGAAAGAAAAAAAGACTATGAAATGAAAGGAACGAAATGATTAAATAATGAATTGATAAAAGGAGTTTTAGTTGGGCAGAGATTGTGGAATATTTTGTACTATTGACGTGGTTAGTAATATACTATCAAAGCATAGAGACCTAAAACTTATTATAATTGGCAACCAGAAGTGTTATGTAAGCTATAGATGTGACCCACTTCAAGAAAATAATATTATTCCTTAGATGTCCGTGGTCAACAAATTATTGACTAAAAAAAAGAGAGAAAAAAGGTGAGAAATAGAAGAAAGGAGGAGGGGGAAAAGGGGGAAAAGATGAACATACATGATTTCCGTTTTGGGTAAAACATACATGGGTATGAATTACATGTTGGTTAAAAATTTATTAGTTTTTTTTTTTAATGTTTTCTTCCCGAAGAGTTTTGTAAGGTTCATATGTTTTTTTCCAGACTTTTGGTATATTTAATTGCATTTTTGCTGTAAAAAAATAAAAATAAAAATAAAAAATCTATTTAGCACACTTAGACTGCGAAAACTAAGCAAAATTATTAATTATTTTCGCACTCTATTCCAGCAAAAAGAAAGAAGAAAAAGTTTCTCCCATTTTTATTAACCATACCGGTGAAAACCATAGGCGTGAACTTCTGCTTTTCACTTCTCTCTCTAAATGTAACTTATGTCTAATGATTAATTTTTAATTCTCCCTCCTTCTTTCTTTCTTTCTCTTTTAAAAAATACAAAATGTAATAGTACGTAGATGTTCAATGATGATAAGAATTATATCACGCAAGTTCTTAATTAGGTGTAGATTGACTAAAGACATCTATATATATATATATATATATATATATATGTGTGTGTGTGTGCTGGAAGAGTCTTTGAAAAAAAAAAGTGTTAGCTTTGATGATAGGGGACAAGAGCTCCAATAAGGTTGTTTTGAAAGGAAATCATGCTGAACAGATTACGTGATTTCATATTTTTAGTATTGACATTACGATAATGTTTATTAATTAGCAGGATGGTTAATTAAATTAATTATTCAGGCTTTTTGTCACTGATACTATATTTTGGCAAAATTTGAGTAAATAGGCTCTTACATCATAGTTAATCCAAAAATCTTTGTAATGCACTCCTGATTATAAATTAAATAAATATAATAATTACTAAAATAAATAATTTTAAAAATATTTATTGAAATAAATATCCTTCTCTTATTTTGCATGTATTCTGTTTACAGTGTAAATGAGATATATATCTCGTTTACAGTGTAAATGAGATACTTTGTATTTTTTTTAAAAACAATTAAAATAATAAAAAAGATTAATAATATTATTAATCTAAAATTTTAACAAGCAATTAGTACATAAAAAGGTAGGTAGGAGAGATTAAAATGGATAAGTTTAATCAAGTAGTACTCAAAAAGGTTGATGAGATAGTGGAAAGAGAATTGAAACGGTTATCTGTCACGTTGGGAACGTGACAGATAACCGTTTTAATTCTCTTTCCACTATCCCTATCAATCTCTCTTAATAATTGACAAATGATTATTTTTATTTTTTAAATTTAAATCAATCCAATTGGATCATAATTTAATCTAAAATTTGTTATGTACTTTTTTTGAGTACTAATTGATCAAATGTATCTATTTTAAAAATTTTTATATTAAATTATGATCCAATTGAATTATTTTAAATTTGAAAAATAAAAATAACCGATTGCCAATTATTAAGAGAGATTGATGTGACAGTCAAAAGAGAATTGTAACGGTTATCTCCCACGTGAACGGTAGAAGATAACGTGAGACCGTTTCAATTTTCTTTCCACTATCCCATCAACCTTTTTGAGTACTAATTGATCAAACATATCCATTTTAATTTTTTCTACCAATCTTTTTATGTACTAATTATATTTTAAAAGTTTAGATTATTGATATTATTAATATTTTTTATTATTTTCAATTTAAAAAAAATACATGTATTTTGTTTACACTGTTACAATGTAAACGAGATGTATATCGTTTACACTATAAACGAAATATACACGTATTGCATACTTCTCTTATCTCGTCTACATTATAAACGAGATACATACAAAATTATCTCGTTTACGGTGTAAAAATAAGTGAAAAATATTTATTTCGATAAATATTTTTGAATGACACATTGAAAGCATATTGGTCAGCTTCTGAACTCTCAAACCCTTCGTAAGAATTTTTTAACAAATATAGTACTAAAATCATAAGTTTTAACCCTAATTTCACCTTTTATTTGATTATAAATACTAATTATGTTTTTTATTGAAAGAAATTGCCCTAATTCAATTAACTTTTTTCATTAATATGAGTTTTGTTTCGCAAGTTTTAAATAACGTCCTTCTTTATCATTAAAATATTAAAACAGAATATGAAATAATTCTTAACAATAAAGTGAAGCAAGCCAATATCTAACTATCTACTAATCTATTTTAATCTTCAATTACTTCTAGACTAACTTTTATTCAAAAATTTATAAATCTCATAAGATGGAGCCATCTGTTGGCTTCCTTCAGTTATGATGGTGTTATAAAAAACTTGTAAAATTGTCATTATGGGGCTAATTTTTTTTGGTATGGAAAAAATATTGGTGTTTTTGTTGAAAATGGGAGTATTTGGTGTAATTACAGATGGGTGGATTTTTTGGGTGGAAAGCCAACACGTGGGGGGCGTGTTGCAACACGTGGGGGGCGTGGTGGACACGTGTCAGCATTCTGGCCAACACGTGGGGGGCGTGTTGGACACGTGGCAGCTTCTTAGCCAACACGTGGGGGCGTGTTGCAACACGTGGGGGGCGTGTTGAATGATTTCCATACTACTGTAATACACTTCAAATATCAATATTCAACCAAAACACCATCTCTCTTTCCATATTAAAAATAATTTCTGTCATTATGGTTTTATATTTTGGGCAGTACTACGGTGTTGTAGGCCTTTTTTTTTTTTCTGTGATGAAAATACACAGTTACTTCTATACATATGGTTTATATGTTGAGTACACTAAAAATAATTACTGAATAGAAAATAGAAATATGATGAACTTATTTTAGGTGTTATAATTAGCAGAAGTTAATGTTAATGTTAACTGTGTAATTTGTAGGTCATTTTTAATGAACCTAAAAATTTTGTACAAAATAGTTATGAGTCTTTTTTTTTTTTTTAATTCAAAAATAGAAGTGTTATGGGTAGTTTTTTAAATTCAAAAAAGAGGATTATAGATAGTAAAAAGTAAAGAAAAAAAAATCTGTTGCTGAAAAATAAAACAAAAAATACTTATTCTTGTCCAAAAAGAAACCCATGATGATGAATATAACAGTGATGACATGAGCTGAAAAAAAAGTGGTAATTATAGGAAGAGTAACACATCAATGAGTTATAGCATAAATGGCATAGTCTCTCAATACTCAATTAAGAGTTTGCGAGTTCGAGCTTACTATCTTTGGTAAAAATAGATAGGAAGAGTAACACTAGCAATAGCAATAATAATAATAATAATAATAATAATAATGATAATTAGAGAATTATGTTTAATATTTAATAAACATCACAAATTGTTTGACTTTTTGATTTAGGATTTAGAGCGTGTTTTGAGTGTGATAATTTTTGTGGAGGAACAAATTTTTTATTTAGGATTTAAATAATAACATATATTTTAGAATTTTATTTTTTAGGTTTCATATTTTGAAAAAATTGAGTAATATTTTTTTTTAACAATTTAATCAAAATCTCTCTTTCTATGTATATTAGTAAATAATTATTTAAAAATCTACTTCTCGTATAATTAGAAGCCAACTCTTACTAATATTCATAATTGAAAAAATTCTTTAAATTAATGCAGTTGCTATCGAAAAAACTCAAGCTAATTTCAAAAGAAGATAAATAATATTCTTTCGAATTAATTTTTAACAAATAACACCAATTCATTTAAACTGAGAATTGATCATTCTAATAGATATCTAATATAAAATTCTTAAATTGACTATTAAGTATCAAAAGTTGAATAACAAATTATTATGGGATCAAATTCAATAATTTAATGGGGTAAATAAATATTATTATCATATACTACTAAAAAAAATTTAAATTATAGTAAGAATACTTGCTTGTCTCTACAAATTAGTACATATAGATCTATCTTTGGCTAACAATATTCATTTACTTTTTTTCTAAAATCATCTAATAAAAATTTGTTCTTCCACAAAAATTATCACACTCAAAACACATTCTAAATCCTAAATCAAAAAGTCGAACAATTTGTAATGTTTATTAAATCTTAAACATAATTCTCTAATTATTATTATTATTGCTATTGTTAGTGTTATTCTTCCTATAATTGCCACTTTTTTTCCAGCTCATGTCATCATTGTTATGTTCATCATCATGTTTTTTTTGGGACAAGAATAAGTAATTTTTGTTTTATTTTTCAGCATCAGATTTTCTTTTTCTTTACTTTTTGCTATCCATAATCCTTTTTCTTGGATTAAAAAAACTACCCATAATACTTTTATTTTTGAATTTAAAAAAAAAAAAGAAACCCAAAACCATTTTGCACAAAATTTTTAGGCCCACTAAAAATGGCATAGAAATTACACCGTTAACATTAACATTAATTTCTGCTAATTATAACACCTAAAATGACAAGCTCATGATGTTTTTGTCTTCGATTCAGTAATTATTTCTACTGCACTCAGCATATAAACTACATGTAGAAAAGCAATTTCAACCACTTATTTTCATCACGTACAAAAAAAAGGTCTTCAACACCATAGCACTACCCTTATACTTTTTGGTAGGTTTACAAAATGAGAAAAGACACTCATATAGTATGATTGGACCCATAAAATTAGATAATTGTACATCTCTTGATTACACTTATCACCTTTCGTTAATCACAATACTTCTACGAGCATAATTCTAACATTTAGGGGGTGGCAAAGTGGGTCGGCCCGCCCCAACCTGCCCCGCCCCGCCTAGGCCCGCCAACTAAAATAGGTTCAAAATGTTAGCCCGTCCCACTTTATGGCGGATTGGCGGGCTAGCCCGTTTCTTTTTTTTTTTAAATAAAATTCATTAAAATTAACCAAAAAATAATAATTAAAAAATCAAATACAAATAAAAAATAGTCAAATTATAATATAATTTTTTATTATTTTTTTTAAATTTTTAACTTCAATAAAATTGTTCAAAATAATATTTGTCAATAGAATCATCTTTATTTTAAAAAATAAGTCATATAATTTGAGCATATATACGAAATTGTAAAATAAAATAAATAAAGTTAATAACTAAAAGAAGAATAACAACAAAAAATAAAAAAAAGTGTTTAAAAATTCTATAATTATTAATTTTATAATAGTAATCACTCTTTTATTTAATAAAAAAAATAAAAATCTTCGGCCCGGCGGACCGGCCCGCCCCGCCCCGCCAAAACCCGCCAATTTGGCGGTGCAGATTTGGTGGATTTTTTTAATTTGGCGGGCTCCAAATCCTAGCCCGACCCGCCTTTTTAGCGGGTTTAGCGGATCGGTCCGACGGGTTCGACCCGTTTTGCCACCCCTACTAACATCACCGCTACTAGCACAGTTAGTATATCAGGAGATTCAGAATTTATCCCCGTTATATGACACTTGTCAATCATATAATTTTTCAATACAAATTTACGCATGTAAATTTGTCCTCTCCATACATTCAAGAATTGGCCTTATTATTATTTTTGTTGTTGAAGACGTGGAAGATAGAAATTATCAAGGATATGTACTTTGATCTTGAAATAAAAATAATGGACATGCTGATTTTATATATTTTTTGTCAGTTTATTTTATTTAGAAAAAGAATTAATAATAAAAGCAATTAAATTTTTAATTTTTTTATAAAAAATATAAATTTAAACTAAAAAATTAAATGCAGAAGCATAATAATTTTTATGTCCTTGAACATCTACTATATACATTTTGTAATAGGGAGAAGAAGGAAAAAGAGAGAGAAAAACAACCAATTACGCATATGTATAAGATCTTGTATGTGTGAGTGAGAGAAAAAAAGAGAGAGAATTGAAAGCTAACCATTGGGATAAACTACATTTAGAGAGAGCTGAGAAGCTGAAATTTACACCTACGATTTTCGCTGACATAATTTTTAAAAATAGGAAAAACTTTTTTCCTCGTTTTCGCCGGGATTAAGTGCAAAAATAATTAATAATTTTGAATCATTTTTGCGATTTAGAGAATTAATAGTAAAAGTAATTAAATTTTCAATTTTTAATAAAAAAATATAAATTTACGCTAAAGAAATTAAACGCAGAAGCATAATAAATTTTATGTCCTTGAACATCATCCACTGTATACATTTTGTAACTAAATTTTTATTTTGGCCCCTGAGATTCAAGCGATTACTCAATTTGATCCCTAAAATTCAAAATTACCTATATTAGTCCTCCAGATTCAAGTTCGGGCACCAATATGGTCTCTCGACTTTTTTCGACGATAATTTGGCAAATGGAGTGCTGAGATGACACCATTCTTGCCACGCTATATGATGAGTAAACGACGTCGTTCATCCTTGGCGCCCAAACAAATCAAAAATGAAGAATAGTGGAAGTAGAGAAGAAGAAGAAGAATATTTTATTTTGGGTCTCCATCGTTTCTTCTTCCTTCGTATACAAAGCGACAACATTTCTAACTTATTTGAGTGTCAAGGGTAAACGACGTCGTTTACTCATCATCCAGCGTGGTAGGGAGGGTGCCACCTCAGCATTCTGTTTGTCTAGTCATCGCTGGAAAGAGTCGAGGGACCACAATGGTGTTCGAACTTAAATCTGGAAGACCAGTGTAGGTAATTTTAAATTTCGAGGACCGAAATGGGTAACCGCGTGAATCTTAGGGTCCAAAATAGGGATTTAGTCTACATTTTGCATGAGAGAGAGAGGGAGAGGGAGAGGGAGAGAGAGAAAACCGATTGCGTGGATGTATAAAGTCGTGTATGTGTGAGTGAGAGAAAGAAGAAAGAGAGAATTGAAAGTCAACCATTGGAATAGACTACATTTAAAGAGAGAACTGAAAAACAAAAGTTTACACCCACGATTTTTGCTGGGAAGAAACTTTTTCTTCTTCGTTTTCGCTAGGATGAAGTGCAAAAATGGTTAATAATTTTGGCTCCTTTTTGCGATCTAGGTGTGCAAAAATACATTCTTTTATTTTCGTTTTTTTACTGCAAAAACACAACTAGATACATAAAATAATATATTTCTATATTTATATTTAAAATGGATAATAATAAATTTTTATTTAAATAAAAAATCTCTTTCTCCTATAGTAAATCACTACTACATACTTGACTTTTACTAACATTTAAAAAATGTTACAAAATCATATTAAAATGTTACCTATGTATATTAGTAACATTTTAACAAATGTTAAATATACTCTATGTTACTAAATAATTTTACTAGTATTTTTTTAAAGATTTAATAACATTTAGTAAAAATGTTACAATAGACCATTCATGATAACACTTAGAAAAATGTTACAATTGATATTTTTTGTAACACTTAGAAAAATGTTATCATAGATAATTTTTGTAACACTTAAAAAAATGTTACCATAGATATTTTTTGTAACATTTAGAAAAATTTTACTGTTCATACCCTTACCCAACACTAAGGTCCAGGTCTAAATAAACCTAAAAGGCCCAATCCAAAGATTAGGCCTTCACTTGCCACCGACCTCCTCACAAGAAGTCGGATCCAACACAGACTCGCTCCAAAGAAGTCAGGATCGAAGGATAGCTAGAAGATAATGCTTATTCAAATAAGTAACTGCCCCTAAAATCTCTCAGCCTACTTCCAGGAGCCATATCTCAACTTCCCTAAGATAAAGGGATGGTTATCCACCTTAAAAGGTGGAACTACTTCGACGGTGGTTATTGGTTTACCACTATAAATACACTGACACCCCTCAGGTATCTCTAAGTTCTAATACTCTCTAAATCTGCTAAAACCCTTTGCTAACTTAGGCATCAGAGTGTCTTTGCAGGTACCACCCCCATTCTTCCACATACACAAGTCGGACGGCAGCTCCCAGATGCAAATCAAGTTGGAGGTCCTCTCCTTCAAACGTTTGGGCCATTCTTACCAGTCCAGTCCATTAATCTCTGGTTACCCAACATTAGCGCCGTTGCCAGGAACCCGAGAGATCAACCAGTAATGGCGGATGAATTTAATGAGGATTGAAACACAGCGTCTGATTCTGAGCAAAAGAATCAAGACGCCGTTAATAACGACAGAGCAATAGTCACCCACCAAGGGGCGACTAACCAGCACAAAGAAGGCACCTCAGGAGTAAAAGAACAAAAGGGAAACTCCTCTGAAGGGCGCAAATCAGGAAAGGAGGGGTAGCCCCATGCAGCTGACTTCATGGGACTGTTCCATGGCCACCAAGGGCACCTGGAGAAGTTGGAGCAAGAGCTGGAACGACAACGAGAGGCAGAGAGAAATTTGAGGAATGAGATTGAGCGACGAAAGGAGCTTGAGGAAAAGCTCCTAAGGCTAGAGTCCGCTCTCAAAGGTCAAAACTCTCGCAGTGACTGAGAAGACTCTCCCTTGGGAGGAGAAGATCCATTCAGTGAGGACATAATGAGGGCAAAAGTGCCAAGGAACTTTAAAATCTCTGATATGGACCTCTACGACGGAACCACGGATCCAAAGCATCATTTAAGCAATTTTAAAAGTCGGATGTACCTAGCCGACGCTTCCGATGCTACTCGCTGCAAGGCTTTCCCGACAACCCTTACTAAAGCAGAGATGAAATGATTCGATAGCCTCCCCCTAAGGTCGGTCACTAGTTTCGACGACCTCTCGCGGAAGTTCCTCATGCGATTCTCAATCCAAAAAGACAAGGTAAAGCACGCACCGAGCCTCCTGGGAGTAAAGCAGGAAGTCGAAGAACCTTTAAGGGACTACATGGAAAAGGTTCAACAAAGCATGCTTGGAGATTCAAGATCTGCCCATGGAGGCAGTAATTATGGGTCTGGTAAATGGACTCCGAGAAGGCCCCTTCTCCCAGTCTATCTCGAAAAGGCACCCTACCTCCCTAGGTGGTGTATAGGAGAGAATTGAGAAGTACATCAACATGGAGGAAAAAACCAGGCTTCGAGAGACAAGTTGGTGACCTGGGCACTCTCACTCATTAAAAGAGAGAGAGAAAGAGCCCAAGAAGAAAGAGGAAGTCAGCCCTGAAAGGCCTAGGAGATATCATTGCTATACTCCTCTACGAGTTTCCCAAGTTGATGTATACAGGAAAATTTGTCATACTGAAAGACTACCTCCCCCTAGGCTTATCAAAAATAAAAGGGGGGGGGTCGTGGCGACTACTGTGAGTACCATAAGCTATATGGTCACTCAACAAATGATTGTTACGACCTTAAAAATGTGATAGAAAAGCTAGCCAGAGAAGGTCGGCTGGATAAATATCTCATGGAAAGGTCGGACCATCATGGCAAGAGAAAGCGAGACGACGAGGACCGAAGAGACCCGCCACCACGGACCCCAAAAAGACATATACAGATGATCTCAGGAGGATTTGCTGGAGGTGGCCTCACAATGTCATCTCAAAAAAGGCATCTGAAGGAAGTCTACCAAGTCGGAGGCGAAGTCCCCGACCTCCCAACCATCTATTTCACTAAAGAAGATGTGCAAGGCATAGTTCCCGGACATGACGATCCGGTAGTGATCACTATGATCCTGGCTAATGCCCATCTTCACAGAACCCTGGTAGATCAGGGAAGCTCAGCCGATATCCTGTTCAAACCGGCATTTGATAAGCTGGGGCTGGATGAAAAGGAGTTAAGAGCTTACCCCAATACCCTATATGGGCTGGGGGATACACCAATAAAGCCACTAGGATTCATACCCCTCCACACAACTTTTGGAAAAGGGGCAAAATCCAAAACTCTGAGTATCGACTTCATAGTCATCGATGTGGGTTCAGCCTACAATGCCCTAATAGGCAGAACTATCCTAAATCGGCTCAGAGCAGTAGTGTCCACCCCCCACTGATAAACCACTATTTTATGGTTTATATTGTGTTTAACTGTATGGTTTTATCAATTCTTTACCCACTTATTCATATGATTAGCATGCATTCCCAAAATTATTCCATGATTGAAAATTTGCTTCCTAGGGATTTTTAATTATGTATTTTAATTCTCCTTTATTCCATTCGGTGCCGTGATCTGTGTGTTAAGTGTTTCAGGCTTTATAGGGCATGAATGACTTGGAGATTGGAAAGGAAGCTTGCAAAAGTGGAAGGAACACAAGAAAAGGAGGAGATGACCAGCGAGAAGTGACACGGACGCATGGCTCACGCGACCGCGCGACATAGAGGAAATCGCAGTGACGCGGACGCATGGCTCACGCGACCGTGTGGATCGGAATTGCACAAGTGATGTGGAGGCGTGGACGATGCGCACGCGTGGCAAGGCAAAACGCCGGATGATGCGTCCGCATGAATGACGCGATCGCGTGACACGCGCGATCTGCAGAATCTGCAGAATTCGCTGGGGGCGATTTTGGGCCCTGTTTTGACCCAGTTTTTGGCCCAAAAAAGCAAACTAGAGCCAGGGAACATGCAGAAACGAGAGAGAACATTCATTACAGACAATTCTCAGTTTTAGATCCAATTTTTACTCCTCTTCTAGGTTTTCTCTCTACACATTCATAGTTCTTAGGATTTTACTTTTATTGCTTTTCGCATTGGGATATTGAGAAGAGTTATTACCTCAGCAAGATTTCGTCATTCTCGTTTGTTTTCTTTACCTGTCTCTTACTCTTCCATGTCCTTTGTTTACTCAGAATTATTATTGGATTATTTTTAGAATTTATTAATACAAGAACTATTTTAATTTCTAATTGATCCCTTTGATTATTATTTATCATGTCTTTCTATATTTCCCTTTCCTATGATATGAATTCTACATTTACAATGAGCGAGTAGTTCCATAACTTGGATGAGAGTCGATTGAAAGGAAGGCCTTGAGTTGGAATGCTTAAAAGAAAAATTGTAATTGAGTTTATTGTTGGATTGCCCTCTAGTCACTGACACCAATCCTTTTCAATTGAGCAGATTGGAATTTGTGAATAGAAATAGCTTTCCAACTTGCTTGACTTTCCCTTACCTAGTAAGGGATAACTAAACAGAACAACCCTCAATTATCAATTAATCTTGAGAGTACTCCAACAAGAATAGAGCTTCCAAATAATCTACTCCCAGTCAAGGTTTTTATTTAAAATTACATAAATTCTCCAATTTAATTTCCTGTTATTCAACTCAAAATATTTTTGAAAACATCTGATTAATAAAATAGCACATCTCTCTACAACTCGTTGGGAGATGACCTGGGATTCATACTCCCAGTATTTTAATTTCAATTTTGTGACAACCCTTCTAAATTGATAAGCAGATTTCTGGTTGGTTAAGAACTGTACTTGCAACGTATTTCTCATAATAATTTCTTAACTCGCCAATTTTCGCCACGTCAATTTTTGGCGCCGTTGCCGGGGAGCTGCAATAGAGTGCTAAAGTTATTAATTGAAATTTATTTATTTGTATTTTATTTTATTTTGCTACTATGAGCTTCATGTTTCTTTCGTTAAATGACGCGTTCACTTCCTGATCCAAGCTTGCCAGTATTTGATCCTGAGATTGAAAGAACTATTTCACGAATAAGGCAAGCTCAGCGTCGGTTAGTCCTCTCTGAGGGCGGATCTGAAACGTCACTTGAGGAAGAAACAGGCTCCCTTTCTGCTGATTCGGTTGATTTACGTGCAGGTGACATGGCAGCACCTAGGAGAATTACTATCCAGGAGGCTGGAGCCCCTGATTTTTCAATGCAACCGTTTCAAGCACATCATCCAGCAGTGGCTACAGACTTTGAAATAAAAACAGCACTGCTCAATTTGATGCCCAAGTTTTATGGCTTACCTGCTCAAGAGCCTATCAAGCACCTTAGAGGCTTCCAAGCAGCCTGTTCTACTGTCAGGCGTGATGGTGCAGATGAAACTTCCATTTTGTTAAAAGCCTTCCCATTCTCTCTTGAGGAAAAGGCGAGAGAGTGGTACTACACTCAACCCGTAGCAACTGTATCCGACTGGGATACACTTAGAAGATAATTTTTGGAAAAATTCTTTCCAGCTGAAGTTACTGATAAACTGAGGAAAGACATTTCCATGATTGTTCAGGATGAATCCGAGACTCTCTATGAATACTGAGAGCGCTTCAACAACCTTCTGGAAGCATGCCCCCACCATATGATTTACAAGATAGTATTGCTCGGCTACGTCACACAGGGCATGAGGCCCCAAGATAAGACTACATTTGAAAGTGCTAGCAATGGGTCTATGAAGAAGTACAAGACCACTGATGAGGCATGGTAATTGATCAGCGACTTAGCTGAATCTACTCGGAATCACAGGCAGAAACAAGGCCATTCAAAAGCTATTATAGAAGTATCCTCTAGCAGAGAGACTGCTGCTCTAACTCAGAGTATCTGTGAAATGACCAACTTACTGAAGCAGATGTAATTGAATCAACAACAAGTTCAGCAAGCTCAACCTTCTCCACCACAGCAAAGCCAACAGTTAGTCCCACAGAGAGTTTGTAGAATCTGTGCTGATTATAGCCATTATATTGATGAATATCCGCAGCTCCAGCAGGAAGATAACACCGTGGCAGCCACTCATAACTTCTATGACCGCCCCAACCAATGGTACAATCAAGGTGGCAGTTACAGTCATGGATGGCAGGACAATTCTAATCAGAATTGGAGAGATAATTCTAACCAAAATTGGAGGGACAACAATAACAGAGGAGGCAGAGACAGTCAGGAAAATCAGAGGTGGAATAATAACAACAACAGACAGCAGAACCAGAACCAGCCTTACAGAGCACCTCACTTGAGGCAATTCCAAGGATCACAGCACAACTAACAGCAGACCTCTCAGATCACTTACCCCTCTTCATCTTCTAATGATGAGTTACTACAATCTATTGATCAGAGACAACAGGCCATGGAAAATAACCTTAATTCTACTCTAAATGGTCTGAACTCTACCTTGCAAGCTCTTATCTCACATATTGGATCAATGAATAACTCCAATAACCAGCCTTTGAGCTCTAGTGGAATCCCCTCTCAACCATTACCTAATCCAAAGGGTGACATTAATGTCATCACCCTAAGGTCTGGAACCACATTGCAGGAGAGGAATCAGGAGGAGCCAAACCCACCAGAACATGCCTCAGCTGAAGAGGTAGTGGAAGTAGAAGATGTTGAAGAGGAAGAGGACATACAGGACATGGTTGATGAAGAAGAAGTTCAACCACATGAAGAAGCACCAAAGGACGCTGAAGCTGTGAAGGATGCCATTCCTATTCCATTTCCACAAATTGCAAGGAAGGCCAGGAAGCAGATGGAACCTGATCCCAAAATGGTAGACATATTCAAAAAGGTTGAGGTAACTGTTCCCCTTTTTGATGTTATTCAGCAGGTACCTAAGTACGCAAAGTTTCTAAAAGATTTATGTATACATAAAGACAAAATTAATGAATTAGAAACTATTCCTTTAGGTAGTTCTATATCTACTTTAATGGGAGGTATACCTGAAAAGTGTAGTGATCCAGGTCCATGTATGGTTAATTGTATTATTAGTGGTGTGATATTTTCTGACTGCATGTGTGATTTAGGAGCATGTGTTAGTATAATATCTTTGTCTATATATGATAATTTGAGGCTCACTCCCTTAAAAAGGTCGGCAGCTCGTTTTGTGTTAGCAGATAAAAGCATTATTACAGATGTTGGAATCGCTGAAGATGTATTAGTGGGCATTAAGGGGCTCACCTTCCCCATTGATTTTTATATCATGGAGATGCCCCAAAATGACTCAGAGAAGCCATCATCAATTCTGCTCGGAAGACCATTCCTGAAAACCTCAAAGTTCAAATTGGATGCTTTTTCAGGAACATACTCTTTTGAAATAGATGGCCGAGTAGTAATCTTCAATCTGAATGGAGCTATGAAGCATCCTCTGGAGGATCATTCTATCCTCTAGTGTGACATCATAGTTGAAAACGTGGCTGAAATTCACCAGGAGGAATTTGAAGAGAAGTACATAGGACAAGGTCCGAGTGTGGGGACACTTTCTGAGGACAATGACAGTGCTTTACCATTGTTACCAGCTCCAGACAACACAGAGCTTGACCATGAGCAGAAGTTAGAATTGAAACCCCTCCCTCCACACCTCAAATATGCTTACCTTGAGGACAAGCAGAAGTTTCCAGTTATCATTGCAAGGGAACTCACTTCTCAACAAGAAGAGCAGCTACTTAATGTGCTGAGGAGGCACAAGAAGGCAATTGGTTAGAGTTTGGCAGACATAGTAGGCATCAACCCTCGAGTTTGTGAGCACAGAATATTCTTAGAAGAGGGAGTAAAGCTTGTCCGTCAACCCCAGAGAAGACTGAACCCCACTATCTTAGAGGTTGTCAAGAAGGAAGTGACCAGACTACTGGAGGCAGATATCATCTACCCCATCTCAGACAGTGAATGGGTAAGCCCAGTACAAGTGGTGTCCAAGAAATCTGGAGTCACTACAGTGAAGAATGAGCATGGAGAGCTCATGGTAACCAGAGTTCAGAACGCCTGGAGGGTCTGCATTGATTACAGACGCCTCAACCAGGCCACTTGTAAGGATCACTATCCTCTTTCATTCATTGATCAAATGCTGGATCGCCTGTCAGGTAAATCACATTATTGTTTCTTAGATGGTTACACAGGCTATTTCCAGATTCATATAGCTCCTGAAGATCAGAAAAAGACCACTTTTACATGTCCTTTTGGGACTTATGCTTATAAGAGAATGCCCTTTGCCTTGTGCAATGCACCAGCTACTTTCCAAAGGTGCATGATGAGTCTTTTCTCTGATCTTATTGAGGACTGTATGGAGGTTTTTATGGATGACTTTAGTGTATATGGTGATTCCTTCAATCTTTGCTTGGATAGTTTATCTAGAGTGTTAGATAGATGTGTCAGTACAAACCTTGTATTGAATTTTGAAAAATGTCACTTTATGGTTAAACAAGTGATTGTACTAGGACATGTTGTGTCTAATACTGGCATTTCTGTAGATCCAGCAAAGGTGGATGTTATTTCTAGTTTACCTTATCCCTCCTCTGTGAGGGAAGTCCGTTCGTTCCTTGGCCATGCAAGTTTTTACAGGATATTCATTAAGGAATTTAGTAAGGTAGCTCTTCCCTTATCCAGACTACTGCAGAAAGATATTGAGTTCGAGTTCAGTGAGGATCGCAAACAAGCGTTTGATAAGCTGAAGACCGCTCTAACTCAAGCTCCAATTGTGAGAGGACCAGACTAGAGCCAGCCATTTGAAATAATGTGCGATGCTTCCAACCATGCAGTAGGTGCAGCACTGGCTCAGCGTGAAGGTAAGGACCCTTTGTAATTGCTGATGCGTCTAAAACTTTAGATGCCGCTCAGTCTAATTATACTACTACTGAGAAAGAGCTTTTTGCTATTGTTTTTGCTCTGGATAAATTCCGAGCCTATTTACTTGGTACAAAAGTAGTAGTGTACTCAGACCACGCAGCTCTAAAATATTTATTGGCTAAAAAGGAATCTAAACCAAGGCTTATACGTTGGATACTGCTACTACAAGAATTTGATTTAGAAATTAAGGATAGGAGTGGTAACCAGAATTTAGTGGCAGACCATTTGAGTCTCCTTGAGCACATTAAGCATGACTCCACTCCTATAGCTGATAATTTCCCATTTGATAACCTGAAAGCAGTATCTGAGGTAGTCCCTTGGTATGCACCTGTAGCTAATTATCTAGTTAGCCGCACTTTTCCTCCAAACTTTACTAAGCATCAAAGAGACAAGCTGAAAAGTGAGTCTAAATATTATATATGGGATGACCCATATTTATGGAGATGTGGCGCTGACCAGGTAATTAGACGGTGTGTGCCTCAATTAGAATTCTAGTCCATCTTAGAGGCCTGTGGTGCACGAAATTGTGATCTCAGGCAACGGCGTCAAAAACTCTGTATGCACGTCTTAATAAATTGTTTTTCATTCACAACTTCGATACAACTAACCAGCAAGTGCACTGGGTCGTCCAAGTAATAAACCTTACGTGAGTAAGGGTCGATCCCACGGAGATTGTTGGTATGAAGCAAGCTATGGTCACCTTGTAAATCTCAGTCAGGCGGATATAAAATAGTTATGGAGTTTTTGAATTTAAATGATAAATAGATAGAAAATAAGGATAGAAACACTTATGTATATCATTGGTGAGAATTTCAGATAAGTGTATAGAGATGCTTTCGTTCCTCTGAATCTCTGCTTTCCTGCTGTCTTCATCCAATCAGTCCTACTCCTTTTCATGGCTGGCTTTATGTAAGGGCATCACCGTTGTCAATGGCTACATCCCATCCTCTTGTGAAAATGGTCCAAATGCTCTGTCACAGCACGGCTAATCATCTGAGGTTCTTGATCATGCTGGAATAGGATTCACCCTCCTTTTGCGTCTGTCACTATGCCCAGCAATCGCGAGTTTGAAGTTCGTCACAGTCATTCAATCCCAGAGTCCTACTCAGAATACCACAGACAAGGTTTAGACTTTTCAGACTCTCATGAATGCTGCCATCAATCTAGCTTACACCACGAAGATTCTGATTAAGAGATCTAAGAGATACTCATTCAATCTAAGGTAGAACGGAAGTGGTTGTCAGGCACGCGTTCATAAGGAATGATCATGATTGTCACATTCATCACATTCAGGTTGAAGTGCGAATGAATATCTTAGAAGCGGAATAAGTTGAATTGAATAGAAAAACAGTAGTACTTTGCATTAATCTTTGAGGAACAGCAGAGCTCCACACCTTAATCTATGGAGTGTAGAAACTCTACCGTTGAAAAATACATAAGTGAAAGGTTCAGGCATGGTCGAATGGCCAGCCCCCCTGATCTAAGAACTAGGCGTCCAAAGATGATCCGAAGATGTCTAATACAATAGTAAAAAGTCCTATTTATAATAAACTAGCTACTAGGGTTTACAGAAGTAAGTAATTGATGCATAAATCCACTTCCGGGGCCCACTTGGTGTGTGCTTGGGCTGAGCTTGAATGTTACACGTGCAGAGGCTCTTTCTGGAGTTGAACGCCAGGTTGTAACGTATTTCTGGCGTTCAACTCTGGTTTGTGACTTGTTTCTGGCGTTTAACTCCAGACAGCAGCATAGAACTGGCATTCAACGCCATTTTACGTCATCTAAACGCGGCCAAAGTATGGACTATTATACATTTCTGGAAAGCCCTTGATGTCTAATTTCCAACGCAATTAAAAGAGCGCCATTTTGAGTTCTGTAGCTCCAGAAAATCTACTTTGAGTGCAGGGAGGTCAGAATCCAACAGCATCAGCAGTCCTTCTTCAATATCTGAATCTGATTTTTGCTCAAGTCCCTCAATTTCAGTCAGAAAATACCTGAAATCACAGAAAAACACACAGACTCATAGTAAAGTCCAGAAATGTGAATTTAACATAAAAACTAATGAAAACATCCCTAAAAGTAACTAGATTCTACTAAAAACATACTAAAAACAATGCCAAAAAGCGTATAAATTATCCGCTCATCACAACACCAAACTTAAATTGTTGCTTGTCCCCAAGCAACTGAAAATTAAATAGGATAAAAAGAAGAGAATATACTATAAATTCCAAACTATCAATGAAACATATCTCCAATTAAATGAGCGGGACTTGTAGCTTTTTGCCTCTTGAATTGTTTTGGTATCTCACTTTATCCATTGAAGTTCAGAATGATTGGCATCTATAGGAACTCAGAGTTCAGATAATGTTATTGATTCTCCTAGTTCAGTATAATGATTCTTGAACACAGCTATTTTATGAGTCTTGGCCGTGGCCCTAAGCACTTTGTTTTCCAGTATTACCACCGGATACATAAATGCCACAGACACATAATTGGGTGAACTTTTTCAGATTGTGACTCAACTTTGCTAAAGTCCCCAATTAGAGGTGTCCAGGGTTCTTAAGCACACTCTTCTTTTGCTTTGGACCTTGACTTTAACCGCTCAGTCTCAAGTTTTCACTTGACACCTTCACGCCACAAGCACATGGTTAGGGACAGCTTGGTTTAGCCGCTTAGGCCAGGATTTTATTCCTTTAGGCCTTCCTATCCACTGATGCTCAAAGCCTTGGGATCCTTTTTATTTACCCTTGCCTTTTGGTTTTAAGGGTTATTGGCTTTTTGCTCTTGCCTCTTGGTTTTAAGAGCTTTTGGCTTTTTCTGCTTGCTTTTTCTCTTTTTTTTTCTCCTATATTTTTTTTTCTGCAAGCTTTGTTCTTTGCTGCTTTTTCTTGCTTCAAGAATCATTTTTATGATTTTTCAGATTATCAAATAACATGTCTCCTTATCATCATTCTTTCAAGAGCCAACATATTTAACATTCTTAAACAACAACTTCAAAAGACATATGCACTGTTCAAGCATTCATTTAGAAAACAAGAAGCATTGTCACCACATTAATATAATTAAACTAAGTTCAAGGATAAATTCGAAACTCATGTACTTCTTGTTCTTTTGAATTAAAACAGTTTTTATTTAAGAGAGGTGATGGATTCATAGGACATTCATAACTTTAAGACAAAGTTACTAAATACTAATGATCATGTAATGAAGACACAAACATGGATAAGCACTTAACATAGAGAAAACGAAAAACAGAGAATGTAAGAACAAGGAATGAGTCCACCTTAGTGATGGTGGCGTTTCCTTCTTGAGGAACCAATGATGTCCTTGAGCTCTTCTATGTCTCTTCCTTGTCTTTGTTGCTCCTTCCTCATTACTTTTTGATCTTCTCTTATTTCATGGAGTATGATGGAGTGCCCTTGATGTTCCACCCTTAGTTGTTCCCAATAATTATGTGGAGGAAAATGTATCCCCTGAGGTATCTCAGAGATTTCTTGATGATGAGCTTCTTCATGTGCCTGTTGAGATCCATGAATGTGCTCTCTTGTTTGCTCCATCCTTTTCTTAGTGATGGGCTTGTGAGATGAATCTTTCCATCTCCCATGGCTCGGAGGTGGAAGCAATTGTCTTCCCTTTCCTCTTTCTTGAGGTTTCTCTATCCTTAGGTGCCATTAATGGTTATGGAAAAACAAAAAAGCTTATGCTTTTACCACACCAAACTTAAAATGTTGCTCGCCCTCAAGTAAAAGAAGAAAGAATAGAAGAAGAAAAAGAAGAAGAAGAAGAAGAAGAAGATATGGAGGAGATGGAGGGATGTATGTATTCGGCCATATAGGTGGGATTGGGTGGGAAAAGAGATTTTGAATTTTGGATGTGAGTGGTAAATAGAAAACAGAAGGGATGATTATGAATGGAGAGAGATGGTGATATAAGATTATGAGGAGGTAAGGTGAGTGGAGGTATGTGGGGATCCTGCAGGGTCCACAGATCTGGAGGTGATCCTGTGGGGTCCACAGATCCTGAGGTGTTCAAGGATTTACAACCTTGCACCAAATTAGGCATGCAAAATGTCTTTGCACACAACTCTGGGCGTTCAGCGCCAGATTGGTGCTTGTTCTGGGCGTTGAACGCCCATTTGTTGCCCATTTCTGGCATTGAACGCCAGAACCATGCTTGTTCTGGGCGTTCAGCGCCAGCTCTTCTCCAGGGTGCAATTCTGGCGTTCAAACGCCTAGATGCTGCCCATTTTGGGCATTCAGCGCCAGAACCATGCTTTGTTCTGGCGTTGAACGCCAGCCAGATGCTTCTTATTGGCGTTTAAATGCCAGTAAGGTCTTCCTCCAGGGTGTGATTTTTCTTCTGCTGTTTTTGATTCTGTTTTTAATTTTTATATTTATTTTGTGACTTCACATGATCATGAACCTAATAAAACATGAAAGAACAAGAAAAATAAAATTAGATAAAAATTGGGTTGCCTCCCAACAAGCGCTTCTTTAATGTCAATAGCTTGACAGTGGGCTCTCATGGAGCCTCACAGATGTTCAGAGCATTGTTGAGACTCCCCAACACCAAACTTAGAGTTTGGATATGGGAGTTCAACACCAAACTTAGAGTTTGGTTGTGGCCTCCCAAAACCAAACTTAGAGTTTGACTGTGGGGGCTCTGGTTGACTCTGCAATGAGAGAAGCTTACTGTGCTTCCTCTCCATGGGTACAGAGAGAGATCCTTGAGTTTTAAACACAAGGTTGTCCTCATTTAATTGAAGGATCAATTCTCCTCTGTCCACATCAATCACAGCTCTTGCTGTGGCTAGGAAGGGTCTTCCAAGGATGATGAATTCATCCTCATCCTTCCCAGTATCTAGGACTATGAAATCAGCAGGGATGTAAAGGCCTTCAACCTTTACTAACACGTCCTGTACTTGTCTATAAGCCTGTTTTCTTGAATTGTCTGCCATCTCTAATGAGATTTTAGTGGCTTGCACCCTATAGATTCCCAGTTTCTCTATTACAGAGAGGGGCATGAGGTTTATCCCTGAACCAAGGTCACACAGAGCCTTTTCAAAGATCATGTTGCTTATGGTACAAGGTATTACGAACTTTCCAGGATCCTGTTTCTTCTGAGGTAATCACAGTTGATCCAGATCACTTAGTTCATTGGTGAACAAGGGAGGTTCATCTTCCCAAGTTTCAATACCAAATAATTTGGCATTCAGCTTCATGATTGCACCAAGAAACTTGGCAGCTTGCTCTTCAGTAACATCCTCATTCTCTTCAGAAGAGGAATACTCATCAGAGCTCATGAATGGCATAAGGAGGTTTAATGAAATCTCTATGGTCTCTAGATGAGTCTCAGATTCCTTTGGTTCCTCAAAGGGAAGCTCCTTATTGATCACTGGACGTCCCAGGAGGTCTTCCTCCTTAGGATTCACGTCCTCTCCTTCCTTTACTGTTTCGGCCATGGTGATCAATTCAATGGCCTTGCACTCTCCTTTTGGATTTTCTTCTGTATTGCTTGGGAGAGTACTAGGAGGGATTTCAGTGATCCTTTTACTCAGCTGGCCCACTTGTGCCTCCAAATTTCTAATGGAGGACCTTGTTTCATTCATGAAACTTACAGTGGCCTTGGACAGATCAGAGACTAAGTTTGCTAAATTAGAGGTATTTTGTCCAGAGTTCTCTGTCTGTTGCTGACTGGATGATGGAAAAGGTTTACTACTGTTAAACCTATTTCTTCCACCATTATTAAAGCCTTGTTGAGGCTTTTGTTGATCCTTCCATGAGAGATTTGGGTGATTTCTCCATGATGGATTATATGTGTTTCCATAAGGTTCACCCATATAATTTACCTCTGCTATTGCAGGGTTTTCAGGATCATAAGCTTCTTCTTCAGAAGATGCCTCTTGAGTACTGTTGGATGCACCTTGCATTCCATTCAGACTCTGAGAAATCATATTGACTTGCTGAGTCAATATTTTATTCTGAGCCAATATAGCATTCAGAGTATCAATTTCAAGAACTCCCTTCTTCATAGGCGTCCCATTACTCACAGGATTCCTCTCAGAAGTGTACATAAACTGGTTATTAGCAACCATGTCAATGAGTTCTTGAGCTTCTGCAGGTGTTTTCTTTAGGTGAATGGATCCACCTGCAGAGGTATCCAATGACATCTTAGCCAATTCAGATAGACCATCATAGAAGGACACTTTTTAATAAGGTTGTCTCTGGATTGTTGTAATTTAGCTTCTCTTAGTTTTCTCTTCAGAGTCCTTTCAGGTTCAGGGTCTGCTTCAATAAGAATGTTCTTGTCTTTGCTCCTGCTCATATGAAAAAGAAGGACAGAAAAATAATAATAATAATAGGGATCCTTTTTACCACAGTATAGAGGTCCCTGTGTGAGTAGATGAAGAAATCAATAGAAGGAGATGAGAGAGAAGGATTTTCGAAAATAGTTTTTGAAAAAGGTTAGTAATTTTCGAAAATTAAAATAAAAAATTAAAATAATTAGTTAATTAAAAAGAAATTTTGAAAAAGAGGGAAGATATTTTCGAAAATTAGAGAGAGAGAGAGTTAGTTAGGTAATTTTGAAAAAGATAAGAAGCAAACAAAAAGTTAGTTAGTTAGTTGAAACAAATTTGAAAATCAATTTTGAAAAGATAAGAAGATAAGAAGTTAGAAAAGATATTTTAAAATCAAATTTTTGAAAAAGATATGATTTTGAAAAAGATAAGATAGAAAGATATTTTTGAAAAGATATGATTGAAATTAGTTTTGAAAAAGATTTGATTTTTAAAATCACAATTAATGACTTGATTCACAAGAAATCACAAAATATGATTCTAGAACTCAAAGTTTGAATCTTTCTTAACAAGCAAGTAACAAACTTGAAATTTTTGAATCAAAACATTAATCGATGATGTTATTTTCGAAAATATGATGTAAAATTAAGAAAAAGATTTTTGAAAAATATTTTTGGAATTTTCAAAAATAGATAAGAAAAATGAAAAAGATTTGATTTTTGAAAAAGATTTTGAAAAAGATAAGATTTTTAAATTGAAAATTTTTGACTCATAAAAACAACTAGATTTTAAAAAGTTTTGAAAAAGTCAACTCAAATTTTCAAATTTTTGAGAGAAAAGAGGGAAAGATATTTTTTTTGATTTTTGAATTTTTAATGATGAGAGGGAAAAACATGAAAAAGACTCAATGCATGAAAATTTTGGATCAAAACAATGAATGCATGCAAGAATGCTATGAATGTCAAGATGAACACCAAGAACACTTTGAATGTCAAGATGAACATCAAGAACTTATTTTTGAAAAATTTTTAATGCAAAGAAAACATGCAAGACACCAAACTTAAAAATTTTTCATGTATAGACACTATGAATGCAAGAATGCATATGAAAAACAAGAAAAGACACAAAATATGAAAACATCAAGATCAAACAAGAAGACTTACCAAGAACAACTTGAAGATCATGAAGAACACTATGAATGCATGAATTTTCGAAAAATGCAAGATGAATATGCAATTGACACCAAACTTTCAACTTGACTCAAGACTCAAACAAGAAACACAAAATATTTTTGATTTTTATGATTTTATGATTTTTTTGTATTTTCTTTTAATTTTTTCGAAAATCATTTTGAAAAAGAAAAATAAGGATTCCAAAATTTTTAATATGAATTCCAGGAATCTTATGCTCTTTAGTCTAAAGCTCCAATCAAAGGGTCAGGCATGGCTTAATAGCCAGCCAAGCTTTAGTATGCTATTGATACCTTCCATGTATAGAACAACTAAGTGTGTGAGAATCAACAAGCTCTTGTGATGATAAGTTGAAATCCCAGTTCAAAAGATTAGACATGGCTTACAGCCAGCCAGGATTCAACAAATCATCATGAAACACTAGAATTCATTCTTAAAAATTCTGAAGAAAAATATTTTTTTGAAAATATTTATTTTTAAAATTTTTTTTTCGAAAACAAAGGAGAAAATTTTTTTGAAAGATTTTTTTTTTTTGAAAATTTTTTGAAAATAAAACAAAAAGAAAATTACCTAATCTGAGCAACAAGAAGAACCGTCAGTTGTCCAAACTCGAACAATCCCCGACAACGGCGCCAAAAACTTGGTGCACGAAATTGTGATCTCAGGAAATGGCGTCAAAAACTCTGTACGCACGTCTTAATAAATTGTTTTTCATTCACAACTTTGATACAACTAACCAGCAAGTGCACTGGGTCGTCCAAGTAATAAACCTTACGTGAGTAAGGGTCGATCCCACGGAGATTGTTGGTATGAAGCAAGCTATGGTCACCTTGTAAATCTCAGTCAGGCGGATATAAAATAGTTATGGAGTTTTCGAATTTAAATGATAAATAGATAGAAAATAAGGATAGAAACACTTATGTATATCATTGGTGAGAATTTCAGATAAGTGTATAGAGATGCTTTCATTCCTCTGAATCTCTGCTTTCCTGCTGTCTTCACCGTTATCAATGGCTACATCACATCCTCTTGTGAAAATGGTCCAAATGCTTTGTCACAGCACGGCTAATCATCTGAGGTTCTCGATCATGCTGGAATAGGATTCACCCTCCTTTTGCGTCTGTCACTACGCCCAGCAATCGCGAGTTTGAAGTTCGTCACAGTCATTCAATCCCAGAGTCCTACTCGGAATACCACAGACAAAGTTTAGACTTTCCGGACTCTCATGAATGTCGCCATCAATCTAGCTTACACCACGAAGATTCTGATTAAGAGATCTAAGAGATACTCATTCAATCTAAGGTAGAACGGAAGTGGTTGTCAGGCACGCGTTCATAAGGAATGATGATGATTGTCACGTTCATCACATTCAGGTTGAAGTGCGAATGAATATCTTAGAAGCGGAATAAGTTGAATTGAATAGAAAAACAGTAGTACTTTGCATTAATCTTTGAGGAACAGCAGAGCTCCACACCTTAATCTATGGAGTGTAGAAACTCTACCGTTGAAAAATACATAAGTGAAAGGTTCAGGCATGGCCGAATGGCCAGCCCCCCTGATCTAAGAACTAGGCGTCCAAAGATGATCCGAAGATGTCTAATACAATAGTAAAAAGTTCTATTTATAATAAACTAGCTACTAGGGTTTACAGATGTAAGTAATTGATGCATAAATCCACTTCCGGGGCCCACTTGGTATGTGCTTGGGCTGAGCTTGAATGTTACACGTGCAGAGGCTCTTTCTGGAGTTGAACGCCAGGTTGTAACGTATTTCTGGCGTTCAACTCTGGTTTGTGACTTGTTTCTGGCGTTTAACTCCAGACAGCAGCGTAGAACTGGCGTTCAATGCCCTTTTACGTCATCTAAACTCGGCCAAAGTATAGACTATTATACATTGCTGGAAAGCCCTGGATGTCTACTTTCCAACGCAATTGAAATCGAGCCATTTTGAGTTCTGTAGCTCGAGAAAATCCACTTTGAGTGCAGAGAGGTCAGAATCCAACAGCATCAGCAGTCCTTCTTCAACCTCTGAATCTGATTTTTGCTCAAGTCCCTCAATTTCAGCCAGAAAAAACCTGAAATCACAGAAAAACACACAAACTCATAGTAAAGTCCAGAAATGTGAATTTAACATAAAAACTAATGAAAACATCCCTAAAAGTAACTAGATTCTACTAAAACATACTAAAAACAATGCCAAAAAGTGTATAAATTATCCGCTCATCAGCCTGCCACTCATCTAAGAGTGGAGGACATTTTGGCTTTCAAAGAACAGTTAGAAAAATCTTAGACTGTGAATTCTGGTGGCCTACTCTTTTTAGAGACGCTGCTGAATTTTTTAAATCTTGTTTCCCATGCCAAAAATTTGGTAATATATCCATGAGGGATGAGATGCCTCAACAAATTATGCTTTTCTGTGAAGTTTTTGATGTTTGGGGCATTGACTTCATGGGTCCATTTCCAAATTCTAATGGTTACTTTTATATATTGTTAGCTGTGGATTACGTTTCCAAATGGGTAGAAGCAATTCCTACCCGCACTGATGATGCTAACACTATTGTTTCCTTTGTTAGAAACCACATTATTTGTCGCTTTGGATCCCCACGAGCAATCGTGAGCGATCAAGGCACCCATTTTTGTAACAGGAGACTAACATGATTAATGAAGAAGCATGGGATAATTCATAAAGTTGCAACCGCCTACCATCCTCGGACTAATGGGAAAGCCGAGGTGTCAAACAGAGAGATAAATTGTATATTGCAGAAGATAGTCAAACCTCATAGGAAAGACTGGAGCACCAGGCTACAAGATGCACTTTGGACATACAGAACAGCATACAAGACACCCATTGGGATGAGTCCCTTTCGCCTAGTTTATGGAAATGCCTGTCATCTCCCAGTTGAAGTAGAGCACAAAGCCTTTTGGGCAGTAAAAGAGTGCAACATGGGATTTGAAACAGCCGGAGCTGAAAGGAAGTTGCAACTGCAAGAATTAGAAAGCCTTCGCCTGGAAGCTTTTGAGAACTCGAGGCTGTACAAGGAGAAGATGAAGGCTATACATGATAAGCACATCAAGAGGAGAAAGTTCCAACCTGGGGACTTAGTCCTCCTTTACAAATCTTTACTGAGACTCATGCCAGGCAAGTTGAGATCAAGATGGGAAGGTCCATATAGAGTAGAGATGGCCGAGCCGTACGGAGTTTTTCACCTAAGTCATCCTTCAAGCTCTAAACTTATCAAAGTTAATGGACATCGTTTAAAGCTGTACCATGGCGAGAAGTTGAAGAAAAACAAGGAGCTCGAGATCTTCCTCTTGGAAGATCCACACATAGCCGAAGATTGAGCTAGTGGAGCGTCCAACTTACGGACGTTAAAGCAAAGTGCTAGGTGGGAGACAACCCACCATGGTATGATCGTTCTTTCCTTTATTCACAGTTTTCTTTTTCAATAACTCTTCTCCTTATTCGCACATTTAGCTTGCATCTGCATTTGCATATTTTTATTTTGAAAAAAAAAAATTTCACGCGATGCGACCGCATCAATGACGCGTCCGCGTCGCAGGTGGCTCAGTAAGAATAAGAAAGCAAACAGAAAGTCACACAAGAGCGTGGCTGGAGGCGTGCCTCTGGCACAAATCGCCCCACGCAACCGCGTCACTGACGCGTCCGCGTCAGGTGGGAAAATTTTCCTCCCACGCGACCGCGTCACCTACACGGCCGCGTGACCTGGTAATCGACGTGAAAAGGGTGCATAGCCGAAAGTTATGCTGGAGTGGTGCTGGACTAGTGCTAGACGCACAGTCCCTACCACGCGAACGCGTGCCCCACGTGTCCACGTCATATCCCAATAGTCACCCATATTTTGGCAAAATAAGATTTCGAACAGAGACTTGTGCGAGTGTGAGGCTGCCCTCGCGCCAGTCGCATAAAACGAGTCACGCGACCGCGTGACCGATGCGACCGCATCAATCCATCTAAGTGCATTCGCGCGAACGCGTCACCCACGCGTCCGCGTCGCTTGCGCCGCACAGCTTACCCTGATTTGCCAAATATCTTATCTTTCTTTTCCCCAAATCCTATTTTCTCTTTTCCCTCCTTATTTCTTCCTTCTTCCTTCTTCCTTCTTCCTTCTTTCTCACTTTCTTCTCTCTCTCTCTCATCCCCATTATCAAGATTTTTCTTTTCTCTTCCTTCCTTACTTTTCTCTTATCCTTCTTATTTTTTATGTTTTATTCTTTTCTTTTCTTTTTACTTTCATTATCCATATTTTCTTAATTGGTGTTAGAAATTTAATTGAGTTATTATTTCTCATTATATGCTTGTGGATTGTTGCAAAATTGTTTGGCAATTATATATTACTTTTTTAAAAAGGGTTGCTTGCATGTTAAATTTATTATTTTCAATAGTTTATTCATCATGCATGCTATGTGTTTGTGGAAAAGCCCATATGGCATTATGCATTTTTCTACGTTATTCTATTCTACTATTCAATGCTTGCTTTTCATAAATTCCCTTTACTATTTTATTAATTGAATTTAATTGTCACTACAAACGTGATGGCTAGTTTGTTACGAGGGATAACATATTTAACAAATTAAATGCTTGATCTATGCTACTCATGCCTTTGCCTGCATGCCAATAAATACCTTGCATTTACTTACCTTCACATGCGCTGCTATATTTCCATTGATGAACTTTTCACATGTAGTCATGACCATGTGTTAACGACATCCTTCTTTACTGTGCATTGTTATCACCTATACCACCCTTTTCCTTGCTCTATCCCTTTAACTTCAAAATTACTTTCTTTTTCCCTTTTCAGGATGGCCACCAAGAAAGGTAAAGAGAAAGCTACTCCTAAACCACCAGCAAGAAGAGGAACAAAAAGAGCATTAGTGGCAGAACCCTCTTCAACTGTAGTAAAGCCCTCAACAAAGAGAATTAAGCGGATTATAAAGGTTGATGAAAAAGAGAAAGCCTTCCCAGCAAAGGACACTGCACGATTTCCCAATCGCTACTGTGAGCAGATGTTCCCTATCTTGGCAGAACGGAGCTACAACAACGAATACCTTCTTATCCTCCCGCCCAATATTGCTACCTTTGTTGAGCCGCAAATTGCCCGAAGACAATGGGGTTTCCTACAGAGACAGCCAAGGCAGGTTAATCTTTCTTGGGTAGTTGAGTTCTACTCTAATTTCCACCTGCCAACCCTGCAGTCTGTCTATGTCCGTCAGAAGCAAGTCCCCATTACAGAAGAGGCCATTCAACAAGCTCTAGATCTTCCCCCTGCTCCAAAAGGATTGGATGCTTTTCAAGAAGCCGCACTCAAGTGCCAGATGTACCAATTTGATTGGAACGCCGTTCTAAGAGTTATCGCACAACCTGGCAGCAGATGGATCTACGGATACCATCGTTCCCGCCCTAAGGGAATATTGGCTTCAGCATTTACCTTGGAGGCTCGCGTATGGGCACAGATCATGTCCCATTACGTCTTTCCGAGCACTCACTAGTCCTCCTTCACTACAGACATGGCCGTTCTACTATGGTGCATCCTTACAGACCAGCCTCTGAACCTACCAAGACACATCCGGAATGCCATGGGACACGTACAGATTGCGGGCAACTTACCTTTTCCCGCCTTGGTCTCAGATCTCGTCTCAGCAGCTGGAGTCTCCTACAGAGCTGGGGACACCAAAGCCATACTTCCACGGGATGATCAGTACGTCCCTAACGAAAAATATATTAGACTCCCAGCAGCCATTACTAGCCAGCCTACTGAACCAGCTGAGGAAATTCCTCCTTCAGCACCACAAGCACCTACTACAAACCAAATGCTCCATCAGATACTCGAAAGGTTGGATCGACAGGAGCACAAAGCTAAGATGAGAGAGCGCTGTAACAAGCGCTGATTCACATACCTCGAGGAGCTGATTATGGAAAAATTCAAGGAGTCAGACACCCCGGACTCCACTTCCTTGACCAGCACAGGGAGCCACGACGGTCCCGACTGTGGAGACACTACAACAATTCCTTAAGATAGCGACGGTTAAGGTTGGGCTGCAATCAGGCCGGCATTTAGCGACGATTTTTCTCGAACCGCCGCTATATTTCAATCAGGTTTGCATTTCGCGGCGTCTTTTCGAAAACCGCCGCTATATGTATCCCTGATGAGTTATTGTTTTACATTTTGCGGCGGTTTTTTAAATCGCCGCAAAATGCGTATTACCACATATTGGGTATAATCTAGTTAAGTAAACACTACTATCTTAAGTTACATATGTTTAAATCATTGTTACATCAATTTATATATGGTCCAAAAGTACATAAAGAGTACAATGAAAAGTGCATTTAATAATATCCATAATAAATATAATAAATAAAAATAATAATAATTATAAATATTTTTTATAAATTATTAAAAATCAAACATTTTCTAAAAATAATAATTATAAATATTTTCTATAAATTATTAAAAATAATAACTAAAAATATTTTCTACAAATCATTAAAAATTCAAAATTTTATAATTTTACCAAAATTATCATTTTAAATTTTAAATTTTTTTTAATGATTTGTTGAGCATTTATTAAAATAAAAAATTTAAAATTTTTATTAATAACAATCTTAACCTGTAATCTTAGATATAAGAATTCATAATAACAAAATTTAAAATTAATTAATATTTTACCAAAATTAAATACTAAATAGAATAAAAATATTTTTATATAAAACCAATTAATGATCTGCATATTATCATGGTTAATAAATTCAATAATGCTAATTGACTAACAAATATAATGTTTTTGGCAAATATTTCACTAATTTTAAATATTAAAGACTAAATTCTAAATCTTAATAAATATTTTTAGAAAATGTTAGATTTTTAATAATTTATAAAAATATTTATAATTATTATTTTTTTATTTGTTATTGAATGTACTCTTTATTGAATTTATTATGGATATAATTAAATGTACTCTTTATATACGCTTGGATCATATATAAATAGATGTAAATTAATTCGATCTACTATGGTCCAAAATTATTCGAAATAGACCGATTTGAATTACTAGGGACGTCTTGGCATGCATAATTTGAATCACCCTAATTTGAACTCCCCTAAGATTACATGCAAGCATAATTTGAATTGGACAAATTTGAATTACAAGCATCACTACTAATTCGAATAGGACTAATTCGAATTAGTGTTGGTTTGTCTCATTCGAATGGGACTGATTCGAATTACAAAAGGATGTGCTTTTGGGATATCCTGGTAATGTTTTTCAATTTGGTAGAATTGTGTAATTTGGTCGTCCATTTGGTTTAATTGTGAATTTTGCCCAATATATAAGGTGCCTTTTATAACTATGATCAGATATAAAGTATACAACAAAAAATTGTATATCGAAGAGTCATTTGGCTTGGTGGCAGCATGACATTGTTAAAGCTTTTCCTTCTTCCAGGTTCAAGGTTCGAGCCCTGCCTTCTTCATTTGTGGAAGGCTTTACATAGTTGATCCACACGTTGTAGGTCCATTGGTGGAAGCGCGGGTTTAATTGGACCACTGGACGGTCCGGCGCGGGTTTAATTGGACCACCGGACGGTCCGGTCCGATTCCAATAACTATGAACGAAAATACTGAAATTTGGCGGCGGTTTAGAACCACCGCAAAACAAGCTACTTTCGTTTATTTGCTATTTAGCGGCGGTTAGCAAAATCCATTCACATTTTGCGGCGGTTATTCCAGCGGTTGACTAAAACCGCCGCTATCCGTTTTGCCGCGCCCTATCTTCCGGCGTTTCATGAAACCGCCGCAAAATATTTTGCGGCGGTTTACGGTTCCAGGAACCGCCGCTAAATGGCGTTTTTGTTGTAGTGAGATACTGCTACCAGCCCACCCTTGTTCCTGATAGATGGCACCGAGGACAGTGCAAAGCCTTAAGTGTGGGGAGGTCGGTCAGTACCTGACTTCCGGAGGTAATTTCTCTTCCCTAACACTAATAAATTAGGATATTTAGTTAGTTTTGCTTTTGTAGAATAGGATAAATTGCATAGTAATAGGTTAGTTGCATGCATGTTCTACTTGATTGAAAAGACAATAAGTTTCTTCTAAGACCCTATCTTTAGAACAGTATTCCACTAATTTTAATCAAAACTCTTATGTTAAATTTGCTTGAAGTTGTATTTGGAACATGGTTTTTGAGCTAAAGAACACACAACCTGTGAGATTTGAGCCTTTATGCATGGTTACATTATTTAACCATAATTATTTTATTCTTGTGTGTTTACTTCTCCATGATTGTAATATATATTTTGTTTCATCCTATATGTCCAATGTTTAATATATTTATATGCTTGCATATGATTGAGGCCATATATTTGTTCGAGCTCACTTATCCAAATTAAGCCTACCCTTTCAATTACCTTTGTTAGCCACTTTGAGCCTTTAAATCCCATTTGTTCTGTATTTTACCACATTACTAGCCTTGAGCGAAAAAATAATTATATATCCCCAATTGAATCTGTGGTTAGCTTAAGATATAATTGTGTGTGTTAATTAAGTATGGGAAATTGTGGGAACAAAAGATAATAAGGGAATGTGTCATGATAATATAATGGGAATTTGGGTACCTACTCATGTGAAACTATAAGAATTAAAAATCTATGTGCATTGATAAGCTATGTTATTTTTATGTTTATGTTAAAAAAATCTAAAAATATTCAATAAATAAATAAGGGGACAAAATTACCCCAATGCTAAGTTTAAATTCAGGGATCAATGTATATATGATAAAATTAAAATAAAAGTTGATGCATGAGTATGGAATGTGAAAGAGAAATTTTGGGTGGCTAGGTGTGAAATTTAAGTTATATAGAATATATATATGTTGGGTTGAAGCTTGGGTTAATTAAAGATTCAATTTGTAAGCTTACTTAGCCATATATGTATCCTTACCCTTACCTTGGCCCCATTACAACCTTGGAAAGACCTCATGATGTTTGCATTGATATATTAATATTGTTGATTGGTTAGGTGAAGAACAAAAATTAGAAAGCATGATTAGAGAAGGATAGAGTGATTGCCATATACACTAGAGAGATTAGAGCATACATACATCATCAGTGAGGGTTCAATGCTTAAATTCTATGTTCCCTACTTTCATGAGCTACCTTCTTGCATTTTTATCTGTTCTTACTGTATAAGAATTGAATTAGTGGAGTTTGATTTGTGATTGTCTTGAAGAGCCTATTTACTTTTGATCAAGTAGACAAGAATCATATAGTTGCATTCATAATATAGGTTGCATTGCATTGCATGAGTTTTACATGTTCGTACTCATTTATTTTATCTCCTTCAAATAAGCATGAGGACATGCTAATGTTTAAGTGTGGGGAAGTTGATAAACCACTATTTTATGGTTTATATTGTGTTTAATTGTATGGTTTTATCAATTCTTTACCCACTTATTCATATGATTAGCATGCATTTATAATTCTTTCCCAAAATTATTCCATGATTAAAAATTTGCTTCCTAGGGATTTTTAATTATGTATTTTAATTCTCCTTTATTCCATTCGATGCCGTGATCTGTGTGTTAAGTGTTTCAGGCTTTATAGGGCATGAATGACTTAGAGATTGGAAAGGAAGCTTGCAAAAGTGGAAGGAACACAAGAAATGGAGGAGATGACCAGCGAGAAGTGACGCGGACGCATGGCTCACGCGACCGCGCAACATAGAGGAAATCGCAGTGACGCGGACGCATGGCTCACGCGACCGCGCGGATCGAAATTGCACAAGTGATGCGGAGGCGTGGACGACGTGCACGCGTGGCAAGGCAAAACGCCGGATGACGCGTCCGCATGAATGACGCGATCGCGTGACACGCGCGATCTGCAGAATTTGCTGGGGGCGATTTTGGGCCTTGTTTTGACCCAGTTTTCGGCCCAGAAAAGCAAACTAGAGCCAGGGAACATGCAGAAATGAGAGAGAACATTCATTACAGACAATTCTCAGTTTTAAATTCAGTTTTTACTCCTCCTCTAGGTTTTCTCTCTACACATTCATAGTTCTTAGGATTTTACTTTTATTGCTTTTCGCATTGGGATATTGAGAAGAGTTATTACCTCAGCAAGACTTCGTCATTCTCGTTTGTTTTCTTTACCTGTCTCTTACTCTTCCATGTCCTTTGTTTACTCAGAATTATTATTGGATTATTTTTAGAATTTATTAATACAAGAACTATTTTTATTTCTAATTGATCCCTTTGATTATTATTTATCATGTCTTTCTATATTTCCCTTTCCTATGTTATGAATTCTACATTTACAATGAGCGAGTAGTTCCATAACTTGGATGGGAGTCGATTGAAAGGAAGGCCTTAAGTTGGAATGCTTAAAAGAAAAATTGTAATTGGGTTTATTGTTGGATTGCCCTCTAGTCACTGACACCAATCCTTTTCAATTGAGCGGATTGGAATTTGTGAATAGAAATAGCTTTCCAACTTGCTTGACTTTCCCTTACCTAGTAAGGGATAACTAAACAGAATAACCCTCAATTATCAATTAATCTTGAGAGTACTCCAACAAGAATAGGGCTTCCAACTAATCTACTCCCAGTCAAGGTTTTTATTTAAAATTACATAAATTCTCCAATTTAATTTCCTGTTATTCAACTCAAAACATTTTTGAAAACATCTAATTAATAAAATAGCACATCTCTCTGCAACTCGTTGGGAGACGACCTGGGATTCATACTCCCAGTATTTTAATTTCAATTTTGTGACAACCCTTGTAAATTGATAAGCGAATTTCTGGTTGGTTAAGAACTGTACTTGCAACGTATTTCTCATAATAATTTCTTAACTTGCTAATTTCTGCCACGTCACCCACCTTTGCATGAAATTCCCAACACCAGAGGGAATTGCAACCATTAGGGGAGACCATAAATTAGCAAGAAAATGCTACAACAAAAGCCTGAACCTGAGAGAAAATGGTAAAGAGGTACACACCATTGAGCTTGGAGGAATCAGAGCTAAAGAAGAGTTGCGACCACAACCCGGGGGAAAAACTGAGGAGGTTCAGGTTGGAGAAGAGGAAGGAAAAAACACCAACATAGGAGCCAACCTAAAAGAAGACCTGAAGCAGAAGCTGATAAGGCTCCTACGAGAGAATTCCGACCTCTTCGCCTGTAAAGCCTCCAACATGCCAGGGATAGATCCCGAACTTATGTCACATAAACTGTCAGTATACCCCTGATCGCGACCTGTTCAGCAAAGGAGATGGAAGCTCAGACCTGAACGAGCTCAAGTGGTAGAAGAGCAAGTAAAAGCCTTCCTAGAAGCCGGCTTCATCAAAGAGGTCAAGTATCCGGCATGGCTTGCAAATGTGGTGCTGGTCAAAAAGTAAAATGGCAAGTGGAGGATGTGCGTCGATTACACTGACCTTTTGAGTTAAAAAATGCAGGAGCCACATATCAAAGGCTGATGAATAAGGTGTTTGCCCCTCACCTTGGGAGTTTAATGGAAGTCTTTGTAGACGACATGCTAGCAAAAACCAAGGATGAGGCTGACTTCTTGACCGATCTCTCGCAAGTCTTCAACACCATTAGGATGCTTGGGATGAGATTGAATCCCACAAAATGCACCTTCGCGGTGGAGGCAGGAAAATTTCTAGGATTTATGCTTACACAAAGAGGGATTGAAGCCAAGCTCGACAAATGCAGAGCAATCCTAGAAATGAAAAGCCCGACTTGCTTAAGGGAGGTCCAGCAGTTGAATGGCTGACTTGCAGCTCTCTCCAGGTTCTTGGCAGGATTAGCATTAAGATCCCTACCACTCTTCTCTCTACTAAGAAAAGGATGACAGTTCGAATGGACTTCTGAGTGCGAAGAAGCATTCCAGGAATTCAAAAAGTTTTTAAGCCAACCTCCCATTCTAACCCGACCTAAAGTTGGAGAAGAACTCGTCCTGTATTGTCCGTAGCCGACAAAGCTGTAGCATCAGCTCTAATACGGAAAAACGAGGTCGGACAGCATCCTGGATACTTCACCAGCAAAGTTCTACAAGGCCCTAAATTAAGGTATCAAAAACTCGAGAAGTTTGCGTATGTCTTAATAGTAGCCTCTCGAAGGCTACGACCTTATTTTCAAGCTGACATAATAAGAGTTCAAATGAACCAACCCATGAAGAAAATCCTTCAGAAGACGGATATCGCGGGTAGAATGGTTCAATGGGCCATAGAGCTATCCGAGTTCGACCTTAAATATGAAACTCAGACAGCAATCAAAGCCCAATGCCTTATTGACTTCGTGGCAGAATATGCAAGAGATCAAGAGGAAGCTTCCACTGCATGGGAGTAATACGTAGATGGATCCTCCAACAAAGTCGGAAGCGGTGCAGGCATAATATTAGTCAACCAATTAGTTGACCATACTTATTTAATCTTATTGGCAGCCGATCCTCATAGCTTAAACCATGAGTTTTAAGACACTTTGTCGGACCCCTTTTTCTTTTGGTTGCTGGTCCTGTTATGGAAATAAATAAATAAAAGACAATAATGCAAAAAATAATATGCATTGATTATAAGTATTAAACTAAACATAAAATATAATTACTTACTATCATCATCATTAGTTTGGGGTGATGCTAAAACTGGTCCTGTTATCAAGTATTAAAAGCAAAAGTCATTTGAAAGGAAATAGATTAACTATGACAAAAGTCAAAAAAGGCACATTAGGAGTTTGAGAAGACACACTTACTGTCATCATTAGCATATGGTACTAAAGGTGTTTGAGAAGGGCTTGATGCAGTATCCTCTAGCTCACCAATGATATTAACCATAGAACCACCTTTCAATCCTCTACTTTTCTTCACGTTTGATATTAATCGTTTGACGAGGACCTAATTCAATTTGCTCTTCTTATTCATAAATAATATTTCTCATTGAGATGCTTGACCTTAAAGCTTTGTCTTTCTTGTTTGCCATAACACTATAACAATTATAAAAAGTGCGTAAGAAAAAATCTCAAAGCCAATTAATTGTAATATTTTTGCATGAAAGCAGTATTAGCATGCATACTAATTTGATATAGTAATCATTCAACCCAGAACAAGCAGTATTAAGTAGAAAATAACAAGCATGTATTATTACATTCAAAGCAGAAATAGTAGAACAATATTAGATAGCGTTGGATCCTTTTCAAAGTCATCTACAAGGAAGGAGATGTGCTCACATTAGGAGGGAACAAGAGTGAAGAAGCTTCCTCCAGTCCAATTATAAATTAGAAAAAAAAGAATATTATTTTGTTAAAATAAAATAAAAATAACAAATTCGTAAATGAAAAGATAAATAGAGCCTTATCCAAATTTCAAAGAAAAATGTCAGTGGTCCTAGAATTAGAAATATTCAGCTACCTTCTATTTTAACATGCAAATATTATGTTTTGTATAATTATAACCTACCCATGTGCAAAATTCAACTAACGTAAACCAAGGAATCTATATTGATTTTAAAGTGAGTTAGTGTTCTCTGCCCAAAGTTTAATAGTCTAGAAGATCTGGATTTCCCATGACTTCTAAACTTCTAGTTAAAAGATCTTCCTAGGAAATAAAAGGGATAAACATCAACTAATCATGTGAAAATTTTAAGCATTAACTAACCTACAAAAAAGTAAAAAATAAATATTTCAGGGAACATTTTTTTTCACACATCAAGCACCGATAAATTGATGAATACAATAGGAGGTGATAACTTTATCATACTTCATAAATTAAAATTTTAGATGGGAAGAATAAACTATTCAAACTTTATGGAACTTTATAGATTCCCATTCTAATAATATAATAGTAACAAGTGCCGACTGAAGCAACTTAAACTTCAAAAATTTGATTTCAATATCAATTCAGACAATGAGAAGTACTCATTGAAACATCCCTTAGGATCTGCACTTCCAAGTTGAGTCCCCTGCATTTTTTGTTTTGGTACATTCTCAAGTCAGGCAAACACAGAGTATGGAAAATTTAGCAGTGAAGAATGAGATTTAATACTACATAACACCTTATTGTGACTAACACCTTTAAATTTAAATTACTCCATATCATAACTTATAAGCAGTGCACACAGCCGACACATTTTTGTGTTACCCCAAAATACAAAAATGCATAGATTTTGTATATCAAGATTTCCACACACATTCAATTGATTTTGATGGTACCGTAAATATTCTGAAGCAGCTAAAAATAAAACATTATAACAATGCCAAGACTGCATGCTCATTCACTTTGTACACAATAATAATTTAGTTCTTTTATAAATTTTTAAAAAGAAAGCAATAAATAAGCATAATCCTTTTTGCTTTGTTGATCATTGCAAAGAGAATATCCATATAAAACATAGCTATCCTAAGTGTTCTTGTTGACATCACCTAATCACGGTAGATATATAGGATTCAATGCCTGATTAATTAATTATTTTTTAATAACTTCAATTTGTAACTATGTATGTAACTAAGTTAATGAACATATATAAATACCGAGAGGAGGCATACATATATGATTGCAAATAAAAGGCCACAAATAATAGCAAGCTATTTAGCAGTTTAATTAAGTACTATCGTTAACCATGGGGTTAGAAGTTCTTGAGGCCCTTGATTCAGCTCGAACACAATGGTACCACGTAACAGCCATAGTGATAGGAGGCATGGGATTCTTTACCAATGACGGAGTAATTTTTATTCAGATGATGGAGTAATTTTCTTCAATGGAAAATTTTAGCCGTGGAAATTTAGCATTTATATAGCAACCAACAGCAATAGCAACTAAACCTTGTCCAAATGAACCTCCATGTCTCTTGCGACTAACACCTTATTCTATTAAAGATCCCAACATTTAACTTGTTTATCATCACCAGCAGAGATTTTTGTGTAATTAAATACTAGAACTGTTATAGTCAAATGAAAAAATAGAATGAATAATAATTAAAAGGGATAAGTACTTTTTTCGTCCGCAAGGTCTGGGGTCAAAATCAAAATCGTCCCCAACCTTTTTTTCTTATTAAAATCATCCCTAACGTTCAAAAATGCTTTAAAATCATCCTTTCTCGAATTTTTGGACCAAAATACCCTCATCATCATCATTCTCCTCTTCACCTTCTTCATCCCACCACCTCCACTGCCACTAACACTACCACCACCACCACCACCACCACTACCACCACAAACACAAACACAAACACAAACACCACTCCCTCACCCCCCTCCGATAACCCCCCATCCCTCACCCCTCACCCCTCACCGCCTCCCCCTCACCCACTCCCTCACTTCCTCACCGTAACCCCCCACCCCTCACCCACCCCCTCACCCCCTCACCGTAACCCCCCACCCCTCACCTTACCCCCCACCTTACCCCCACCCTTCACTTCCTCCCCCTCACCCACCCCCACACCCCCTCACCCCACTTCCTCATACCCCTCTCTTCATGGTCATCATCATCATCAACAGAAAATTCAGAAAATTCAAACAACATGGACAACAAATTTTACAAAAAATTCAGTCAACATATTTCACCAAAATTTCAGCAAGAACAATACTCCACAACAAATTCAGTTCACAGAAGAAGAAGAAGAAAAAGAAGAAGAAGAAGCGGTGGTGGGTGTGGTGCAGTGCGGTACGGCGGCGAAGCGACGGCAAAGCGGCGGCGACCGGCGCAGCTCGTGGCTCCATGGGTGACGGCGTGAGGCGCGGATTTGGCGGCGAGGCGCGGCGGGGCACGTATCGGGCTGAGCACGGCGCGACGGCGGTGCGACCGGATGGCGTGGAGCGTGGCCCCTTCCCCTCCGATTTTCTTCTCTCCCCCTCCTCCCCCCTCCCTTTTTCTCGCAGGCTCCCCCATCCCTTTCTTTCTCTCTTCAGTCCCCACCCCCTTTTCTTCTTTTTTTTTATTTATTTTATAATTATTTTATTTTATAATTTTTTAATAATAAAGGGTAATTTGGTAAAAAAATGGAAGTAGAAAAGGACGATTTTATAACGTTTTGTAACGTTGAGGATGATTTTAATAACAAAAAAAGATCAGGGACGATTTTGATTTTGACCCCATACCTTGGGGACGAAAAAAGTACTTATCCCTAATTAAAAAGTCAGTGTAATTAAACTCATTTATACCTAAATTCAAAACCTAAATTCAAATAAACAACTTAATTAAAACCTAAATTTAAAACCTAACTACTAAGTAACCAATTAAAAACCTAAATTAACTAATAATTATACATCAAATTAATTACATATTAATTATCAAGTAAAGATTAAAGAAGATTGAAGGAGCAAGAAGATAACTGAACTAGAACTCACCAAGCCGTAGGACGAGCAAGCGATCGAACCGCCGAGAAGATGACTGCGTAGGGAGAAGACGATGGTGCAGGCGAGAAGAGGACGGCAACGACAGTGCAGGTGACAAGAGAATGAACCAGCTGCTAGAAATTACATATGCATGATTCAGATCTGGATCAAAATCAGCAAGAGAAGAAAGAACACGAAAGGAGGTTCTTCTTCTTCTCCATTTGCCTCACCTCAAAACAGAGAATAACAAACCCAACCATAGAATTTGTTGAAATAAGAGAGAGATTCAAGGAGCGGAGGAGCACGATCGAGAGCGCCAGTGAGATTGAGAGCGAGAATGCGAAGGAGAACAAGATTTGAAGTGAGATTGGGAGTGCTAGCAGGTTCCCCGATCTTTCTTCCGTCCCAGCCATTAGGTTAGGTCTCCGATTTGATTTCTAGAATGTTATTACTGTATTTCTTCAACCTTTTTCAGCCACGATTTGATTTCTTCAATTTGTTATTACTAACCATGGAATAGGTAACATTTTTGAAGTTTTTAAAAAAAATTATATATATATATATATATATATATATATATATATTATATATACTCACACACACTAACATTTCATTATAAATGTTACCTTATATATAATTTTATAATAATCACTAACACTTTAACAAATGTTAAGCAATAAATGTTACCAAATGTTAAGAATGCAGTAGTGAATAGTTGTTGGCAATTAATTTTGCTTGCGTCAAAAGTTAAAGCTGACTCTTCCTTTGCTACAAAAACTAAATAAAAAAAATTAAAATTTGATGTAAAAATAATTAAATTAAGTATATAAAATATAAAATTATAATAAAATTTAAATTATAAAATCGTTAAATTTAAAGTATAAATTTATAAAATTAATTGACTCATTTAAAATTATAATATGAAAGATTTTAAGAATTAAATCATAATTCTAACTATTATGCAAAGAACAACTCAATAATGTTCATATACAATAAATAACACTACAAAAAAACTTGGATTTTGCTACGCTTTTAAAGCGTGGCAAAAAGTTGAAAAAAAAGTTTAGCGATAGTTTTGGACCACGCTTTTGAAAGGATCACATCTACAAGTATACTGGTGCTTTATCACCACGCTTTGGATGACCTATCACCACGCTTTATTTTTTGCCACACTTTTATAGATTGCCACGCTTAAAAGCGTGGCCGTATGTGAGAGATATGACTACACTTTTAAAGCATGCCAATAGCGAGAGATATGACTACGCTTTTAAAGTGTGCCAATAGCGAGAGTGATGGTTACGCTTTTAAAACATGACTGTTGATGACTACTGTACAATATGGCCATTTAAAGCGTGGTTATAAGTTTATTCAGTAACCTATTGTTCTTTTTTAATCTTCATAATAAAACCTTACAAAATTCATAGAGAATTTTAAAATTTAGACAATGACTAGTAATTTTAAATCAACTAATCTAACCTTCATAAACTTGTCACCAAAAAAAGTGTATGATCATATGACATGCTCTAACAAAATACCGAAAAAGTCATAACAACTACCCATGAATTCCTAATACATGAATTATAATTCCAACAACTACTACATTATCTACTTTCTTTACATACTTCATTACAAAATATGAAACTTCATGATTACTGATCATCTATTGTCAGCGAAATTGTTTTCCGGTAATTGAACAACAGCTTGTAATTAAATTCCACTAAGGTTTTCCTTGGTCTAAACTAAGATTTCACTATCGAAATTACAATTTTACTTAATGAGAAGTTGATAAGAGTGAACCGAAAATAGATCTGAGATATGTAAGCAGACATAATAGTAGTATAGTAGCTAATTGCAGCACTAAAGCTAAGAAATAGGATTTACCAGCAATTAAAACCAGCAATGAAGCAATGTAGGTGGTGGTAGAGGTCTCAAAACCAGCTCGACCCTACAACAGGAAGGGTTTCTTTCAAGCGATGGAAGGGAGCGGCCCTGAACAACAAACCTTCTCCAATGTTTCGACGGAAGGGAGTAGCGGCAGAGGGGTTAGGGGTTTGCAACGACGGAAGGGAGCGGCAGTGGAAGGAGCATCGACGAAGGGTTTGCGAGGGATAATGAGCGTCGAAGGAGTCACCGCCAGAAAGAGTCACCGCCGAAGGAGGGTTAGGGGTTTATGGTAGGAGCAGTGATGGTGGGAGTGCTGAAAATGGGAGCACCGACAGAGGCATTGCGAGCACCAGCGATGTTCTTCAGGGTGCTGGGATTTTGATATGTATTCGGAGTGCTATAGTTAATTGTCAGTGTTTAGGGTGAAGCATGAGAGGGACATAGGGTTTAGGGTTCTTTAAAGGAGAAAGAGTTTGAAGAGTTACAAGGTGTGCAATGTAACTCATCATATCTAAATGAAAGCTTTTTTTTTTGGAAACCTTTTGGCCACATTTTTGAAGCGTGTCAAAAGAGTTATAGAAAACGTCCACGTTTTTAAAATGTCATTATAATGAAATCATGTCGCCACGTTTTAAAAGTGTGCTTGTTTTTCTCCAAGGCCACGTTTTTGAAGTGTGGCAAAAAAAACATGGCCAAATCTCTAATCAATTATCACTCTCGTAAAAACGTGAACTTTGACCCCTTTCGCCACGCTTTTGAAGCGTGACAAAAAATAGTATGATCAAATCTCTAATTAATCGCTACCCTCATAAAAGCATGGTCATTAACTTCTTAAAAATGTGACAAAAAAAGCGTGACAATAAACTTTTTTCTTGTAGTGTAATAATCACTACTGCGTATGTTATGTGTTATAGTTTGTGGAAGTGTAACAAAACATTTTCCAAAATTTACGCGTTTATATTGCATGCCACATTTTGCATAACTTAACCGTCTGTTAACTTGACTTATTTAATTAAGGTTTAGTTAGTTAATAATGAATCATGTATAACACACAAGTCTTTTCTTTTTAAGATTTAAGTTGTTTTTGAAAAAAAGTTTCTAAAATGAAAAAAAAAAATACATAACTATTTAATTGTTGTTAAATTTATAATTTCTATCATATATAAATTTTACTATTTTAATTTAAAGATAATTAATTTTTTATTTTATCAATTTATTCACCCTAGAAAACTTATCCATTGCTTTTATATATATTATACGTCTTTATCAATGTATTCAACGGATAAATCTAAACAATTCCGGGCCACTCTTTCCCCGCTATTCAATAAATATTTTTTATCAGTTTATGAATATATTTTAACATTAGATGTAAAAATATTGATTTATGATAGTAAGCACATCTGCAACGAATTTTAATTAAGTTTTTTTTTGTTTCCTTCATTTTCCCCTACTTTATTTGCATGATTGCAAAAAACACTTTTGGAATTTGGTAAGAAATCACCAGCATGCTCTATATACCATAAAGCAACGCCAATGTTCATCATTATTTCTTGAACTTTTTTTTCTCAAAAGAAAAAAGAGAGAAAATAGTAAAATACTTTATGCTCCCGTATATAATTGTTGATTATAATATCAATTCACTAAAATTAAACGTATTCTAAATTCATCTATTATTTTAATTAATTTTCCTGTGTAGAAACTCATGAAGTTGTTGAGTCGTTATATATTACTTTACTACTTTCTTTACAAAATGTTAGGTGCTGGTTTACTAATTCAACATCACCACTAGCTACTTATAATAATTAATTATTCCAATATCGTTTGATTTCAAAAAACGAGAGATAGAATTTTAAAAGAAAAAAAAAATGTTCTTGTGGTTTGATTAATAGACATGGATCGATATGGGTGATTTTTGTGATCACCATAACATAAAACAGCTTCATCCAAAAGCAGATAGAATACGATGATTGAAAAGCCTCTCTCCATGTAGAATAAGCAACAAGTTTTTTTTTATTCAATGAGGGCATGGCTTTACAGTGAGACCAAAACTTTTTTGTGGTGAAAAAGAACCAAAAGGCGATGTTACTTATTTAATTATTTTTATTTATTATTTGTTGGTAAGAAAGGCCATGTTGTTTGATGATTATGCGGGATGATCAGCTTGCAAAAGGAGAAAGTGAAATCCTTTTACACAACATTCCAAGACAATTGCTCCCGAAGCCCCAATATCCCCAATCTCTTTTTCTTTCTTTTTTTTCTTCTCCCCTCCCCCATTTTGTTAAATTCTTCGATTTTATAAGTATATGATTAAATTTAGTTATCAATATTTTATAACGAAATTTTTTATTTTTATAATTGTGTTTTAACAATATTAAATATATAATTATTTATGTTTTTTTAATTAATTTAAATTTTGGAAAAAATGGTATCATAATAGCATAATATTAGAATTTTTATTTTTTAAAAGTCTATAATTCGATGCTTAGTAATACAAAAAGAAAGAATTTTAACATAAGATAAATAAAAAAATTAATGTAAAAAATTTATGTAAATTAAAAGAAAGAATTTTTTGTGTGAGAGAAATTTATTAGACATATAATTATTTATATGTCTTTTTTTATCAATTTAAATTTTTAGAAAAAAATAGTATTATGACAAATAATAGCTTTTTTTGCTTATTAAAAAGAGTGATTCAAAAAAATAGAGGATCAGAATTAACTTTAGAAGAGTGCTAGGTGGTTAGCAGTTTTTGTGATTTGTAGCCATCAATTAACCATCACTAGTATTTTTAATGGTGTGAGATTATATCCAATGGTGTGGAATTACTCACTTTTCTTTTGTTGGTTAAATACTGGTCAGATTTTAATAAAAGTGTTGGCTCCGAAGACTTTCTCTTAACTTTAACCTTAAAGTAAAAAGAAGCTTAAAATAAATTACTTTTAGTTTATTAAAATTTAAGAGAAAATTCAATTAATAGATGAGCGTAAGTGTTATAATTAACTTTCCACCACACTCATTTCTTGAACAATTATCTGATATCTCTATCTAGTCTAGTCTAGTATAAAGAGGATGAGGTGTTTTGTCTTGGTCGTTCATGTTTATTTTTGTTATCCGGAGACCGGAGTTAAATCAAGTTCCTTTAAATTAATTTTTTAAATATTAAATTATGAAACATGCTATTTTTTATTACTAAAAGTGTTGGTCTCTCAACGTTATAGTTATGTAGTTTGGGTTCCTTATTATAGGAAAGGAGAAAGTTGTTTTTTCTTTGTATATACTTAATGCATGCATTCACACATCGAAGAAAGTTGAAACATCAAACATCATTATGATTCCGTGTCACAAAGGATTTCCTATTGGACGTCGGCGAGATAAAGTGGATCGATGTTCGGCTCAATTAGTAATTAGGAAAATGATAATCAGAAATTAGGTGTAGCAAATTTAAAATGTCGCTAATGATTATTGGGAAAAAGTTAATATTTTTATTTTATATTTATTTATTTAAAATTTGTTTGGGCCACATTCTTTTTATTATTTCATTTTGGGCCAATTTAATTTTTTTTTATTTTTGAATTAATGTTATTTATATTAGATTGTTATAAAAATAACTCACCTAAACTTTTAAATTTTAATACATGTGTTTAAAGAATATTCTAAATTTTTAATACATATTAAAAACTTTTCATAAATATATGTTCGGTAGCTCAGGTGTTTGGTCGATCGGTGAGGTGGATGGCAGGACGAAGGGTTGAAGAGATTTGGATCTGGGTGCGAGTTGCTTGATGAATCCATATTTGACGATGATTTTTTGGTTTGAAATGAATGAATTTCATCACACAATCTGACACTTATTCATTGAAATAGCATGCATTTGTGAGTTCCTCCCAAATTTCACTTAATTGCAAAAACATGCTTTTTAGGCTCCAAAAATGCTAATTTTAATTCTCTTAAATTCCATTCAATACCTTGATATGTCTGTTAAGTGATTTAAGGTCTTAGAGATCAAAGTTAGATTGGAAGAGATGGAAAAATGATCAAGCAAGAGTAGGAAATCATGAAGAAATGAAGATTTTGGCTGTCAGCACCTGTGCATACGCATCATCACAACATGTGTACGCACACTTCACTTTTTCCTCGCCCGCGTACGCGAACCACATATCCGTGTATGCGGGATAGCTGTCATGTGACTCATTAGTGGAAACATGATGGGGGTGATTTATGAGCTATTTTTGGCCCAGTTTGAAGCCCAATTCAAAGACTAGAGTCTGGGGGTAAAGCAAGCAAGAGGACATACATTCTATTAGCCTAGTTTTACATAGTTTTTGAGTTTAGGAAGAGAAACTCCTTATTCTCTCTAGGTTTTAGTATTTCTTGTTCATTTTCATTTCGATCCATGAACTAGACTCTTGTTAATTTCAGTTTTTAGTGTTCTAATTGTAGTTTCTACTCCCCAATTTTACTTAGCACTCTTGCAATTTTACTTATTTTAGGTTATAATTTTGGATCTTGTTGGGTTTTGATTTTATTAATGCATTGAGGTTTTTCATGTTCCAATTGTGTTATTTGAATTGTTATTGTTGATTATTGCTAGTGGGTACTTTTAATTTGGATTGTTTTCTCAATTTCATGATGCTTGTTATTATTGCTCACCAAGAGTTTGAGAAAATGTCACTTATGACTATGGAGTAGATCTCCTTTCTTGGCCTTAGGGTGGAATAATTAGATACTCTTGAATTGCAAGAATTTAGTGTTAATAGATTGATGAGCGGATATTTTATACGCTTTTTGTCATTATTTTCATATAGTTTTCAACATGTTTTGTTTAGTTTTTATTAAGTTTTTTTTATAGGTTTTAGTGTTAAATTCACATTTTTGGATTCTAATTTGAGTGTGTGTTTTTGTACAATTTCAGGTAATTTTTGGCTGAAATTGAGGAGCTGGAGCAAAAGTCTGATTCAGAGATAGAGAAAGCACTGCAAATGCTGTCTGGATCTGACCTCCTTGCATTTAGAAGAGCTTTTCAAGAGCTACAAAAGTCCGAATGGAGCGTTCTTAACGGCTATGGAAAGCGGACTTCCAGAACTTTCCAGCAATGTATAATAGTTCATACTTTGCTTCAGATTAGAAGGCCCAAAACTGGCGTCCAACGCTAGCCTCCTGCCTCCTTTCAGGCGTCCAGCGCCCAAGGAGAAGAGACCAAAATCCAAACGCCCAAAGAGGACCCCTTAGCAAGCGTTCAATGCCCTAGAGGCCTCATAACATATGAATCTCATCAAAGCTCAGCCTAAACACTCACCAAGTGGGCCCTAGAAAGCACTAAAAAGACTGTTTTACCCTTACTAGTAATTTGTTTAGTATTTAAGGGATTAAATTCATGTTATTCGTACACGTTTTACCACCTTTTACCATATTTTCATTTACCACCATTGTATTTTCTTTCAGTGTGAGTTTCTAAACCTCCTAAGTTGAGGGGAGGAGCCCTGCTGAGTCCTATGAATTAATAAAAGTATTACTATTTCTCTTCGATCTGTGCTTGATTAATTCTAAGATGTATATTCGTTCTTCAATATGGTGAATAGGATGATCAGTGACAATCAGCTCTGTTCATCATTCTAAGACAAATGTGCCTGACAAACACCCGTATCTACTTGGGTTTGTGAGGATACTTTAGTGGAAAGCACGAACCACCAGCTTGATTATACATCTCTCAGACGGCTAATCCACGACTTCGTTGGGGACTTCTCGAGACACCAGTTCAGCCAATTTACGAGGAGATTAGGGTCTCTGTGGTAGAGGCTAGAAGCCAAGGATGCAGCTTTCTCTGATCCAGAAGATCCGACCTTGTCTGTGGCATTTTGAGTAGGATCATTAAGGAGAATAGACTGTACGCGCTTCACCCTCAAGCACAGATGGATCCACACTAACCCTGGGGTTCAGATCCGGAGGAGTATTGACGACCTCTCAATAAAGGCGTTAATCACTTACAGCTTGCCATTGAAGAGATCACTCACAAGCAAAGAAGACAGTAATGCCAGAGTTATTTCAGAAAGACAACGCAACTCCAATCCTTTACCATATTCCTATTACTGATTCCCTTCTAATATACAAAGTATTTTATTAGTTACATGTCTTCATAATTTAGATCTCACAAATCCAATAACTTCTGATTCGCCTGACTAAGACCTGGAAGATAACCATAGCTTGCTTCAAACCACAATCCTTGTGGGATCGACCCTGACTCGCTCAGGTATTACTTGGACAATCCAGTGCACTTGCTGGTACAGCTGTACGAAGGTGTGTGGATTTGTGCTACCAAGTTTTTATCTTATCTTATCTTAGCTTTAAATTTCAAAAATAAAATCTTTTCAAAATCATATCTTTTTCAAAAATCATATTTTTTTCAAAATTTTATCTTATCTTATTTCAAAATTCAAAATTTAAAAATTCAAATTTCAAACTTCAAAATTTAAAATTCAAATTTCAAATTTCAAAAATCAATTTTCAAAAAATTTAAATTTTAAATTTTAAAATCAAATCTTTTTCAAAATCAAATTTCAAATCTTATCTTGTTGACTTTTTCAAAATTCAAAATTTAAAATTCAAATTCAATTTTCAAATTTCAAAATTTAAAAATTTAATTTTCAAATTTTAAATCTTAAATTCAAATCTTTTCTCAATTAGTTATTTATCTTCTCTCTTTTTTTTCAAAACTTTCTAACTAATTCCTCTGTCTTCCATTTTCAAAAATTCTTTTTCTCTTTCTCCCTCTTCTTTTTCGAATTTCAATAATTAATTTTTAATTATTTTTAATTAATTAACTTTAATTTTTGAAATTAATTAATAAATAAAAAAACAAAAATATTTTAATTCTTGTTTATCCTTTCTACTTCTATTTCTACTTCTATTCCTTCTATCCTCTTTGTCCTTTCTCTTCTTCTATTTTTCTTCATCATGAACCCAAATGGGAATGAAGAGTTCAGAAGAACTCTGAGATCTTATACAAATTCCACTGCTGACTTCTATGGAAGAAGTATTAGCATACCTCACATCAGAGCAAGTAGCTTTGAACTCAACCCTCAACTTATTACTTTAGTGCAGCAAAACTGCCAGTATTTTGGGCTTCCTCAGGAAGAACCTATAGAATTCCTGGCAGATTTCTTGAAGATTCCTGACACAGTACACAATGAGGGAGTAGACCAAGATGTCTATAGATGATTGCTTTTTCCTTTTGCTGTAAAGGACCAAGCAAAGAGGTGGTTGGATAACCAGCCTAAAGCTAGCTTAAAACCTTGGAAACAGTTAGTAGACAGGTTTTTAAATCAATATTTCCCTCCAAGAAAGATGACCCAGCTGAGATTGGACATCCAAGACTTCAAACAAAGGGATAATGAATCTCTTTATGATGCTTGGGAGAGGTATAGAAGGATGCTAAAAAAATGTCCCACTGAAATATTTTCAGAATGGGTACAGTGAGACATATTCTATTATGGACTTTCAGACATGGCTAGAATGTCTTTGGACCACTCTGTTGGTGGTTCCATACACATAAGAAAGACCATTGAAGAAGCTCAAGAGCTTATTGAGACAGTTGCCATTAATCAACATCTGTACTCATCTACTGAGAATTCCATAAAAGGAGAGGTTAAGGCAGTGTCTACTGAACCTAACCCTCCAGAACAGGATGGCCCATTGAATCAGCAACTGCACGCCCTTGCCCAGCAACTACTGAAATCGCAAGAGGCTTTGCGAGAAACTCAGGCTTCTAACAGAAATGTAGAAGCACAGCTGAGTCAAACAATGCAAGGCAGCAATTATCTAACCAGATAACAAATGAATGCCAGGCCATTCAACTAAGGAGGTAAAAAACCTTGAATACCGAACCTCAGAACAACACGAGGTTAGGAAAAGAGCAACTGGCAGAGGATAACCAGGTCTCTGTACAAGATAATTTTGGGCGTTTAAACGCCCAGGGAGGTATCACTCCTGGCGTTAAACGCCAGGAAAGGACAGAGACTGGGCATTTAAATGCCCAAGGAGGCAACACCCTTGGTGTTGAACGCCCACAAGGGGGCAGTTTCCCTGGTGTTGAACGCTAGGGAGGGGGCAACAGCATAGGCGTTGAACGCCCAAGCAACGGAGGTCAGTCACAGACTGATAACAACCCTCCTAAACAAGCTAGTAACCCCTTTTCCAACACACATGACACTCGGCCTTCATTAACCAAAGTTGATGAGTATAAGGCTAAAATGCCATTTCCTCAGAAGCTCCATCAAGAGGAAAAAGATAAACAATTTGCCCGCTTTGTGGATTATCTCAGAACATTAGAGATCAAGATTCTTTTTGTAGAGGCTCTTGAACAGATACCTTCTTATGCTAAGTTCATGAAGGACATTTTGAGTCATAAGAAGGATTGGAGAGAGGCAGAGACAGTAGCTCTTACTAAGGAGTGCAATGCAGTCATTCAGAGGAACCTTCCTCAGAAACTGCAGAGACACCCTAACACTCTTCTCAGAGGCGCAGAAGTGAATCCAAGAGAAGAGTGTCTGGCCCTCATTAGTACCAAGGAGGCTGAGTCTCAGATGGTACACACTGTTCAGGAACTAAATGAAGAAGGGACTCAAGAAGAGGCTAGAAGCACATTGTTGCATGCCCCTACAGAGGAGAAGGAACCTCAAGCTGATTCTTCTCTAGGCATGCAATGGGAGCCTGTGACTCTCACAGAGCACGCCCTTGCAGAGGTGAAAGAGCCTCAAAAGCCATCTTTCCTAGGCGTGTAGAAAGAACCAGCAGATGAGCAGTTGGCTCATTTCTCAACAGCCTTTAAGGAACTGCAAGTCAATATCTCTATTACAAAGGTATCAAAAAAAATGACCCCTATATGGCCTGTCTAAAAGACATTCCTTTTGAAAAGAAGGACCTAAGGGAAGATGAAATAGAGGTACTTACTAAGAAGTACAGTATTCTAATTTAGAATGAGCTGCCAAGGAAGATGCCAGATCCAGGGAGCTTTCAGATCCTATGGACTACTGGAAAGATCATTTTTGACAAAGCCCTGTATGATCTTGGCTTAAGTTTAAATCTGATACCTTCCACTGAGGCAGAGGCCGAATCTGGAGAGACTGGGAAGGCATTGAACACCAGTGAGGACGATCTCACTGGGCGTTCAACGCCCAACCTGGCAGCAAGCCTGGCGGTGAACGCCAGTGAGGAAGCCCTCACTGGGCGTTCAACGCCCAAACAGGCAGGAACTCTGGCGCTGAATGCCAGTGAAGAACCCCTCATTGGGCGTTCAACGCCCACACAACCAGGGAAGATGGCGTTGAACGCCAGAAGGGATACCTCTGCTGGGCATTCAACGCCCAAAAGGATAGAGGAAATGGCATTTAACACCAGTAAGGGAGCACAGCATGGGCATTCAACGTCCAAAGAGCTAACAAAGCTGGCGTTGAATGCCAATAAAAGCACACCCTTTGAGTACTCGATGCTCACTTAAGAAACCCCTATCCCTGAACTAAAAGAAGCCTAGGCTCATTTAGAGACCATAGAGGTTCCTTTGCATACACTTCTGCAATGCATGAGTTCTGATGATTGCTCATCCTCTGATGAGGATGAAAACACTAGGGAAGAGCAAGTTGCTCGGTACCTAAGAGCTCTCATGAAGCTGAATGCCAAGCTATCTCGTACAAAGCCTTTGGAGGAAGAACCTCCATTACTTTCCAAAGAACTCAATGCTTTGGTTCAGCAGAAGCTACCTCAGAAGCTTCCAGATCCTGGACGCTTCTTGATTCCTTGCACCATAGGCACCATGACCTTTGAGAAGGCTCTGTGTGACCTAGGGTCAAGCATCAACCTCATGCCACTCTCTGTGATGGAGAAGCTGGGAATCCAAGAGGCACAAAAAACAAGGATTACCTTGCATAAGGACTGGATGGTGTTCAAAATTCTTGACCCTCTATTACCCCCTAACAAGGGAGGCACTTGCATAAAGGATTCAACATTCAAGCCTCCTCCTTTGAATGGAACTCATTCAATCCCTCCTAGGACCAAAGGTAAGTTTGGTGTTGGATGTACACTATCCACCAAGGAGAAAGGCCCCAAAAGAAAGATACCTAGGGGCTGGAAAAACAAAAATATCCTTACTGAAGGATTTTTACCATGGAAGAGAGGAGTGACAAAAAGGGACACTAGCATATTGCTGCAAGCCCAACCCTGCCTCAGGTAGTGAACAAGATCCTGACTCTTGAGCATATTATGATATTCTATGAGAGCACAGGAAGGAAGCTCCCAATAAGGAGTAAGAATTTATTCCTCTATGACTATCTTCCTCCTTGAAAGGAGCTGTCCGTCAAGCTAAGGACATTAAAGAAGCGCTTGTTGGGAGGCAACCCAACCTTAATTAGTTATTTTTTATTTCTTTTAATTTTTTTTAAGTTACTTCTTTAGGTTCATGATCATGTGCAGCAGTCAGAACAGAGACAAAAATGTTCAACAGTGAAAACAGAACACTCTGGATGGAGTGTTGCTGGCGTTAAACGCCAGCCAGGGAACAAAGGCTGGGCGTTTAACGCCCAAAATGGTAGAAAACCTGGCGTTGAAAGCCAGGAAGGAGGTCCCTCTTGGGATTTCAACGCTCTAAAGGGAGGAGGCAGCTGGCATTGAACGCCATCTATGGTGCACAAGCTGGGCGTTCAACGCCCATAAGGAAGGCAGAAAATTTGAATTTCCTAGCCTCTCAGGACCAGTAGGTCCCACAGAAGCTTTACCTACCCCACCTTCTTCTACCCTATTCTTCTCCACTGTTCATATTTGCTCGAGGACGAGCAAAACTCTTAAGTTTGGTGTTGCAAAAGCTTTGCTTTCTGACTTCTACCACTCCTAAGTATGGCACCAAAGATTGGTGAAACCTCAAGGAAGAGGAAGAGGAAGGGAAAGGCATTTGCCCCCAGAAGAAGAGGATGGAGCAAACTAGAAAGCATGCACATGAGCCTGTGCAGCTGCCTCAACAAAGACAAAGGAATGGCATTGAAGAGATCAAGCACCACATTGGATCCTCAAGGAGGAGCACTAGCCGCCACCATTAAAGGTGGATTCGTTCTCTTTATCTCCTTTTCTTTTGATTTTTCTATTTTCTGTTATGTTGTATTGCCTGTTCTCTTGTTCTTGTTGCATGATCATTTACATTTATGCCTTAAAGTTGTAAAATATTCCATATATCTCTCACCTTGCTTAAAAGAAAATTTTATTTGAAAAGAATTAAGAGATACATGAATTTTAAGTTTATAATAAGAATAGTTCAATTATTTTGATGTGGTAGTATTGTTTTATTTTCTGAATGTATGAGTAAACAGTGCATATTTGAAGTTGGAATTTTAGAATGTTGGCTCTTAAAAGAATGATGAAAAAGGAAAAATTTATTGATAATCTAAAAAATCTAAATAAATTGATTCTTGAAGCAAGAAAAAGCAGCAAAAAGAAAATGAAAAAGCATGTTGCAAAAGAGAAAAAATTATATATGCATGAAAAAAAAGCAGAAAAATCCATTACTACCCAAAAAATACAGGAAAAGGAGGGCAGATTGAAAAAGCCAATAACCCTTTAAACCAAAAGGCAAGGGTAAAAGGATCTAAGGCTTTGAGTATCAATGGATAGGAGGGCCTAAAAGAACAAATTTCTAGCCTAAGCGGCTCAACCAAGCTATCCCTAACCATGTGCTTGTGGCGTGTAGGTGTCAAGTGAAAAGCTTGAGACTGAGCGGTTAAAGTCGTGGGCCAAAACAAAAAGAGTGTGCTTAAGAACTATGGACACCTCTATCTGGGGATTCTAGCAAAGCTGAATCACAATCCTAAAGGGTTCACCCAGTTAAAGTGTCTGTGGTATTTATATATCTGGTGATAATACTAGAAAACAAAGTGCTTAGGGGCATGGCCAAGACTCTGAAAGGTGTGTTCAAGAATAAAAAAGAACTGAACTAGGAGAATCAATAATATCATCTGGATTCTAAGTTCCTAAAGATGCCAGCCATTCTGAGTTTCAATGGATAGTGAGATGCCAAAACTATTCAGAAGCAAAAAGCTACTAAGTCCCGCTCATCTAATTGACACTGAGCTTAATTGGAAACTCTGAGATTTATTGTATCTTAATTTTTTTTATCTTACTATGTTTTTAGTTGCTTGGAGACAAGCAACAGTTTAAGTTTGGTGTTGTGATAAGCGGATATTTTATACGGTTTTTTGCATCATTTTCATGTAGTTTTCAGCATATTTTGGTTAGTTTTTATTATGTTTTTATAGGTTTTAGTATTAAATTCACATTTTTCAATTCTACTTTGAGTTTTTGTATTTTTGTACAATTTCAGGTAATTATTTCTAGCAGAAATTGAGGAGCTGGAGTAAAAGTCTGATTCAGAGACAAAGAAAGCACTACAGATGCTGTCTGGATCTGACCTCCCTACATTCGGAAGAGATTTTCTGGAGCTGCATAAATTCGAATGAAGCGTGCTCAATGGCTATGGAAATCTAACTTCTAGAGCTTTCCAGCAGTGTATAATAGTCCTTACTTTGCTTCAAATTAGAAGGCCCAAAACTGGCGTCCAACGCCAGCCTCCTGCCCCCTTTCAGGCGTCCAGCGCCCAAGGAGAAGAGACCAGCATCCAAACGCCCAAAGAGGACACCCTAGCCAGTGTTCAATGCCCTAGAGGCCTCATAGAATGTGGATATCATCAAATCTCAGCCCAAACACTCACCAATTGAGCTTTAAAACTAGATTTTAGCACTAAAAAGACTGTTTTACCCTTACTAGTCATTTGTTTAATATTTAAGGGATTTGATTTATGTTATTCGTACACTTTTTACCACCTTTTACCATATTCTAGTTTACCACCATTGTATTTTCTTTCAGTATGAGTTTCTAAACCTCCTAAGTTGAGGGAGGAGCCCTGCTGTGTCCTATGAATTAATAAAAGTATTACTGTTTCTCTTCGATCCGTGCTTAATTAATTCTAAGATGTATATTAGTTCTTCAACATGGTGAATAGGATGATCAGTGACAATCAGCTCTGTTCATCATACTAAGACAAACGTGCCTGACAAACACCCGTGTCTACTTGGGTTCGTGTGAATACTTCAGTGGAAAGCACGAACCACCGGCTTGATTATACATCTCTTAGACGGCTAATCCACGACTTCGTTGGAGACTTCTCGAGACACCAGTTCAGCCAATTTACGGGGAGATTAGGGTCTCTGTGGTAGAGGCTAGAACCCAAAGATGCAGTATTCTCTGATCCGGAAGATCCGACCTTGTCTGTGGCATTTTGAGTAGGATCATTAAGGAGAATGGACTGTACGCGCTTCACCCTCAAGCACAGATGGATCCACACTAACCCTGGAGTTCAGATCTGGAGGAGTATTGACGACCTCTCAATAAAGGCGTTAATCACTTACAGCTTGCCATTGAAGAGATCACTCACAAGCAAAGAAGACAGTAATGCCAGAGTTAATTTAGAAAGACAACGCAACTCCAATCCTTTACCGTATTCCTATTACTGATTCCCTTCTAATATACAAAGTATTTTATTAGTTACATGTCTTCATAGTTTATATCTCACAAATCCAACAACTTCTGATTCACCTGACTAAGACCTGCAAGATAACCATAGCTTGCTTCAAACCACAATCCTCGTGGGATCGACCCTGACTCACTCAGATATTACTTGGACGACCCAGTGCACTTGCTGGTACAGCTATACGAAGGTGTGGGGATTCGTGCTAACATGGATCATTGAAGATTGCTCGTTAGCTTGAACTCCATTAAATCTAGTCGGATTTGACTAGGACTTGTGGACCAAAGTTAATACTTTTTGTAACGACCCACATTTTTGGAAATATAAATATAAATAAGTTATAATTTATTTTAAAAATTAGAGTTTTGTATTTTTAGAAATTATTTTATTATAAGTAATTGAATTAATTTTATAACTGTTTGAATTCAATCAAATTTATATTCTTATATATATATGTGTTATGATGAAATATTTTATATAATTAAAACTATTAGTAATTTATAAGTAATAAAATTATATGTATATTTTAATTTAAGTAATTGATATTTTTAACTTAAAAATAGAGTTTAGTTAATAATATTATTATTGAGCTTAATATCCGCCGATATGAATAAATATCGGTACTCTTCTGTGAACTTAGCTTTGCTAATGCTTCATCGTGTATCTTTTATCGTTATATTACTAATCTCATTTATATTAGTAACTCATATATATTATTACTTGTGTTTTAATATATCTAATTTTCATAATTATCCGTTTAAGATATTTATAACTTGAACCGCTGACTAAATAGCTCAGAACCTTGACACGTGGCCACTTAGAGACACATGCCCCTTTTAAGCAAACACATCATCACCATCATAAGTCATTTCAATTCCTTTCTTCCTCTTGATTACTGAACATTGCAAGAAAAAGAAAATGAAAGGCCGTGGGAGAGAGAATAAGAAACCAAGGAACCTCCACCCCTTTCAGCTACAGGTGAGAAGGCTTAGTACGGAACTACAAGAACATAGTTGTTAGATTTTATTTTTCCCTCATCATTTACTGTTTTGGTTTTTAGAGAGGTAGAAATTGTATTTGAGGATCTTTGAGTAAGTCTATGTATATAATGCTACGTGGATATATATAATTTTGTGATTAAATGATTTAAAGTACTGAAAATTCGTTTTCTTGGTGAAAGTTTCGATTCGTATTCGCGAAGGCTCAGTATTAAATAAAAATAGTATAGAATAAAAAGGTTTAGAGGTAAGTAACGCCTGAGCTTTTAGTACGATCATTAGGTGCTAAAAGTTAGGGTGTTATATGATGGTATCAAAGCAGTTCGTTCCTGTTAGAGCCTTGGGAATGGACTGAATATGCTTCACTGGATACTCTGAGTCTCTATCATGCAGTAGGACTTGTCTTAGTGACAAGAATTTGAGTTTCAGATGCATGATTGTCTATTGATTAATGCTGTTAGTCGACCGTTGCATCTCTCATGGTATTAGGTCTGGCCAACTTAATACTGATAATTTGTGTATACGGGAACACTAGTGGATTATCATAGACGAAATAGAAATAATAGGTTATGCGAATCACGGAGTTTGGGAACATAAGGAGTTATATCTCAATGGTCTGTTCAGTTTCAACTTACGATTCTTGACACAAGAGTTGGCACAACGTTTCCTGTTTTCCCATCTCTATTGGAGTTCTTTGTTTCAGATGCCATTCCCAAACTATGCTTTGATTCCCTTATGATAATATTCTATCATTCACATATATCTTTACTTGACCATGTTCCTAATTGTCTACTTGAACCTTTTGGAACATCCATCTTTGTCATAGTTTGGTGTCAGTATGACTTTGATTACCCTCATGTTTGAAAATTAAACATGTCAAATTTTTCTGTTTTTCTTTGACATGTTTGAAAAGGGAGGTTAGAATGAATCTTTTTCATCTTATATCAATTTTCGAGGGCAAAAATTTTTATAAGGCGGGTAGGATGTAACGACCCACATTTTTGAAAATATAAATATAAATAAGTTATAATTTATTTTATAAATTGGAGTTTCTTATTTTTAGAAATTATTTTATTATAAGTAATTGAATTAATTTTATAACTGTTTGAATTCAATGAAATTTATATTCTTATATATATTTTTATTATGATGAAATATTTTACATAATTAAAACTATAATTCTAGTAATTTATAAGTAATGAAAATTATATATATATATATATATATATATTAATTTAAGTAATTGATATTTTTAATTTAAAAATAGAGTTTAATTAATAATATTATTATTGAGCTTAATATCCGCCAATATGAATAAATATCGGTACTCTTCTGTGAACTTAGCTTTGCTAATGCTTCATCGTATATCTTTTATTATTATGTTACTAATGTCATTTATATTAGTAACTCATATATATTATTACTTGTGTTTTAATATATCCAGTTTTCATATATCCGTTTAAGATATTTATAACTTGAATTACTGACTAAACAGCTCAGAACCTTGACACGTGGCCACTTAGGGACACCTGCCCCTTTTAAGCAAACACATCATCACCATCATAAGTCATTTCAATTCCTTTCTTCCTCTTTATCACCGAACATCACAAGAAAAAGAAAATGAAAGGTCGTGAGAGAGAGAATAAGAAACCAAGGAACCTCGACCCCTTTCAGCTACAGGTGCGAAGGCTTAGTGCGAAACAAGAACATAGAAGATTCTGTTTACAAGTTGAGTTGTTAGATTTATTTTCTCCTCATCATTTACTATTTTGGTTTTTAGAGGGGTACGAATTATATTTGAGGATCTTTGAGTAAGTCTATATATATAATGCTACGTGGATATATATAATTTTGTGATTAAATGATTTAAAGTACCGACTCTTCATTTTCTTGGTGAAAGTTTCGGTTCATAGTCACGAAGGCTCAATATTAAATAAAAATAGTATAGAATAAAAAAAGTTTAGAGGTAAGTAACGCCTGAGCTTTTAGTATGATTATGAAGTGCTAAAAGTTAGAGTGTTACACTTCTCGCTTGGCTTTCCTTCAATTGTTAGAGGATAACTAAGTGGGGGCAATGGGCAATTACCATCATAGTTGAGGAATGCAATGAGGATATAAATTCTAATTTCCACCCCTAGCCAAGATTTCTTATATTGATTGCTTGACTTATCTCTTGCTGAATTTGATCTCTTGGTTCTCTTAGTTTGATTACTTGTATTTAGTTATATGCTATTGTTATTTTCTATTGCATGCTTGATAGTTAATTAGTTATTGATTGTTAGTCTTAGTTACTTCAATTTACTTGTTAGTTGTTTATTGCCTTAATTTCTAGTCATTTTACTTTTCTTGCACTCAACCCAAAATTTCTAAAAATTCCTAACCAATGATGTGTATCATGTTGCAATTCATAGGGAAGACGATCCGGGATTCTACTCCCGGTATTTGATTTGATAGTTGTGACATTATTCTAAACTTTGACTTGGGATATCTTGTCGGTTGGAATTATACTTTGCGACATTGAATTGGAAAATCCTTTGGTAATTTCTTAACCGACATTTATTTTATATCAAGTTTTTGGCGTCGTTGTTGGAGAGTTGCAATGGTGTTATATTATTGGTTGGTGTGAATATGTTTATATGTGAATAGCTACTCTTTTCTTGATTGTTTGTTAGTCTAGTTCTTAGTTAGGACTAATAGACAATAGTAATTAGTAGTTACTTTATTCTAGTATATCTTGTTGTCATGAGCTTTATGTTTCTTCTCTTGAATGACGTGTTCATTGTTGGATTTGAGCTTAGCCCCATTTGATCCCGAAATTGAAAGAACTTTATTACATCTTAGGCAAGCTCAGCGTCAGTTAGCCTTTGAGGGTGGTGAAGTGGCTTCCGCCAAATCACCAACCTTATCCGAGGTTGAATCCGAAGCATCATTTGAAGGAGAAACCATTTACTCTTCTATTGGCTCTGTTGATGTCTCTTCTATTGATTTTGGTACCAACACCATGGACGCCCCAAGAAGAATTACTCTCAAGGAGAGGGTGCTCTAGACTTCACTCTCCAACCATTTCAATTACGTTATCTGGATTTGAATGCTAATTTTGAGCTAAAGATTGGCTTGATCAATCTACTTCCCAAGTTCCATGGTTTACCCGCTCAAGACCCCATCAAGCATCTTAGGGACTTTCAAGGTGCATGCTTCACTACTAGGAGGCATGGCTCAGATGAAGTTGCTATTTGGGTGTTTGCCTTCCTATTTTCTCTTGAAGGAAGGGTAAAGGAGTGGTTCTATATCCAACCGGATGAGGAAGGAGATCTCATGCATCATACAAGGTGAATCGAAAACTCTTCATGAGTATTGGGATCGTTTTAAGAAGCTCCTTGATGCATGTCCTTATCATAGGATAGATGACTTGGTGTTGATTAGTTACTTTGTCAAGGCCTCAAGTCTCAAGATAAAATTCTCTTGGATGCTTCTAGCAATGGCTCTTTAGTGAAGTACAAAACGGCGGAAGAAGCTTGGCAACTTATTGCCAATCTAGCCGAATCTACCCAACATTCAAGGCAAAGGAACAATCATCCAAAAACCTTCAATGAGGTTTCTTCTAATGAGTCTGCTCTCACCAAGACCTTAGGGGAGATGACCACAATTCTCAAGCAAATCCACCTTAATCAACAATAACCTCTACCACAACAACAATACCAACCGGTAGTCCCACAAAGAGTATGTGAAATTTGTGCTTGTAACTCTCACTATACCGATAAATGTCCACAATTTCAAGAGGATAATATCTTGGCGGCCACCAATCCTTATTTCAACATTTCAAATCAAGGCCCTTATCAACAAGGGGGAAATTATAACCAAGGGTGGCAAAATCAAGGTTGGCAAGACAATTCTAACCAAGGGTGGAGAGACAACTACAACCAAGGGTGGAGAGACAACTACAATCAAGGATGGAGAGATATTTCAAATCAAAGAGGGAACAACAACTTTCAACCATAACCAACAAAATCAATCATTCCAACCACAAAATGAAGGCCAAAGATACCAACCTCCATACCAAAGACAAGCTCAAGTACCTCAAATCACCCAACCTCAAGTTCCTCAAATCACCTATCCTTCTTCTTCCTCCAATCAAGCTCCAATGGATGATACCCTCCATATTATTCTTCAAGAACAAAGAGAATTTTGCTCCACCATTCATGATCTTATAGCCCGCTTACCTCTACCATCCAACTAAACTCAAAGCCCCTCTCAACCCTCAACCACAAGTGTGATCCCTTCTCAACCATTGCCTAACCCCAAGGGTGGCCTCAACATCACCTTGAGGTCCGGCACCACACTACAAGAGAGGAGTCCTAAAGAGTCAAGTGCAAAGGAGGCTACTCTAGATGAGGATGTTGTTAAAGTGGAGGGTGTGGAAGATAAGAAAGAAGTCCAAGAAGTTGTTGAATAGGAAATTGCTCAATCAAGAGATAGTGCCTCTAAGGAAGAAGATGTATTGAAAGAAGCCATTCCAATCCATTCCCAAGCTTAGCAAAAAGGACCAAAAAGCAATTGGAGTTAGATCCAAAGATGGTGGATTTCTTAAAAAAATTTGAGGTAACCATTCCCCCTTTTTGATGCCAATCGTCAAGTTCCTAAATATGCCAAGTTTTTAAAGGATTTATGCATGAATAAGGAAAGGATTAATAAATTAGAAACTATTTCTTTGGGTAGTTCAATTTCTGCTTTAATGGGTGCTATACCTGAAAAATGTGGGGATCTTGGACCTTGCTTAGTTTCTTGCACTATAGGTGGTGTACAATTTGTGGATTGTATGTGTAGTACGCGAAATTGCGATCATCAACAATGGCGCCAAAGACTTGGCACTCTCAAACATGAATCAGACTTTGTCACAACTTTGCACAACTAACCAGCAAGTGCACTGGGTCGTCCAAGTAATAAACCTTACGTGAGTAAGGGTCGATCCCACGGAGATTGTCGACTTGAAGCAAGCTATGGTCACTTTGTAAATCTCAATCAGGCGGGTATAAATGGTTACGGTGAATTGATAATAAATATAAATAAAATATAAACTAGGATAGAGATACTTATGTAATTCATTGGTGAGAATTTCAGATAAGCATATAGAGATGCTTTCGTTCCTCCTGAACCTCTGCTTTCCTGCTGTCTTCATCCAATCATTCCTACTCCCTTCTATGGCAAGCTGTATGTAGGGCATCACCGTTGTCAATGGCTACATCCCATCCTTTCTGTGAAAATGGTCCAACGCGCTGTCACTGCATGGCTAATCATCTGTCGGTTCTCGATCATACTGGAATAGGATTTACTATCCTTTTGCGTCTGTCACTACGTCTAGCACTCGCGAGTTTGAAGCTTGTCACAGCCATCCCTTCCCAGATCCTACTCGGAATACCACAGACAAGGTTTAGACTTTCAGGATCTCAAGAATGGCCGGCCATGGGTTCTAACTTATACCACAAAGATTCTAATATCTCAAACTCGGTCCTCTGTATTAGATATCTAAGAGATATTCATTCTAGCTTGTTTGCATGTAGAACGGAAGTGTTTGTCAAGCACGCGTTCGTAAGTGAGAATGATGATGAGCGTCACATAATCATCACATTCATCATGTTCTTGGGTGCGAATGAACATCTTAGAATAGGAATAAGCTTGAATTGAATAGAAAAATAATAGTACTTTGCATTAATACTCAAGGAACAGCAGAGCTCCACACCTTAATCTATGGTGTGTAGAAACTCTACCATTGAAAATACATAAGTGATAATGGAGTTCATTGGTCTCAGCCCCAGAGGGGAACCGAAGTAACCAAGACTACAAATACAATGATAAAAAGTCCTATTTATACTAAACTAGTTACTAGGGTTTACAGAAATAAGTAAGTGATGCAGAAATCCACTTCCGGGCCCACTTGGTGTGTGCTTGGGCTGAGCATTAAAGCTTTCACGTGTAGAGGTCTTCCTTGGAGTTAAATGCCAGTTTGTAACCTATTTCTGGCGTTTAACTCTGCTTTGCAACCTGTTTTTGGCGTTTAACTCCAGAATAGGGCAGAGAGCTGGCGTTGAACGCCAGTTTGCATCGTCTAAACTCGAGCAAAGTATGAACTATTATATATTTCTGGAAAGCCCTGGATGTCTACTTTCCAACGCAATTGAGAGCGCGCCATTTGGACTTCTGTAGCTCCAGAAAATCCACTTTAAATGTAGGGAGGTCAGAATCTAACAGCATCTACAGTCCTTCTTCAACCTCGGAATCTGATTTTTGCTCAAGTCCCTCAATTTCAGCCAGAAAATACCTGAAATCACAGAAAAACACCCAAACTCATAGTAAAGTCCAGAAATGTGATTTTTATTTAAAAGCTAATAAAAATATACTAAAAACTAATCAAATCATACTGAAAACTATGTAAAAACAATGCCAAAAAGCGTAGAATAGTTTTGGCATCTCACTTTATCCCTTGAAGTTCAGAATGATTGGCATCTATAGGAACTTAGAATTCAGATAGTGTTATTGATTCTCCTAGTTCAGTATGTTGATTCTTGAACACAGCTACTTTATGAGTCTTGGCCGTGGCCCTAAGCACTTTGTTTTCCAGTATTACCACCGGATACATAAATGCCACAAACACATAACTGGGTGAACCTTTTCAGATTGTGACTCAGCTTTGCTAAAGTCCCCAATTAGAGGTGTCCAGGGATCTTAAGCACCCTCTTTTCTTTGATTTAGACCTCGACTTTAACCGCTCAGTCCACAAGCACATGGTTAGGGACAGCTTGGTTTAGCCGCTTAGGCCAGGATTTTATTCCTTTAGGCCCTCCTATCCATTAATGCTCAAAGCCTTGGATCCTTTTTTACCCTTGCCTTTTGGTTTTAAGGGCTATTGGCTTTTTGCTCTTGCCTTTTAGTTTAAAGAGATTTTGGCTTTTTCTGCTTGCTTTTTCTTTTTCTTTCTCTTTTTTTTTCGCCATTTTTCTTTTCTCTTTTTTTTTCGCAAGCTTTTGTATTCACTGCTTTTTCTTGCTTCAAGAATCATTTTTATGATTTTTCAGATTATCAATAACATTTCTCCTTTTCATCATTCTTTCAAGAGCCAACATATTTAACATTCATAAACAACAATATCAAAAGACATATGCACTGTTCAAGCATTCATTCAGAAAATAAAAAGTATTGTCACCACATCAAAATAATTAAACTAGTTTCAAGGATGAATTCGAAATCATGTACTTCTTGTTCTTTTGTAATTGAAACATTTTTCATTTAAGAAAGGTGATGGATTCATAGAACATTCATAACTTTTAAGGCATAGACACTTAAATACTAATGATCATATAGTAAAGACACAAACATAAATAAACATGAAGCATAATAAATGAAAAACAGGAAAATAAGAACAAGGAGATTAAGGAACGGGTCCACCTTAGTGAGGGTGGCATCTTCCTCTTCTTGAAGAACCAATGGTGCTCTTGAGCTCCTCTATGTCTCTTCCTTGCCTTTGTTGCTCCTCCCTCAAAGCTCTTTGATCTTCTCTAATCTCATGGAGAATGATGGAGTGCTCTTGGTATTCCACCCTTAGTTGTCCCATGTTGGAACTTAATTCTCCTAGGGAAGTGTTGATTTGCTCCCAATAGTTTTGTGGAGGGAAGTGCATCCCTTGAGGCATCTCAGGGATTTCATAGTGAGGAATTTCCTCATGCTCTTGTTGAGGTCCATGATCTCTTGTTTGCTCCATCCTTTTCTTAGTGATGGGCTTGTCCTCTTCAATGAGGATGTCTCCCTCTATGTCAATTCCAGCTGAATTGCAGAGGTGACAAATAAGGTGAGGAAAGGCTAACCTTGCCAAAGTAGAGGACTTGTCAGCCACCTTGTAGAGTTCTTGAGGTATAATCTCATGAACTTCCACTTCCTCCCCAATCATGATATTATGGATCATGATGGCCCGGTCTATAGTAACTTCAGACCGGTTGCTAGTAGGAATGATTGAGCGTTGAATAAACTCCAACCATCCTCTAGCTACAGGCTTAAGGTCCAGTCTTCTCAATTGAATCGGCTTGCCTCTTGAGTCAACTTTCCATTGAGTTCCTTCTACACATATGTCCATGAGGACTTGGTCCAACCTTTGATCAAAGTTGACCCTTCTAGTGTAGGGGCGTGCGTTCTCTTCCATCATTGGCAAGTTGAACGCCAGCCTTACATTTTCCGGACTAAAATCTAAGTATTTCCCCCGAACCATGGTAAGCCAATGCTTTGGATTCGGGTTCACACTTTGATCATGGTTCCTAGTGATCCATGCGTTTGCATAGAGCTCTTGAACCATTAAGATCCCGACTTGTTGAATGGGGTTGGTGAGAACTTCCCAACCTCTTCTTTGGATCTCAAGTCAGATCTTCGGATACTCATTCTTTTTGAGCTTGAAAGGAACCTCAGGGATCACTTTCTTCTTGGCCACAACTTCATAGAAGTGGTCTTGATGGACCTTTGAGATGAATCTCTCCATCTCCCATGACTCAGAGGTGGAAGCAATTGCCTTTCCTTTCCTCTTTCTTGAGGATTCTCTGTTCTTAGGTGCCATTGATAGTTATGGAAAAACAAAAATCAATACTTTTTACCACACCAAACTTAAAATGTTTGCTCGTCCCTGAGCAAAAGAAGAAAGAAAGAAGGAGAAGAAGAAGAGAAATGGAGGAGAGGGAGAGAGGGGTGTATTCGGCCAAGGGAAAGAAGAGAGGGTTGTGTTGTGTGAAAATGAAGAAGGAATGAGGGGTTTATATAGGAGTGTGGGGAGGGTTAGGGTTCGGCCATTAGGGTTGGGTTCGGGAGGGAAAATAGTTTGAATTTTGAAGGTAGGTGGGGTTTATGGGGAAGAGAAGATGGATGTGAGTGGTGAAGGGGTGATGGGAAAGAGTGATTGAAGTGATTGGTGAAGGGTATTTGGGGAAGAGAGTTATGAAAAGGTGTGAAGAAGAGAGAAGAAAAGGTAGGGATCCTGTGGGGTCCACAGATCAAGTGGGGTCAAGGACTTAACATCCCTGCTCCAATTAGGCGTGTAAAACGCCATTGCTGTGCAATCCTGGCATTTAACGCCAGATTGCTGCCTGTTTCTGGCGTTAAACGCCCAAATGTAGCCTGTTTCTGGTGTTTAACGCCAGGTAGATACTTGTTTCTGGCGTTAAATACCAGACAGATGCTTGTTTCTGGCATTTAAACGCCAGAATGCTCCTCTTCCAGGGTGTGCTATTTTTAATGCTATTTTTCATTTTGTTTTTGATTTTTCAGTAGTTTTTGTGACTCCACATGATCATCAACCTAATAAAACACGAAATAATAAAAAGAAAATAAAATAGATATAATTAAATAACATTAGGTTGCCTCCCAACAAGCGCTTCTTTAATGTCAATAGCTTGACAGTGAGCTCTCATGGAGCCTCACAGATAATCAGAGCAACGTTGGAACCTCCCAACACCAAACTTAGAGTTTGAATGTGGGGGTTCAACACCAAACTTAGAGTTTGGTTGTGGCTTCCCAACACCAAACTTAGAGTTTGACTGTGGGGGCTTTGGTTGACTCTGCAGTGAGAGAAGCTTTTCATGCTTCCTCTCCATGGTTACAGAAGGAGATCCTTGAGTTTTAAACATAAGGTTGTCCTCATTCAGTTGAAGGACCAATTCTCCTCTGTCCACATCAATCACAGCTCTTCCTGTGGCTAGGAAGGGTCTTCCAAGGATGATGGATACATCCTCATCCTTCCCAGTGTCTAGGATTATGAAAACAGCAGGGATGTAAAGGCCTTCAACCTTTATTAACAAGTCCTCTACTAGTCCAAAGCCTTTTTTTTTGAGTTATCTGCCATCTCTAATGAGATTCTGGCAGCTTGCACCTCAAAGATCCCAAGTTTCTCCATTACAGAGAGTGGCATTAAGTTTATTCCTGACCCTAGGTCACACAGAGCCTTCTCAAAGGTCATGGTACCTATGTTACAGGGAATTAGGAATTTACCAGGATCCTGTTTCTTTTGAGGTATTTTCTGCCTATCTAATGCATTCAGTTCATTGGTGAGCAAGGGAGGTTCATCTTCCCAAGTCTCATTACCAAATAATTTGGCATTCAGCTTCATGATTGCACCAAGGTACTTAGGAACTTGCTCTTCAGTAACTTTTTCATTCTCTTCAGAAGAAGAATACTTATCAAAGCTCATGAAGGGAAGAAAAAGGTTCAATGGAATCTCTATGGTCTCTAGATGAGCCTCATATTCCTTTGGTTCCTCAAAGGGAAACTACTTATTGGTCACTGGACGTCCTAGGAGGTCTTCCTCACTGGGATTCATGTCCTCCTCCTCCTCTTTGGGTTCGGCCACACCAAGCAAGGTAATGGCCTTGCACTCTCTTTTTGGATTCTCTTCTGTATTGCTTGGGAGAGTACTAGGAGGAGTTTCAGTGACCCTTTTACTCAGCTGGCCCACTTGTGCCTCCAAATTTCTAATGGAGGACCTTGTTTCATTCATGAAACTCACAGTGGCCTTAGATAGATCAGAGATTATATTTGCTAAGCTAGATGGGTTCTGCTCAGAATTCTCTGTCTGCTGCTGAGTGGATGATGGAAAAGGTTTGCTATTGCCAAACCTGTTTCTTCCACCATTATTAAAGCCTTGTTGAGGCTTTTGTTGATCCTTCCATGAGAAATTTGGATGATTTCTCCATGAGGGATTATAGGTGTTTCCATAGGGTTCACTGAAGAGAGAACTTTTGCGTGGTCTAGAATTTTCACAATAAATTCCCGTTGCATGTATAGCTTCTAAACCAACAAAAGTCCTTTCTTACAAACATTTTGGTTGTCACAAGTAACAAACCCCTAAATAAATTGATAACCGAAGTATTTAAACCTCGGGTCATCTTCTCAAGGAATTGCAGGGAAGTATGTTCTTATTATTGGTTATGAGTCTCGTAAATTGGGGGTTTTGAAAGTAAGGAAGCAGTGTGTTAAATGATAAGAAAAATAAAATAGTAATAATAAAATAAACTCTTGGCAAGGTATAAGAACTGGAAGTCCTATCCTTATCAATTGTGATGAGAATTGGAATTTAATCCCACTTTGTTAACCTCTAACTATAAAGGTAAATCAAGTGGATTAATTAGCTTAATCCTCAGGCCCTAGTCAATTCCTATGGAAAGACTAGAGTTATTGGAGCAACTCCCAATTTCAACCACTGCTTTATTTGACAGCTCAAGCGTTACCAATTACTTAACCCAAGCTAAAAGGGAGAAAATATCTAAATTAAATTAAAAGCATCAATATAAATAAAGCAAAGCAATCTTAAATCTGAAATACCTCAAATAATATTAATTAAGAAAATCATAACATGAATGTAGCATAAGCCAGATAAATAATAATTAAAAGTATATAATAAAAGTAGAAAATAAATAAGAGGAACATTGAACCTGTGATGAAGAAGAAATAATCCTAAATCCTAAAACTAAATCCTAAGAGAGAGGAGAGAACCTCTCTCTCTAAAAACTACATCTAAAACTAAAATTATGAATTGTGAGCTTGTTTGATGAATGGATGCATTCCCCCACTTTATAGCCTCTAATCTGTGTATTCTAGGCTGAAAACTGGGTCAAAAACAGCCCAAAAATCGCTCTCAGTAATTTCTGGTACGTTCAGGTTGCGGCAAAGCGACGCGGAGGCGTCGTCCACGCGTTAGCGTGGATTGCAGTTTTCCCAGGTCATGCGTCCGCGTGATCCACGCGTTCGCGTCACCTGGCTTTGGAACAGCTATGGAAAATTATATATTAAATCGAAGCCCCGGACGTTAGCTTTCTAACGCAACTGAAACCGCGTCATTTGGACCTCTGTAGCTCAAGTTATGGTCGTTTGAGTGCCAGAAGGTCAGGCTGGACAACTTTAGTAGTTTCTCCAACTTCTTGTATTTTTTCCACTTTTGCATGCTTCCTTTCCATTCTCTGAGCCATTCCTGCCCTGTAATCTCTGAAATCACTTAACACACATATCAAGGTATCTAATGGTAATAAGAGAGGATTTAAACATAGGGAACTTAAGGCCAAAGAAGCATGTTTTCAATCAAAGCACATAATTAGGAAGGCAAATGTAAAACCATGCAAATAGTATGAATAAGTGGGTAAAGAGTTGATAAAAACCACTCAATTGAGCACAAGATAAACCATGAAATAGTGGTTTATCATTCACCCATGTAATTCACCTCTACTATTACAGAGTTCTCAGGATCATAAGCTTCTTCTTCAGAAAATGCCTCTTTAGTACTGTTGGATGATTCCTTCAATCCATTCATACTCTGAGAGATCATATTGACTTGCTGAGTCAATATTTCATTCTGGGCCAATATGGCATTCAGAGTATCAATTTCAAGAACTCCCTTCCTCTGAGGCGTCCCATTACTCAGGATTCCTTTCAGAAGTGAACATGAACTGGTTATTTGCAACCATGTCAATGAGTTCCTGAGCTTCTGCAGGCGTTTTCTTTAGGTGAATGGATCCACCTGCAGAATGGTCCAGTGACATCTTTGATAGTTCAGACAGACCATCATAGAATATATCCAGGATGGTCCATTCTGAAAGCATGTCAGAAGGACACTTTTTGGTCAGTTCCTTGTATCTCTCCCAAGCTTCATAGAGGGATTCACCTTCTTTCTGTTTGAAGGTTTGAACATCCACTCTAAGCTTGCTAAGATTTTGAGGAGAAAAGAACTTGGCTAAGAAAGCCGTGACCAGCTTATCCCAAGAGTTCAGGCTATCCTTAGGTTGAGAGTCTAACCATATTCTAGCTCTGTCTCTTACAGCAAACGAGAAAAGCATAAGCCTGTAGACCTCAGGATCAACCCCATTGGTCTTAACAGTATCACAGATCTGCAAGAATTCAGTTAAGAACTGAAAAGGATCTTCTGATGGAAGTCCATGAAACTTACAGTTCTGTTGCATCAGAGAAACTAATTGAGGTTTCAGCTCAAAATTGTTTGCTCCAATGGCAGGGATTGAGATGCTTCTTCCATGTAAATTGGAATTTGGTGCAGTAAAGTCACCAAGCATCTTCCTTGCATTGTTATTATTTTCGGCCATGTCTCCTTCTTTTTCGAAAATTTTTGTCAGATTTCCTCCAGAGAGTTGTGCTTTAGCTTCCCTTAGCTTCCTCTTCAGAGTCCTTTCAAGTTCAGGATCAGCTTCAACAAGAATGTTCTTATCCTTGTTCCTGCTCTTATGAAAAAGAAGAGAACAAAAAATATGGAATCCTCTATGTCACAGTATAGAGATTCCTTATGTAAGTATAAGAAGAGAATAATGGAGGGAGGAAAAGATAAGAATCCAAACACAAGGGAGAGGAATGAGTTCGAATTCTTGGGTGAAAGAGGGGTGTTAGTAGATGAATAAATAAACAGAAGGGGATGAGAGATGAGAGAATTTTCGAAGATAATTGAAAAGAAAAGAAAAATATTTTTGTTTTTTTAATTTAGATTTAAAATAAAATTTGAAAATAAAAAAAAAGAAAAATAAAATTAAATCAAATTAAAATTTAAAACAAATAGTTAATTAAAAAGAAATTTTGAAAAAGAGGGAAGGTGATTTTCGAAAATTAGAGAGAGGGAGTTAGTTAGGTAGTTTTGAAAAAGATATGATTGAAACAAAAAGATAGGATTAGTTGGAAAGGATTTGGAATTTAATTTTGAAAAGATAAGAAGTTAGAAAAGATTTTGAAATTAATTTTTGAAAAAGATATGATTGAAACTTAATTTGAAAAATATTTGCAAAAGAAATTTAAAAAGATTTGATTTTTGAAATCAAAGTTGATTACTTGACTAACAAAAAACTAAAAAGATATGATTCTAGAGTTTAAAGATTGAACCTTTCTTACTAGGCAAGTAACAACTCAAAATTTTTGAATCAATCACATTGATCATTAATTTTGAAAATATGAAATAGAAATAAGAAAAATATTTTGAAAATCAATCATAAAGTTTTCGAAAAAATGAAATAAAAAATGAAAAATATTTAATTTTTGAAAAAGATTTGAAAAAGATAGAATTTTTAAATTGAAAATTTGACTTGACTCATAAGAAACAACTAAATTTTAAAAAGTTTTGAAAAAGTCAACTCAATTTTTTGAAAATTTATGAGAAAATAAGGGAAAGATATTTTTTTTTAATTTTTTTGAATTTTAATGATGAGAGAGAAAAACATCAAAAAGACTCAATGCATGAAAGTTTTGGATCAAAACAAATGATGCATGCAAGAACACTATGAATGTCAAGATAAACACCAAGAACACTTTGAATGTCAAGATGAACATCAAGAACACATTTTTGAAAATTTTCAAGAAAAGAAAAACATGCAAGACACCAAACTTAGAGATTTTTCATGTTTAGACACTATGAATGTAAAAATGCATATGAAAAACAACAAAAGACACAAAACAAGAAAATATGAAGATCAAACAAGAAGACTTACCAAGAACAACTTGAAGATCATGAAGAATGCAATGCATGAATTTTCGAAAAATGCAAGAAAAAGATAAACATGCAATTGACACCAAACTTATGATTTGACACTAGATTCAAGCAAGAAACATCAAATTATTTTTGATTTTATGATTTTATTAAATTTTTTTTGTATATTTTTCGAAAATTTAATTGGAAAAAAAAAAAGGATTTCAAAATTTTTAATAGAAATTCCAGGAATCTTGCACTGTTAGTCTAAAGCTCCAGTCCAGGAATTAGACATGGCTTACTAGCCAGCCAAGCTTTCAGTGAAAGCTCCGGTCCAAAACACTAGACAAGGCCAATGGCCAGCCAAGCTTTAGCAGATATAAATCAGACATACAACAGCTGATACTTCATCAAACTTCATTCTATGCTGATAAGTGGAAGCCCCAGTCCAAATGAATTAGACATGGCTTTACAGCCAGCCAGGCTTCAACATGCTTCATGAAACTCTAGAATTCATTCTTAAAAATTCTGAAGAAAAATATATTTTTGAAAATATTTATTTTAAAAATTTTTTTTCAAAAATAAAAATAATAAAAACACAAAGCTTAAAATTAAAATAAAATTACCTAATCTGAGCAACAAGATGAACCGTCAGTTGTCCAAACTCGAACAATCCCCGGCAAC